>NC_079302.1:3482254-3785796 GCF_023638135.1 Falco biarmicus | reverse complement strand
AATCAAATGTAGCATCAGCTTGATGTCTTTTTCCTGTTTGTAAGCATGCAGTGTAATTCTCACATCTCTTTAAACATATTTCCTGCTGGTTTCAGCTGAAATGTCATGGTTCGCATAACACAGTTACTTTTACCTTCTGCTGCAGTCCAAACCAGGTTGCGGAAAAGGTGGCCTCCAGAATTGCAGAGGGCTTTAACGATACAGCGCTCATCATGGTAAATTACTTCATTTTCCCCCACCTCTCTTTCTGAACTGTTAATGTTATGACCGTGGTGTTGGACTAGCCATTTAACTGCTATTCTCTGGATCCTATAATAGTGAAGTAACTAATTTGCTCTTTCCTTCCAAATGCTCAGGGGAAGAGATGCAATGACGTGTAGCCAGTGAAGTTCTTAGTAAGTCTGCAGAGAGACTGCAGTTAGCTCTCTGTCATCTCAAAGGAAGTGGAGGCCTGAGCTTATTCGAGACTTTAGACCCCCTCTGTGACTTAAACTCTTGTCTTTTATGACTCAAATGGTGCTTTGCCTCCTTACTGCAGTGACAAAAGGTGTTGGCAATTCAAATGTGAAAAGTTTGGCTCACTTGAAGGTAGAATAGTGGACAAGTTAGTGTAAGGTGCCCTGTCGGTAAAAACTGACTTTGTTTTTTATTTCATCTCTTTACTTTGGATCTTGAGGAGACTAAGCTGCTGTTTTTCTGTTGCACAGGTTGATAACACCAAGTTTACGATGGAGTGTGTAGAGCCTGCCATTCATGTGTATGAGCTTCACGAGAACAAGTGGAGGTGCAAGGACCCACACATGTGAGTAAACTTCACAGAGTTTACTTGTGTTGGAGTAGTAAGGAAAAACAGGTTGCGGGGTTAAGGGCAAAACTTCGATTGTAGCTGAGTGACACTGTACGGGCAGTGGGTGTAGCTGACAGTGTTTTTAAAGCTGTTTTTTGCTGTAGTGGGAGAGAAGAGCTGGCTTCTGCAGCCAGGCAGTGGTATGACCACACTGCAGAGTGTGGCTTAATTTCCAGAGAGGAGGAGGTGGTGAATATTTTCTTTGTGATTACTATTTATTCCTGGTTATTTTATGTCCTAGTGATTTTTGTGAAGATTGGACCGAAGCCCAGAGAATCGCTGCATCTCTCTTGGACAGCAAGTCATACGAGTCGCTTGTAGATTTTGATAATCACCTGGATGATATCCGGAATGACTGGACAAACCCAGAGATCAACAAAGCTGTCCTCCACCTGTGTTAGAGAGGTTTCTACTGACTAATTTATGGGCATTCCCACTATGTACTGAAGAGAGAAAAGTGCTATTTTTGAATGTAAACAGAATATTCAGTACCTTGTGTGGAAATCTGACTGATTAAAAAGGAGTGGCATGTCACATTGCAGAGTGATGTGTCCATAAGCCATTGAATCTTTTTTGTGAGATTCATTGGAAGAACTGCAAACTGTCAGTTACAGCTGTCCACATGGACGCCCTCCCAGTTGTAGTGAA
Organism: Falco biarmicus; assembly: GCF_023638135.1. Classification (NCBI taxonomy): domain Eukaryota; kingdom Metazoa; phylum Chordata; class Aves; order Falconiformes; family Falconidae; genus Falco; species Falco biarmicus. The sequence goes on along the minus strand of NC_079302.1, from coordinate 3,784,301 downwards.
TGTTGCTCTTCCTTCGAAACCAGAACTACTTCTGCTTGTCCCTACTGCTGGTATCACAAAGTTTTGACTAAGCTTTTCTAATCTTTAGAGAGGTTACTTTTTAATGATTTCTGGAAATAACTTTAAAAAAAACCTCAGTCGTGTCCTCAGATGAGAAATTTTAAGGTCAAATACATAAAATGTAAGGTTAACAGTTTCTTATGGCCTGGAAATGTATATCTGTTGGCACAGTAAAATGCAAACTGCTGAGGACAATGTACCGTACTCACGTGTCACCTGTTTTGCAGTGGTTTGGCATGACACAGCTATAGAGAATGTGTTAAAGCAGTATTCCCAAACGCTACGGTGATTCCTGCTCTCCATAGGCATACAGCCACAGTTATTGCTGGAATATGTTAAACCCAAGGTAAAAACAAATACTAATGATTTGTAAAAAGAACTGGAAGTATAGTGATGAGTCTGAATGTCAGTTCTAGAGCAGTTTGGGTCTACAAAAGAAGAGGGAAATACCTTATTAATTTTATGCAGCCTTTTGGGGTTTTATAAACCGATCTCATTTTCAGCTGGTTCATACGGTGTCCATTTAAGTAGGTCTGAAATGCATCTCTCCAAGTTGAAGGCAAGCGATCTGAGTATGTTGAGTGAAGGAGCCTAGATATAGTCTAGTTCAGCTCCTTTCTAGCTTTCTAATTAAAATTTAAGTTATTCTTAACTTAAGTTTACTGGACAATGAAGCTTGATATCAGAGTAGTACAGTTCTTTGGAAGTCTTGTTGCCTTACTCCTCCAGGTTGTTTGTCAAACTGTAGTTAAACATAGCCTCAACCTGCAACAGTTTTTCTAGATTTCCTTTTCTTCCTACCCAGAAATGTTTTTACAAGGAAGATTCACTTGTCCACCAAACAATCTGCCTCTCTCCAAGTTCCTGCTTTTTGCTCAGTTTTCTAATTTTAAAACACAGGATGAGATTGTCAAATCGTCTTGGCCTACCTCTGCTTCTATTTCTATAAGCACAAGTTTTACTCTTGGTCTTGCCAAGAGATGGAGTAAGGCTGAAATCCCTTTATGAAGCAGTGAGTAGAATCAGGATGCCTCTGTTTGGGTCCTGCTGTGGAGTTCCCTGCAGTTCAGATTCCACAAAGCCACGAGGTGAGGTCTGAGGTTCAGCTCCCTGTCTGAGGAGGAGATGAAGGTTTGGACAGTTGAGTTTGTCTCCCTGCTATGCAGTAGTAAGGTGTGACAGGCATTACAGAAGAGATTGGCACTTGGTAGCTTTTCCTAAGCATGAGTCAGGTAGGCTTCCGGGAAAGGAAAATGTTTTCACTTGTTGAATGAAAACATGTGTCTAGCTCACAAACAGCAAGATAAACACATTCCAGTGGCTGTTTTATTACACATCCATGGCTGTATGAGAAGATATCCTGGAAACGGCAGTGCTCTGGCAATGTGTGTTCAGAGTAGACCCTGCAAATCCCACACTGCAGGAAGAAGGCTGTTGTCTTGCTTGGTACAAACACCTCGTGAAATCTCACCTATTGTTCTAGAGGCAGATGTTATCTTAGCAAGATGTGTTGCCTTAGTATGTGAGATTGTCAGCCAATGCTGCTGTGTAAGCTGGTATGTCTCCTGAGCCACAGGAAATGTATTTCTTATTCTTTGTAACTAGATGTCATTAATCAAGCTTTGATCATATATATGCTAATACAGTGTAATCTTGCAGTACTCCCCCACCTCACCCGCGTAAGACAAAGCAAAATGTATATTACCAGTCTGTAACCTGATAGAAACGCTCCCTGTGACTAACTGTTGAGACATATTTCTGGAAGGGGAGCAGCTTTTGATGCTTTGTCTTTCCCTTTTTATCTTCTGTTTGCTTGTAAATGAGGTCCTTCGAGTGTTTTGCCACTGGTAGAAGCTCAGGCTGGCTTTAAGCAAAAAGGACTAGCACTGCGGTGCTCAGGTCTTATCTCACCTGTCCTATTTGCATTGAAGGCTGGACAAAAGGCAGCAATTTCATAAAGCCAGGCAGCCTGCAGCCGTGGTGGCTCTTGTGAAAGAGTGAGGAAGCTGCCGGGCTCAGCAAAGGCTGTGTTCCCCTCTCCTGCTGATGTACCCAACCTACCTGCAGGAGCAAATGCTGGTTTCCTGGCCAACCGATCCATTGGATTCATCAGAAGAATTCCAGTTAACTCCTTTTAAAACTTCATGGGGGGAGAAATCTTGGAGAAGACATCTGTGTGTCTGTTGCTGGAGCCCTCACTATAGTGGGGAAGACAGCACTAGGAACAGGTGTCCTCTTCTTCCCCCCCCCCCCCCCCCCTTTCCTTTTTGATCCTTTTAATTTTGTTAGCAATTAATGATATGTAGCATTGATTAATTATTATTTTTTCCTTGCTCACCAAGATTTGCATATTTGGCATTTCTCTGCCCATACATTCAATTCCCAGGACAGTGCCTCAAGCACTTGGAAGTACAAAATCATTTATTCCCATGTGGGATTCTTTTTTTCTTTTCCCCTCTGCTCTCAACCCTAATATTTGGAAACGGTGATACACAGAGCCCGCAGGTATCTGAAAATACCAGTACAAAGTGCTCGGGTACCTGTGTGGCAGGACGTACGCTACTCTGCTGGATGCTTGCTTCAGATGCTTTGGTTGCAAGGGGGAGAACGAAGAGCCTTGAACATGTGTTGCTTGAAGTGCCCATTTGGCTTGAAATAAAAGATCAGAGTGACCTGAAACCCAGCTGCCAGGAGCCGTGTCCCCAGGTGTGCCGCTAGCTGATGGCCCAGGACACTTCCAGCTGCAGTCAGGAACTCCATGTGCAGATCCAGTTTGAGGAACTGGGAAGGGTGCAGAGTTTGGGGGGCCTGTAGGTGTTATTTTCACCAAGAAGTGAGACCACCCTAAAATTGCTTGGAGAACCGGCAGCTGGCTGGGGCGGGGTGCATGGTGGAAGTGGTCTCTGCTCCTTGTGGCTTGGGCAGCATCATGAGCAGGAAGAGCAGATCCTGGCAGGAGCCAAGGGGTGCCCAGTCAGCTGTTCTCGGGGAGGGGGGGGGGGGGCTCACAAGTGAGGTACCTGTTTCCCAGGAGTGCACTGATGCTGTTTTCCCTCTGAGCTCATTGCTGCGTGTGTATATGAGAGCTCTGGGATGTTGTTTTTCCTTTCAGCAAGTGAAGCAGTCTGCTGCTGGAGTTCCCCTCCCATCTGCCAGCTGAGCTGCTCATGGGATGTTCCCTGGCCTCTGTCAGCGTGAAAATGAGCAAAGACCTACCACGTAACCTGTTTCAGCTCATTAAATCTGACGTGGGTGCAGGAAGCAGATGAGCAGTTCAGCTGGCAGGACGGAGGATCTGCAACCTCTTCACCCAGCCCAGCTGGAGCCAGGGGCAGACAGATGTGCGGAGCCCAGCCGTGCTCGGCATGGCGCTGCGGAGATGGACCGTGAGAGGTGGCTGGCTGCCTGCCCCCAAGAATTTCTTATCTAAGTGGCAGAGATGCACGCCGAGGAGAGGTGACAGTGACGGATGCAGGAAGCAAACTCCAGTCTCTCTGCTCCCTGGCTGGAGGCCTAATCGCGTCACGCTGCTGCTATTTGTAAAACGTCTCAAGATGCTGGGGCGAGGGTCGGAGGGACAGAGCACGTGAGTGCTAATGGAGGAGGCTGTTAGCGGGGTGGACTTGCGGTTGACTGCAGCTTGGAAAATGGCCTCAAGGGGAAAAGTGCTCAGTGTGCATTTGTGAGCTCTGCTTCTAGTTTGTGTTTTAATTCAGCTCCTGGAATGGGGCTCAGTCGCCCACCGTTGAGGGTAGGAGCTGTAGCGAGCTGGTCTGGATCGGGCGGACCAGGCTGGGCAAGCTGCTCCTTTCCCATCCTGCCCAGGCTCTGTTACTCCCAACTCAAATTAAACATCTCAATGCATCATACTCCTGCGCTGCGAACCCCTCTTCTGCTTTACCCATCGCCCTGCAGCTAGCCCTCCCGCAGCAGGCAGCGATTTCACTGTGCCGAAGTATCCGCTGAGGACTTTATCGATTTATTTTTATTTTTATTTTTTTTACTGTCGCTTTTAGACCACATTTTCACCCAGCCTTCTCATCCAAAAGTGCACCCTAGCTGCGTATTTTCCTTTGGTTTTCAGCCGTCGCCCTGTGAAAGGCGGCAGACGCAGGTTCGGAGAGGACGGAGGCAGGTCACTGGTGGGGGTTTCCAGTAACGGGGCCACATGAAAGGTGACAGCGGTCCCCGCTCCTGCGTGGCTGTGCGCTGAGCTTGGTGCTTTGCAATCTGGCTGGAGCTGCGATGAGGGAGGCAGGGAACGCTGCTCTTAAAAGATAGCCGGTAGGTGGGCTGGGGGTAACGGGCAACTCCTTGAGTGCTTCCAGGCAGCGCCGCACCGGCTGCAGCGTGGCAGCACTTTAGCTGGATGCGGGCAGGATCGGTGCCAGGCATGTCCCGGTCTGCGCAGCATCAGCCCGTGAAGGCCAAGAGAAACAATGCAGCCCTTCCTAGAAATGCGCTCTGGAGCTTAAAAGATGGACCTAATTGAAAAAATGTATCAAGGCTGTACCAGGGGATAAAAGGGAAAGCTGAGCCGAGATTAACCTGGAGCTCAGCAAGCTGAGAAGTGCGGCAGCCGCGGCCAGGTCCCTAAGCCAATTCCCAGCCACGGCCTCCCAGCCGCCCGCTGAATCCATGCCCGGCAGGGAGGTGGTTTGCTCTGGATGCAGGTCTGGCAGGAGAGCCCAGCACGCTCTGGTTTTGTGCTTCAGGTATGTGCTCGCTTTCTGCTTTGCTCTCTACCCCCTGCCACAGCGGCTCCGGGCTCGCTGTTGGGTGTGCTGGGTGTTCTTCGGGGTGTTTTCTGCCTGCACGGTTCCTGCTGGTTGTTCGGTCTGCTGGTCCTGCCAAGAGCCTGTGCCTGGGGAATGCTGGAGCTGCTCCAGTTTCCCCAGAGCCTGCATCTTCAGCTGCTTCCTCGTGACATCCTCTTCCCTCCCCACACCTGGCATCCCCTCTGGGTATCGCTCGCCGGCCCTAGGTGGCTGCAGGGCTCTGGCAGGGACTTCCTTTTCCCCTCGCAGCACCTACTGCCTTGTTGCCACCTCCAGCTTCAGCAAGTCCCATGCACTGGCCCTGCAGCCCCCTTCTAGAGCCAGGCTGGGACCAGCCCTTTCCCCTGCTCGGGCCAGAAGAGACCTGGGACAGAAGAGGGGAGCAGGTGGCCTCGTTGCTCCAGCAGCACGGAGCCAGGGTGATGTGTCGCCTGCGTTAGCAAACCCTGGGACTCCGTGACCCAGAAAGCTGCTTCCCCTCCCTCCTTTCTGAAACAAACCCAGGTGGTGTCAGCAGGAGCAGCCCCGCGGTGAGCTCCCTGGGCTCTGGTCTGCCCGGCCCTCCAGCAAAAGCTTTTCTTGTGGTCAGTTTGCAAAACACATCCCTCTCCCTGCAGTTCCTCTGGTGTCTGGGAAGCCATGAGCTCACCCTGCCCTCCTCCTTCCAGGGCAGTTAGGAGGCTGCCCCCCATCCTCACCCCCTCCTCGGTGCTGCAGTCCCACCCACCCTCCTCTGCACCAGGGCAGGATGGGGCCGGTGGGTTGGGGAGCACTGAGCCTGGGGGCAGGAGCAGCCCCACTGCCTAAGGGCCACAGCCAGAACTGGAAACCGGTCACCAACCACATCAGAGGACCGCCCAGCGTGGGTGCTTGGACTGGGGACAAGCCTGTCCCCAAAGAGTGGAGGTGGCTCCATACTGACCCACCGAGGAAGCTTTGTGAGCCCATCCTCTTCCTCCCCCTGGCCAGCTGGCTCTTGGCGTTTGGCCAGTTGTCCTGATGTGATGCTTGGCGATTCACAGCCCCAGCCCTGTGATGGGCATTGGGAGCTGCTGGGAGGGATGCAGATCAGAGGTGAAGCTGCGTGGGGGTCTCACAGTGCCCCTGGAGAGGGGGTGTCTGGCCCATTGGGCTGCTTCTGCACTTGGGACTGGGATCTGCCTAATGCTGGTCACCTGGTAGCGAGCGGGGCTCCGTGCCGGAGGGGCTCAGGGCCGTACCCAGCCACCTTGAGGTGGCCAACCCCCACCCTATGAGCCTGCCCAAGAGTGTCTTTGCTTCCCAGCCCATGGGGAGGGCGGGAAGGGGTATGCGATGCTGTGTTTGTGCCTATCCGGTGTCACCGCACCAGCTGGAGCAGTGCTGCAGCCCGCAGAGCTAACCACAGTTATTTTAGCAGGCTGATGTTTATGTTTACCTCCCCTGCTGCAGCAAGCCATCACTTTCGGTCACACGCAGGTTTTGCAATAACTGCTGCTCCGGGCCAGGCTAATTCCATCCCTCCTGGGTTTGGGGCCGTTTGTTCTCCCCCAGCAGCAGCAAACAGGTAGTTCTGGAGGGAGCTATCAAAATAGGTAATGTGGAGGGGGGAATTTCTGCTGCTCAGACTGGATTTGTGCTGCAGCGTCAGGGCTGCTGGTGTGGGGTTCCTGGCCCCATGGGGTGCTGCGTGCGCTGAAGCTGGGATAGGATCTGAAGAGACTAGGCTCTGGGTTGAACTTTGTCCCTAGTCCTCTTGGGACTTTGCAGCTGAACGGGCAAAAAACCCACACGAACCAGTTACTTTGTTTTTCTGGTGCAAAGCTGGAGCCATGGGTGGCAAACATCTCTGCCCTTGCCTCTGCCCAGGGCTGGGGCTGCAGCTGGGGCTGGAGCCTGCCCCTCGTGCTGTCTGCCCAACCCTCGAGCTTGAAGCTTTGCAATAACCCAGTGATTTGATGAATTGGAGTCGTCAGATCAGGAAGGAAATCAGCCCGTTCCACATTTGTGATTTTTCGCTAAATGTGGCAGGACCAGGCCAGCAGAAACTGGAGCAAAACCACCCTTTTCCCCTCCCTGCTCCTCTTTATGCCCGTCCCAGCAGAGTTTGGTCTCGTGCGTGGGGCTCTGATCTTGTCAGAGACCTCCCAAGCTCCTGGGATCCGTTCGCTCCGATCTCCGGGTGAAGTTCAAAGCTTTCCCTTCGTTCCTGCCGGCAGCCGTGGGGTGTTTAATGTGCAACTGGCATTCCCTGCACGCTGGTGCCCTGGATGTGAACCACTGCTTTTCAGCTCTGTCTGAAAAGGAGCCGTCTCAGGGCCTCGCCTCTTAATTGTGGAGGAGGTGAACATGAAAAAGCCTCTGGCTGCTTTTAACGCAGGCAAAGGCGGCTGCTCCAGAGGTAGAGCCTTTGCCCGGGGAATCCTCACAGCAGGGTGGTACCCAACCAGGAGCTCTCACCCTGGGGACGGTGGGAAACGCTCTGCCTGGTGCTGTTCCCACTGCTGGGCTGCTTTTTGGGCTGGCAGGTCAGACGGGAAGGAGGAAAGACCCTTCCTGGAAGCTGGAGATGATGAAGATGCTCCCAGAGGCTGGAAGCATCACGCTCTCTAGACATTACAGCCTCAGGGATGCCGATGGGTTCTGTCAGAGCTGGGTGTAGGGGCGTCACAGCAAACTGATACTTGCCTTTCTACGCATTTGGTAGCCCCTCCAATTGCTTGTAGGGATGCTTGGTGGTCCAGGGCTTCGGCTGCAGGCGAGGGGCACTGCTGCTCCTCTCTCTCAGCACCGGGCTGGGTTGTGCAGCAGGGTGAGAGTAAAGCAGCACTTCCTCATCACCCAAGGGCTTTGCTGGGCTTGGATGGGGCTGGAGGGGGGGGCTGGAGGGGAGGAGCCGGGACTCAGCTAACCTGATTAACCAGGTTAGAAATGAACCTTGCAAAATTCCAAGCCGTCTCGCTGCAACCTCCTCCCACCCTCCCAGGGCACGGCTGGTCCTGAGTGGGAGCCCCCCACCCAGCCTCACGGCCCCACTCCCCTCCTGCATCCAAGAGCAGCCAGGCGTGGTGGGGAGGTGGGATGCAACGGCCGGCATCGTGCCTCCGGCTCCCGGGACTGGGTAAGTGTCACCCCCTCGGAGCACCGCGGCCAGCTTTGGCCCCACTCTCCCTCCCCAGTGCACCCCCAGCCCCGCACGCCGGCTGAGCATCCCCCCTCCGCCGCAGCACAGATGCTGCTCTAGTGACGCTTGCCATGAGTGTCTGGGGGGTTTTGGAGCATGAACTCCTCAGGAATGCAAATACTTCTTGGCCTGGTGCTGGCAGGGGGGCAATTGAAGCCTCAGCAGCAGCCAAAAGGAATCCTGCTGAAACACCAGCAGCCAGGGGATTTCTCTACCCAGGCATCTCCCCCAGCACTGCCAGCAAGCAGTGCTGGTGTCTGGCCACAGGGCTAAGAACCAGCAGCGGTGGGGAGGGGTCTGCTGTGCCCTGCGAGGGCTTGGCCACAGGGGTCTGGTCCCAGAGGAGACCCCGTCCTGTGCCACGGGGCTGAGTGTCCCCAGCACAACCCTCCTCCAGCCCCGAGTGCCTGGGGTGGCTGGTGGTGTGAGCCACAGCAGGTGGCAAAACCCAGAGAGAATTTGCCTCAGAACAGGTTTCTTAATATTTGGGTGGCTGCCACAATAGCTGCAAAGGGGGAGTCCCGGGGAGGGGGGGGGGGGGGCTCTGCTCCCAGCCCTGGAACGGCTCTCCAGCCGTGGGGGTGTCATGGCTCAGGATGCATGTGGGGAGCTGATAAAAAAAAGCAGAATTAAAACCAGTAGTGCAAGTCCCCACTTCCCCTTGCTGGCTGCTGCCGGCCCACCTCAGAGCTGCTTGGAAAGACGAAGTAAAGCCGTGGTGGAGGTCAGGCAGAGGGAGCGGAGGACTTGGCTCTCTGCAGGCCCTGGAGCATGGAAGAGCCAAAATGAGTCGCTGCCCTCCATCCCAATAAGCTTTTCCCAGCAGCTGTGGACAGGAGGGGTGCAGATTTCCCAGTAAAGGGGTTTTTGCCCAGGATAATTTTGAGCATCATAAAAAAAGTGGTGTCCCACAATGGGAGTCATCCACCCAAAAGCTCTCGGGGCATCAGTGATGCCCAAACGGAGTAGGACGGCTTGTTTCCCAGCAGCGCATCCCCAACTGCCACCAGCTGCTCCGGCTGAGCCCCGAGGGATGCAGCCCCGGGTGCAATGCTGCAGCCGAGCATCCCTCGATTTCCTGCGTGTGGGCTTGGGGATTTCTCTGCAAGCACCGGTTGCCTTCAAAAATAACAGCCTGATTCATCCTGCTCATGACCTTATCTCCTGCAAGTATTTGCAGCACTGACCGAAGCAGCAGAGAAGGCAGGATGGGACCCTGCAGCTGACCAGGTTCCTTCTCTGCCCTCCGAAAAAGTTCCTCCCAAAACTTGGCGGCTGAGATTGAGTCACTAAAAAGACATGACATCACTGGCGGTTTTTGCTACCGAGCAGCTCTGCTTCCTGTTATGCCCAGACGCCCATAGAGAGACATATATATATACATGCGTGCATAGGTGTGTGCTTTTAGCCAGCGATCAAGTTCGCTCTCCTTCCTCCCAGCGTCGCTTCCCTCAACCCTTGCCTCTCTTTTGTAGTGCCAGCAGCGAGGACCAGCGGTGAGGCTGGAGAGCTGGGTCCTGCTAAGAGGATGAAAATATGGGGCTCAAGTTATCCTGCCTGAAAGGTAGGTTTGGGTGGGTGTCGGGGGTCTCTCCTGTTTCATGGAGGCATCTGGGGAGTGGTTGTACATGGAGGAGCTTTAGGTGTTTCTGCCATGGGCAGGACTGATGTGGTTTGGTATCCTGGTGGCTTTTAAACAAGTCCTACAGGTGACCTATTGCTCATGCATCACCCCAAAGCTCATTTCTCCGTCCCCTACCCCGGCCCCATAAAAACATAAGGGTCCTATCCTGCATCCTTTGCTCTGGAGAATCCTTGGGCTGATAGCATCCCTTAAGGAATCAGGTGGGGTTTCCTCAGAGGTGGAAAAGAGACAGCATGGATGTGATGCTCAGGATATGGATGGGATGCTTGGGGTGGGGTACCCCAGCTCCTGGCCTCTGGGCTGGCCCAAACATCCTTCATTGCTCCACTCTCCCCAGGGATATTCCAACCCAGGCACTTTCTACCCTGCTGCTTTCCCCCCAACTTTAATTTTCTTAATGGGGTTAGGCTGGGGATGGCGGCAGTGATGTCTGCAGAGAGAGGAAAGCGGGAGCTTTTAATGCTCCTGGCCTCGCTGCGCTGGGTGAGCAGGGCAAAGGCTGGATATCGCATCTCCCATTAGCTCTGCGTCCCAGCGCTGACCCCTGAGCAGCTCGTATTAATCATCCTTGGGATCATTAAGGATGGCAGCTAATGAGCATCCCTCTCTGAGATGCAGAGCTGCCTCCTCCCTGGCTTTTCCCAAGCCCAAACCCTAAGTGAGGTGCTGGCTGGGAATGGCTTTGGATGCGTCATCAAAAAAGAGATCTGTGCCCCCTCCCTGTGTCAGTGATGCTGTGGGTGGGGCTGGTGGTGTGGGGTCTGGGGGATCTGGGGGTCCCACAGAACCCCCCAGCCCAACATGGTGTGACTGAAGAGGGGAAACTGAGGCAGCCAGGGTGTCCCTGTCCTGCCCCAAATCCCCAAATCCAGAACAGAGCCCCAGAATCCCCCACCCCCCTGCCTCCAGACCCCTCTGACGAGCTTGGAGTCTCCAATAGAATAAAAGGTGCCCCCCCCTTTTCCAGCTCCCTTACATAAGGCAGGGCTTTATCCTTAATTAAAAAGAGATTAAAAATATCAGTGTCTGTCCCCTCCGGGCATTTTCCTGCTTGGGAAGAGCTGAAACCTCCCTGGCTGCCGCCTGCGCCACGCGGGGCTTTTCTTCTGATTAAAAAAGCAGATTAAAGCGATCTGCTCCCCGGGGGGACGGGCAGGCGGTTGGGGGGTGGGGGGCTGCGGTATCCACCTCTATTGGACACCCCAAAATCCAGGGTGGAGAGGAGGTGCGAGGCTGCACCTGGCTGCTGGGTGTGTGTGTCTGTGTCTGTGTGTGTGTGTCTGTCTGTCTGTAGATTCTCTAGCGGCTTGTAAGGGGTTGAGCCGGACATGGAGGAGGGCAGGGAGGTAGGCGATGCTGCAGCCCCACACCTGATCTTCTCCTCCACCCCCTCTCCCCTTGGTGCCCCCTCTTTCTGCAGGCTTGAAGACATGCGTGAGCAGCGGGAACGGCAGTGACAGGAGCCCAGCGGCATCCCCGGGCGAGAAGCATCTGCATGTGCCCTCCATCATTGTCACACCACCCACGCCCACGGGGACCATGCTGTCCCGCGAGGCCCGGCAGGCGGGGGGACCACCGCCCTGCAGCCAGTGCTGAGCACCCACCGGGCTGTGGGGGATGCCAGCCGGGCAGGATTTGTCCCTGCTTCGCTGGGATGGAGCCACAGCTGCCAGGATGCGAATTGGGCAGATCCAGCAACACAGGGCTGGCTGGGCACCCACCATACGGGTGGGTTTGGACACCAGTGACTGCTTTTTCTCTTTTTTGCTCAAATGACTGGGGAGGGGGCAGCACCCAGCGGCTCCTCCCCAGTGAATAAACCCCCCTGGGGCTCTGCACCCTTTGATTTGGCACCCGCCGCCTCCCTCGGGCTGTGCCAACAGAGTGGTGGGTGGGTGTCCCCCTCAGTCCCCCCCATCACCACCACGCTGAAGCTGCCCTCGTGCTGACGGGTGGCCAAAAGCGGGGTGCAGCCCGCCAGCCCCACCTGGCCACCCAGATAGAAGGAACCAGTTGCAAACAGCACCAGAAAAATGAACTTGGTGTCGCCGTCGCCAGCAAGCCGGCCTCATGGCCCCGCCGGATCGGCCGCATCCCGGGGAGGGAGCCGGAGGCGATGCTTCCCGGGGAACGGCGGCACCAGGAGCCGGCGGGAGAGGCGGGAGTGTGAAAGCAGATGGAAATTTAATTTTTTAATGACAGCAGCAGATGGCAAAAGACACGCAAGTGGAGTCGCAGTGTGGTGGAACCATTTATAGAGCGCCCGGCAGAGCTGCGGCACGTGCTGGCGGCACCACGGGGGCTGTGTGGCTAACGGATGGGGGGACAGGGTACCCTCCTCCTGCAGACCCCATGGGAGGTGGTCAGAGGGTCCCCGAGGCTTGGCCCCCCTACTCAGGTCCAGGGACAGCCCTAGGACAATCCTCACCCCAAGGATGGGGGTAACTCCCATGGGTGCCCTGGGGCTGAGCCCAAGGTGGCTGGCGGGGGGGGGGGTGGGGGTGGGGGTGCTGGGGAGAGCTGGCATCACCTGGGGGGGGGTCTGTTTCCATGGTGACCTGCAAGGCAGGCTGCAGCCCCCCTGAATCACCCGGGGCAGCTGGTGCTGGTGGCTTCAGCCGCTTGGCTGGGCTGGATGTGAGCAGGTGGAGAGAGGGAGGGAAGAATGAAGTGATGGAGGGAGAGAGGGAGGGAGGGATGAAGGGATAGAGGGAGGGATGGAGGGACTGAGGGAGGGATAGAGAGAGGAAGGGATGGAGGGAAAGAGGGAGGGAGAGAGAGATGAAGGGAAGGAGGGATGGATGGGGGGATGGATGGAGGGAGGTAGGTATGAAATTAAATGATGGAGGGAGGGAGGGAGGATGTGGCACATGGACAAACAGTAAGAGGAGGGCTGATTGCTGCTCTAAAGCATGGATGAGCGGATGGAGAATGAGTGGAGGCCTAGATGGGTGGGTGGGTGACTAGATCGGTGAGTGGAGGGATGGAGGCATTGGTGGGTGGGTAAGGGCATGGGTGAGGGATGGACGAGTGGATGAGTGGGTGGGCTGATGAGTGGAGGGAAAGGACGGTGGGTGATGGCAGGCCCCTGAACTTGGCTGGCTGCCCAGGGACATGTGCGCAGGCGTGAGGATGCTCAGGCAGGGCGGGGGGGGCACCCCGGGCCCCGGGGACACGCACCCACGGTGGAGGGAGCCCCACGCGAGTCCCCGCGGGGCGCTGCCGCTCCCGGCCGCCAGGGGGCGCCAGCGGCGGGTGCGGCGCACATGCGCAGAGGGTGAAGGGATGGGAGGGGGCGCTTTTGCCCCCGCGGCGCCCCGGCAACAAGTGCGGAGCGCTGATTGGCCGAGAGCCCCCCGGGGCGCACTGGGATTGGTCCCTCTGCGGCTGACCCAGACCTCCCCCAGCAGGGCCCGGCCGCGGGGCCGGAGACGGAGCGCAGCGCGAGTAGAACAGCCAATCAGAAAGGGGTGCGCAATGATGACCAATGGCCGACCAGCGTCGTTCGCGAAAAACCAATCAGCGTACTCCGAGCTGCTCCAGGCCCCGCCCCACGCGGAGACCGCCAAAACGGCGGGAGGCGGGCCGCTGTGGGCGGGTCCTCTTCGCGGCCCAGCCAATCGCGAGGGCGGGCGCACGGCGGCGCCGGGCTCGTTTGGGGCCGGTTCGGGGCCGACCCAGGCTCCCCTGTCGCGGCCGCCATGGAGCCGGCCGAGGTGGAGTTCCTGGCCGAGAAGGAGCTGGTGACGATCGTGCCCAACTTCAGCCTCGACCGGATCCATCTCATCGGGGTCGGCGGGGCCGGGGGGTGGGGACAGGCCTGGGGGAGGATCCCGGGGACAGAGGCTTAGGGGGAGCATGGGGGCAGACCTCAGGGCCTGGGGACAGGGGCCTGGGGACAGGGCGTGGGGGGGCTTGGGGACAGACCTGGTGGCCTGGGGACAGGGCGTGGGGGGGCTTGGGGACAGGGCCCGGCTGGGACTGGGGGTAGGGACTTGGGGGACAGGGCCTGGAGGGCAGGGCCGGGGCGGGGGCTGGGGACGGGGACTTGGGGGATAGAGCTCAGGGAGATTGAGATCAGGGTCTGTGGGGGTTTATGGACAGGTCTTGGGGGCAGGAGGGATTAGGTGTGGGGGATTGGGCCGAGGGGATTGGGATTGAGGGACCGGAGCTGGGGTCATCAGGGGACAGGGGCTGTGGGGATTGGGGGCAGGTAATAGGGGATGTGGGGCATGGGGAAGGAGCTGGAGGGATTGGGGGTCAGGTGTGATGGGGATGGAGGGATTAAAGGGGGACAGGGGCAGCGATGGGGCGGAGGGGGGAAGCAGGTTGGGACAGGAGGCAGGGCAGCCCCCCGGTGGTTTGGGAGGGGGCAGTGCTGTCCCCCACATCTCCGGTGCTTTTGCAGTGGGTGGCGCAGCCCCTGGCACCTGGGCCTTGGCTGGGGGCTGGCAGGGGTGACCGGCTGCCCTGAGTGCTGAGCCACCAGCCGAGGGGGGTCAGGATCTGGTGTTGGTGTTGGTGTCCACATGAAATGTGCTGGTGGTGCATGCTGTGCTCCACTGCCACCCGCCTCTGAAAACACCTCAGTCTGAGCCCAGGGGGTTGCATTTCCAAGACAGATGTAATTTCTGACTATAACTTCTGTGAAATGCTTTGAAATAGAAAATGCACTGGAAACGTTAGTTATTACTTCTCAAGGGAGAGGAGGAAAAGTCTGAGAGCAAGAATTATGGGAAGCGAGAGGAGCAAATTCAGAAGCTATTTGACTCGGGCTTTCAGAATCCTCTGGAAACCTATGCTCTCTAGAGATGGCCAAGGCCAAATTAGCAGACAAATTCTGCAGTGTCCAAGCCCTCACTGCTGCCTTACTTTCATCTTCAATTCATCTTCCAGGGAGATCTGGGTCCTTTCAATCCTGGCTTGCCGGTGGAAGTGCCTGTCTGGTTGGCCATTAATCTGAAGCAGAGGCAGAAGTGTCGGCTCATTCCTCCAGAATGGATGGATGTTGGTAAGGATGGTGGCTTCAGCCCTGGGCTTCAGTTGGTGCAGCAGAAACATGAAGTTAACAAAAAATCTCTGGTTTTCAGCATTAGCAGGAAGCTTAATTCGACAAACACAAGGTAACTCTGAGAGAAGGATCTAATGTTCCACCACTGGAGTGCTTTATATTTACAGGAGATGTAATCTTTCCAGTTAAGTCAGGTATTTAACTTCTGTTCCTCTGATGAGGAGGAAGAACAAGGGTTAGATTGAATCCCCAGCCCTGACGCTCATCTCCAGCAGTAGTCACTGGTTTTCTGAGCAGCACTTGCATCTCTCGCAAGACTTGCTCAGAAAGAGCTCTGGGGACCTTGGATGACACTCTGTGAGGAGGGAAACCTTGGAGAGCATATATGTATGTTAATCACCAGTTCATTCACTCCATGAAATAATTTTCCTCGAGGGCATTGGAAATGGGAAGTCGTCTCACTCTCTAAAAAGTGAGAATCGTGGCACCCTCCCTTTTGTCATCTCGAGGGAAGCTGGGAAAGAGAAGGTAAACGGTGGAGCTGCAGTAAGAGGGAAGGTGCACCAAGCAGTCCTGCTTTATTCATTCAAGGGCACAAACACTGATTAGAGCAAGTGCTTTGTTGGTGAATGGAACATCTCCCAACAGGTGATGAGTTTGGGGGTCAAACTGGTGTGGATCCAGCCTCCCAGCATGGTGTGCTGTGTGGCTTCAATGTCCCTGTTAGCATCCTTGTGTGCTTTGTTACAGAAGCCTTTTACTGTCTGCATGTTGGTTCCAGCTTGAACACAGAGTCGGTCCTACAGAAACAGCACGTGGGTTTTCCTGGGGGCTAAAAATGTGCCTAGGGCATTCAAAGTCTGGCAATGTCTGACCATTCCTGGTTGTATTTTAGAAAAACTGGAGGAAATCCGGGACCAGGAACGTAAAGAGGACACCTTCACTCCGATGCCCAGTCCTTATTATATGGAACTCACAAAGCTGCTGTTAAACTAGTAAGTAGGAAATGTATTGTAACAGTTTCCGCCCGAGTACATACTGGCATAGACAATTTTTCAAGCTTTCGTTGGCAGCAAACCCAGAGGGCGGTGGGAAAGTGAGAGTTAATGGAGGTTTATTTCACAGCGTGCCAAGATCTCATTGCAGCAGTTTTCTCATGGTAACTTTGCATTTCAGTAACTTGGGGATTGCTTGTTCTGTGGCCTGATAATTGGGGCTGTGCCGCTTTATTGAGCGGCAGCTAAGCGTAGAGGCCTTGAGGATCGGCAACACGTTCCATGCCTGCAATCTGTTCAGCAGCCTGAACCCTCCAGGCTTCTTCCTTGGCTCTCCTTCAGGAGGAAAGCTCCTCTTTCCTCGGCCTGAGAAGCAGGAGACCGGGGATATTCCGACTCTGAACTCCTGCCTGCTGAGGCATTTCACTTGTAAAATGTGCTGGCTGGTATTTTTCCTAGCGCAGGCTCTTCTGACTTTAAGCCCTCTATTACGGCGGGGTGGTCATTTAAGCACTGGCTTTTCCTCTGGAGATGACGCTCTTGGCGTGCGGCTCCTTCCCTCACGCTAGAATAACCCTGACAGCTCTGTCCATGTGAATTGATCTGATCTCTCGAGGTCCTTATGGCAGCGCTGAATTGCCTTAATGGGAGGATGTGGCACAGCTCGTACAGTCCTTTCAACTTAATACTCTGATAGAGCCACGAGAGCACAGAGCCGGGGCTCTAATCGCAGCCGAGTCCTTTCAATTCCCTGGCTGCCTGTGAGTTTGGCCGGGTTATTGGCCCTCCGTGTACCTCGTACCAGCTGGGCAATTAAAGAGCAGAAGGATTCTAGTGAGAACCAGATGCTGCATCAGAGCTGAGCATTCCTGGGTAAATAAACTATCCCAGAAATCCCAGCAGCAGAAGTACCAGGCTGGATTTTAATGTTGAGTTGCAGGTTTTTTTCTCTATAGCAAACTGTTCTGCTTATGCCTCGGAGGGCTGAAGAACTGCCAACATTACTTACACCGGTGACATAACGTACGAGTCCCTCACAGCCTGTTCTGATCCTCTCCTCCTCCAGTGCCTCAGACAACATCCCCAAAGCCGATGAGATTCGAACACTGGTGAAGGATACCTGGGACACCCGGGTGGCCAAGCTGCGGCTGTCTGCGGACAGCTTCGTCAGGCAGCAGGAAGCTCACGCCAAGGTGCGGCGGGGACGCGCGGGGCGAGGTTTGCCAGCTCCGTGCTGGGAGGATTCCAGATGCCGTGCGATTGTGTGGGCTTGTGACTGATGAGAGCTGCTCGTGAAAATGCTGGTTGGGGCATGTTTTTCCTGGGTTGTGGGTATGTCAGTTGGGATCTAAAGCCATATGCTGAAACCTTGCTTTATGGGCTGGTTGCAGCTCCCCGTGCCTTATGGAAATAGCGCTCTTGTTGCTCGTGTGCTTCTCTTGACTGGGGGTGGCAGCTGGGCCAGTCCCTTGGGGTGTCACCGAAGGAAAAGTGCGGGCTGCAGAGCTGCTTTCAGAGTTCCTTGTCCTCCACTGCAACAGGGCTGTTTCCCCACATTCTGTTATTTTCTCTTTTAGCTAGATAACTTAACCTTGATGGAGATCAACACAACCGGGACTTTCCTTACTCAAGCCTTAGATCACATGTACAAGCTCCGGACTAACCTTCAGCCTGGTGAGAGTGCTCAGTCCCAGGATTTCTGAGGTACTAGCCAGGCCGGCCCCCAAACCTCTGAGGAGAGGGCAGTGGAAAGGAGCAGGCTCCCTCCTCACCTCCATCTGGCCAGCTTCCACCTCCCTGCGCAGATCTCCTGAAGCCACCCAAGCCTGCAGCCCCTCCTCGGCACACGGGCTGTGGTTCCCTTTCGGTGTGTGTGCAGGCAGGGGAGGGAGCAGGCAGCTGGGAACCGCTCCAGAGCTGCCAGTGGCCCAGGAGCATCCCTGTACGGCAGCTCCTATGTGCTCCCTCTTTGCAGAGGTGGGCCTCTCTCTTGGATTCGGAGATCTGCTTGCTGCAGGTGGTGGCTTGCCAGCACTAGGCTGCTGTCTAATGATGTCAGGCAAATCTCTCCACCCTGGAGAGTGTGGGTGTACTTCATAGAGGGAACTTCTGAGGGCAGCACAGGCCACACACTGGCTTGAAAGCAATAAATTTCTAGGCGGTGCTTCGCCATGAATTTTCTCAGAGCCTTGAAAAGGGGGAAGATGTGCTGGCAATGAGAGGTGTCTGCTACTCTGCTGGGGAGATCAGCTGGGAAGCAGATCCATCTGCTCTTTGGAGAAGGACAAAAGGAAATTATTTTCCCTCTCCAAAGCCAGGCTGTCTTGTAATATCATATGTCTGACTTTTTTTTTTTTTTTTTAAATATTTAAATCTGAAACTGTGTGTATAAAAAATAAAGTAGTTTTTTTAAAATTGCAGCTGAGTGAATGGCATCAAATTAGTCACCCTGTTCTGTCGCACGCTGTGCATCAAGCATACGTGGGTTAAACAATGCTTGGAAAAAGCCGCAGCTCTCCTCCTTTGGCTCCAGCCCCGTTCTCCTGCGGCAGACCGACAGGCAAGGGCAGGATCCTCGCCGGCGTCGGGCTGCGTTGATGGCAGACGTAATTATTACGGGCGAGGGGGAAATGCCGGCTCAAACCCAACGGCGGCAAGCCGCGAGCGGTGCCCTTCCCCGAGCATCTGGGCCAGCCTCCGTGCAGCTCCTGCCTGCCATCTGTGCCCTGCCTGCCTCGCTGCTTCCCTCAGCACTGCCTGCAGCGGCCAGGGCTGCGACCAAAGGGCTCTGACAAGGTGGCAGTGGCAGGAGCTGCTCGCGGTGAGGCTGGGGGATGCTTGGAGCAGGGCTGACTTCCCATCGCCAGTGGGGGAGAAAGAATCCTTTGCCGTCATTGTGGAAGAGTTTATTTTTTTTGGATGTTTTCAGAAATTACAGCAATATATTCATAAATACCTAATTACTACATTCAACAAATAATATATTACATTACAATTAATTCAAACAAGTACACTTAGAACATGTTTAGGGTTTGGGTTTTGTTTTTTTTTTTTCTCCTTTTTGGGTTTTTTGTTTTGTTTTGTTTTCTTTCACAGCATCTAAACTGCCCCCAGCAGGCTCTGCCTTCCTTCCCCTCCTCGCAGCCCTCCCAGGCTCTGGCGCAGCTGCTCCAGCAATTCTGCATGGGGTACGTACAGACACAACTGCTTGCCATGGCCTCGGGGGGAATAATGCTGAGAAATTGGTCCAAAAAACATGATTATGGGCTGGTGAGGGGGGAAAGTCTCAGCACAGGAGCTGCTACGAAGCAAGGCTACATCCCAGCCAGGCTCCTACCCGCAGCCTCATCACGGCACGGTGGCGGCAAGGGATAAATTGCCGCTGATTTTCTAGCCCTGGCTTCTTCCCCCCCCCGCCCCCAACCCCAGCACACGGGAAGGGAAAAAGCGAGACGAGCAGCAAGCATATTTTGCCGTGTTAAAATTCATTGTGAAGCCTGGAGTTGGCAGCGGCTAGGCCAGAGGCTGGCGATGCAATTGGGGATTTAAAAAAGATTAAACTAATTTCTGTCACAAGGGCATTTTGCTTTTTAATCTTGCACAGCTTTTTTTTTGGTGAAGCCAATGGGAGACTGGGGAGCTGGCGGGGGGGGGGCGGTTAATGCTTTCTTTGAGAGTGCAACAAGGGAATTTAAAGCAGAAAGCAGAGGTCACCTTTTCCCATAGACGTGAGCTTGTCTTGTGGTGAATTAAAAAAAAATAATAAATAATTGTAAAAATAATAATAACAAAAAAATACAAAACCTCCCTGGGGAGTTGGGGCACACAATGATTACAAAGTGGCTAAAAATGGCACCTTGTGGCACCAAGCCTGAACCTGCCACCCTGGCCCGGCGCTGCCATCGTGCTTCACTGCGGCACTGCCGGCAGCAAGCCTCAGGCAGCCCCTGCCCGCCGGCGGGCACCGGGATGGGCAGGGAGAGCTTGACCTGGCTTGGCCCTGTGGTGCCACCAACCCCAACCCCACGGGCAAAGCCCGGCTACCCCTGCCCCAACTGCCTTAGCACCACTCTGATTGTCTTGGTGTTTTGGGGGGGACATGACAAGGACCCCCCAGCGCCACCCATCCCCAAACCCTCCAGCCCTCTCGGCGCAATTGCGTTGTATTTTTAATTTGGCAGATGGGAGCCCACACAAGGCTGAGAAACCACCCGGCACTGTGACACCCACAGCTGCCCAGATGGGCCAGAAAAAGATCCAGAAACAAAAAAACCAAAAAGGGTAAAAAAAAAAACCAAACCAAACCCAAACCCCAGGAGGAGGAGGGTGGTGGAAGGGCTCAGCTCCAGGTTCCCAAGGGGCTGGTGGTAGGACAGCACCTGCCCCACTGGAAAAGGGGATTTATTTTCCCTGTTTTAAAATTCTTCTAAAACAATATCTTTTCTGTCCTGACCAGCAGCAGTACAAACACTAAAAGCAACTTAATCCTTTTGCCAAAAAAAAGAAAATAAGAGGGAGGCAGAAGGGGGGGGGGGGGGGGGGGAAGGGGAAAAAAAAAAGCAAAAAAAAAAGCAGAAACATATTAAAAAAAAGGCAAGCTTTTTATAACAATAATTAAAGTAATAAAAACATACAAAACTTTTCCTTTTTTTAATATATATACACAATACAAGGCTGAAGCACCTTTTTTTTTTTTTACTTTTAAATTGCAAAACCAGGGTGAATGGCTCTGACAAGGTACCCCCGCTGGGGCCCACCACCAGCGCGTCTCTGCCCCTTACCCCCAAACAGGAACAAAAAGGTACCTTCAACCAGTTTATTGACTTTATTGTTTTATAGCGAAGTGCATTTCCAGTGGAAAGCCCCGGGGGGTGGAGGGAAGGCTCCCAGTGCCATGGCAGGGGGGCTCGGCCGCTGCTGGCCAGCCATCCTGCACCCAGCCCCACAGGGCTCCTCCGGCTTTAGTGTTGGTGGAGTCTTTAATTGTAATTAAAAAAACCAAAAAAAAACAAAACAAAAAAAAAAAACCAACCCCCCCCCCAAAAAATAATAAAAAAAATAAACCCAACAAAAAATGAGCATTATAAAGTGTGGGTGGGTGGAGGGGGGCCGCAGCACCCTGCCCCCGGGAGGAGAGCCTGAGCCGGGCTGGCGGTTGCTTGCAGAGGGCCAGCAGCCAGTGGGGGGTGGGAGGGGATGGGATGGGGGCTGCTCGCCGGTCAGGTGGGCTCCCCTCCCGGCTCCCGTGCTCCTTTGCTTCATGCATGGCACATTCTCCGTTTTTGTTGTTGTTTGTTGTTTTTTTTTTTTTTTTTAAATTTTATTTTTTTAGCTTCAAACCTCCCAGTGAAAAATATTAAATATTCAAGGTAATAAAATAGATTATTATTTCTAGACTATATGTTCGGCCTAGCCCAAGGAGCGTCACCTGGGATACCCCTTGAAATAACCCCTAGACCACTGCATTGCAGGCAAGGCAAGGCACTTCCGCAGGTGATCCAGCTCGGCTTGCAGGCGCTCGCGCTCCGAGACCATCTTCTGCTTCTGGGTCCTTAATTCCTGCAGGCAGCCGAGGGGGAGAAGACAGTCAGGGCAGGCAGCGGGGCAGCCACCAGGCCAGGGGTGCAGGGGTGGGATCCCTCCTGGGGTGCTGGGCTCGCCTGGGTGGCCCACGGGGGATGTGGGGTGCCTGTGCGGTGGCATAGGGTGGGGGGCACTGGAAGGGACAGGGAGGGGACACTGCAAGGGACTGGTACTGCAGGAGGATGGGACACTGCAAGGGATGGACAGTGCAGGAGAACGGGGCGCTGCAAGGGAGGGGGAGGGGACACTGCAAGGGATGGACAGTGCAGGAGAACGGGGCGCTGCAAGGGACTGGTACTGCAGGAAGATGGGACACTCTAAGGGCTGGATATTGCAGGAGAACGGGGCACTGCAAGGGAGGGGGAGGGGACACTGCAAGGGATGGACAGTGCAGGAGAACAGGGTGCTGCAAGGGAGGGGGAGGGGACACTGCAAGGGATGGACAGTGCAGGAGAACAGGGTGCTGCAAGGGAGGGGGAGGGGACACTGCAAGGGATGGACAGTGCAGGAGAACGGGGCGCTGCAAGGGACTGGTACTGCAGGAAGATGGGACACTGTAAGGGCTGGATATTGCAGGAGAACGGGGCACTGCAAGGGAGGGGGAGGGGACACTGCAAGGGACCGGTACTGCAGGAGGATGGGACACAGCACAGGTATTGCAGAGGGCCGGGGCACTGCAAGGGACAGGTGCGCTAGAGGCGGACAGGGTGCCCGGTACTCACCGCCATGCTGTGCGAAAGCTGCTCTGCCGTCAGGCTCAGGCTGTAGTGCTGGGCCTCCAGCCGCCGGCACTGGGTCTGCAGCACTTGGCGCTCCAGGTTTTGTTCTGTAAGGCCCAGAGGAGAGGGGCTGAGCACCGGCTCCTCCGGCGCAGGACCGTGCCCCGAGCACCGGCATGTCACTGCGGAGGATGCCAGCCCGGCACAAGGCTCTGCCCAGCCAGCAGCCATCACCTCCAGCATCCCTGCATATCCCCTGCGCTGCCCGCGAGGAACCTGCGAGGTTCCTCCCGCTGGGAGGGCTTTGGGCAGCTGTGAATACATGAATTTTTCACTTATATATCCATTTTCACCAGTGCCTGTTGCTTTTGTGCTGCTCCTGCAGTTCTGGGGAGCCACCGGTGCTTCCCCAGCCTGTCCCAGCAGGAGCTGGAGATGCCTGGCTAGGGAACGGAGTGGTTTCACCCGGGGAAACTGAGGCACGAAGTGGGGGTTTACCCTCCCTGCCCCTGCCCTACACACCCACCACCACACCACCCCCTACCTTCTATATGTTCCTGGTAAGCTTCAAAAATTGCCTCAATCCCTTGCCACTTGGGCCTGGGGTACTCTTCCTCTTCTTCCTCCTCCTCCTCCTCTTCCTCTTCCTCAGAGGCCGAGTCGTGGGGCAGTGGGGGCAGCGCCCGGTGGGGCAGTGGCCCCTCAGCTGTGCCGTTGTGCGGGGGGGCGGCCAGGCGGCTGGTCGCCTGCAGCTCAGGGATGTTGTAGTGGATGGAGGCATCAAGCTTGTGGTTCTGCTCTGCCGTCAACGCCGTCGTCCCCCCTGCAGGCACCAAGCATCAGCCCCCTGCCCACTCCCCGTGCCCCCCGCCTGCTCCCTGCATACCCCACCCTAATGCTACCCTCCCCGAGACTGCATCAAGAAAGATGCTCCCCTCAAGGTATTAATCTCCTCCCACCTCTGGGCCCTTTTTGGGGGGCTGCAGCATCTTCTGTGGGTTTTCTTCATCCCCTGCCCACTGGAGTAACTTTATTTTCCTCACTCACTGAAATGAGCTGGGGGGAACAGAGCTGTATTATCCCAGCACCTTACTTTTAGCTTTACCGATAAGCTGGGATGCTCCAGCAACAAGGTTGCCAGTGAATTTTGCACCCTCAGCGGTGCCAGACCCCAGCTGGGGGACAAAGGGGTCTCCTATCCCACAGGGATGCTAGCCCAGTGGTACCCAGCCTGCTTCCCGCATCCCTGCCGTTACCTTTGTGCTTCTGCAACGCCTTCTGGGTGGACTGCAGCACCGACTCGTGGAACTGGTGGGCGAATTCCTCGGCAATGAAGGGCTCCCAGGGCTTGCTCTTGCCATTCATGCTGTGAGACAGTGGCACTGGGATGTCCTTGGGGAGGGGACCCCTGACGTAGCTGAGGATGCTCAGTGCCTTCTTCCCAGGGTGCCCATCGCTCAGCCGGGGCTTCTCTGCCGGCATGGTGGCCAATTCTTTAGCCCTCGGCAGCTCCTGGGGTCTCAGCTGGTCTAACCTGCCGGGTTCCACCGTCTTCTGCACCTCTGGCACGGAGACAGCGATGCCCACGGGTTTATCTGGATCCAGCAGGAGTGGCGGCACCGGCGGCTCTTTGGGCACAGGAGGAGCAGTCAGCTGCAGTCGGGGCTGCGTGCCCCCCGCAAGGCAAAGCTGAGCCCCCCATCCCGCCGGGCAGGGGATGCTCCCGGCCAGCCGAGAGCCAGGGAAGGATGAGGCATGCTTACCAGTGGTGTGGCCACTGGGGCTGTCCCGCGGGGAGCTCTTCACCACCACGGCGGCCGGCGTGGTCTTCTGCTTCATGGCCTGGAGCATCTCCACCAGCTTCTCCTTGTCTGCAGCATGGGAAGCTGAGGTTTAGTGTAGCCTCTGCTCAGCAGAGCAAGCTCACGGCCCCAGACAGCACCCCTCCGTGGCACCCCCCAAACCAGGCAGTGGGGACCCCCTAAGCCAGGGCCGGGCCAAAGCGTGCGCGGGGCATGGCTGTTACCTTTCCTCTTCTCAGCACTGATGTGTGTGAGGTTGAAGATGGTGAGGAAGCGCTTCTTCTCCTCGAAGTTGGGACTGTTGTTCATCTCGTCAGGGCTGTACCGGGTGGAGAGTGGGAGGCGTGGGGAGGGCGTGCGGCGCTTGCTCTGCACCGTTGGTGGCGAGGGGCTCCTCTCCCGCAGCATCCGCCGGCGTTTGCGCCGTTTCTGGCTCAGCAATTCCTCCTTCTGCTGCTGCGTGGTGAGGCCGAAGAGCTGCAGGAACTCCAGCTTCTGGGGCACCGAGGGGGAGAGCAGAGCAGGGTGACCCCTGGACCTAGTTTCCATCCCCATCTCCATCCTCATCCCAAACCCCACCCCATCCCCCTTCTCCACATCTCCATCCTCATCCCCATCCCCATCCTGGTCTCCATCCCTATCCCTGTATCTCCATCCCCATCCTCATCTTCATCCTGATCTCCACCCCCATCCTCAGCCCAATCCCCATCTCCATCCCTGTCCCCATCCTCCTCCCAATCGCCACCCTTACCCCCATCCCAAACCCCATTCCTGTCCCCATCTCCATTCCCACCCCCATCCCTAAACCCCTGGTGCCTCTGCAGCCAGCTGGGGATTGTGGTTGCACCGCAGCGCAGGGACCTGGTGCCTGAGGAGGGGCTGTTCCCCTGGGGGACAGAGGGGACAGGGGACAGCAAGGGACAGCAGTACCTCAGAGGATGTGTCCAGCTTCAGCGGGGGCTGCTCGGCCACGCAGCGCAGATGGGCCCGCACCTCCTCCTCATCGCTGTCGTCGCAGGAGTCGTCCAGGTCGTAGTAGTAACCTGGGGATGGGGAGAGCTGGTGTGAGACTGGGGAGACCATGGGGACCTGCTGGGACCCCGCTGGGGACAGATGCAGCAGGGTGCCAGTGCAACGAGGCAGGATACTGCGGGAGGAGCAGTGGGGGTCCAGTGTGGGTCCCAGCAGGGCAGGGGGTGTAACCCAACAGAGCCCGGCCCCCCTCCACCAGCTGTGGGACCCTGGAGGGCATCGCCCACCCCCGGGTCCCCGCTCAGCATTGCTCTGGGCCAGGTGGCAGGGGCTCGGCAGGCGGGTTAATGGGGCATGGCTCTGGGGAGGCTGCGGCTGAGCCCCCAGCCCTGCTGGAGGGGGTATGGCAATGCCTGCCCCGCCCCCCCCCCCCCCCCCCCCAAAGCGCTCCGTCTCCTCACTGCTGTTCTTATCCATGCTCGCAGAGTCCCATTAATATTTAAAGGCCGCTTATTAGCCTCAGTTCATCATTTATTAATTGGGCATGTCTAAAGCAGAGGATTTACCGAGCCGCTCAGCTTGCGGGAGCATTTGCATTGCAGGCTGCCGGCATCCCCAGGAGACTCACCGGCTGCCCCCACCCACCACCAGGTCCCAGTGCCGGGGCAGGGGGGGTCCCCAGCACGGTGCAAACCCAGCACCTCACCTTTCTCACGGGCCTCCCGCCGCCGGCGCTCCTCCAGGTCGAGTTTGCTGACCAGCCTGCGGTGCTGCTGCACGAACTCGTCGTAGATGTACATGGGGTCCTGCGCACGGGGTGGGGGGGGTCGGTATGGGGAGCTGGGCTTGGTGGCCTCGGTGAAGGGGGCGGCTGGGGGTCTTTGCTGGCTCAGGATGCTCTGCGTGGACTTCTCCAGCTCAGTTAGGAAGGGGGTGTGGGTGAAGCCCCCATGCTCTGGGGCACCGGGCTCCCGTCCTGGTGGGTATTTCTCCAGAGCATCCCTCTTCCTCGGTCCCTCCTCCAGCTTCTCAGGGCAGAATACCCTCTCCACCTTCACCAGTGGGATGCCCTGACGGCTGGGCTCGAAGGGGGCTGGGTGGCCATGGAGGGCGTGGGGCTCAGGGAGGCGCCGGGGGGGCTCGGGGGTGCTCTCCATCAGCGAGACAGGGTTCCAGAGGGATGTGGCGACAGGGTGGTGCTGGGGCTTGGGGGAGATGAGTGGTGGGGGGCCGCCGAAGTGCTGACCCGGTTCCCGGACACTCGGCTCGTGGCGGTTCGATCCTGACCTGAGGGGAAAGGAGAGGACCGGAGAGGTGAGGGGCCAGCACTGATGCCAGAGAGCCGGCTGCACCCTGGCACTGAGCTGCTTTTGAGGGAGAAATGCAGGGGTTAGGGCCACCTGGCGGGGTTTGCGTATGTGGGGCTGCCACAGCCATCCCCTCCTGTGCCACTGCCCTGAAGGACAGCGGACAGAGTTAAGCCTGCTCCCGGGTAGGCTGAGCAGGGATGTGGCTGCATCCCTGTGGCACCAGGCAGGGGACTCCAGGCTCAACCCCCACCCCCCCCCCAGCTGCCCGTCATGGGGACAAGAGAACCACCAGCCCTGGCACAACCCTGCTCCCCCAGCAGCAAGGGCAGTGCCCCGGTGCAATCCTCCTCCAACAGCCGGGGACAGCGCCAGCCCGTTAGTGGGATAAATATTTCATGCGCCCAAGCTGTGCATTTAACGCTTTTCCGCTCCGGTGCCCCAGACCTCTGTGCACAGAGCAGCAAGTTCAGCCCTGTGTTGCCATCACCACCCCGGCACCGCGTCCCCACCGGTGGGAAGCACCGCCTGCCTTGCTGGGGATCGGTCCCTCTCCCCACTGCATGTGGGCAGCCCCGGGGTGGGGGTGAGGATGAGGATGGGTATCCCCCAGCTGCAGGTGTTCCGGGTGACCTTGCTCTCTCCTCTCTGGTTTGGGGTGGGAGGAACGAACGGATGGGGAAGGGAGACTGCGGCAGACACTCGCCTTTGTGCCACCCCACAATCCGCTGCTTATTATCCTTGATGAGCTGTGCTAATCCCCTGGATACCCAAAAATAACAAAGGGAGCCAGCAGCAGAGCTGGCTGGATGAGCCTGCACTGCTTAAGCACTCAGCAACGGGGACGAGCAAGGCCCTGTCAATCAGGGGGTGCAGGCACGCTCCCCTGCTCCCCACAAAAAGTGCCTGGGTTTGGGGCAGATGCTTCCCCCCCAACACAGGGCATCCCACCGCCTGGGTCCGCTGCACAGGGGGGAGCTGCAATTAGCAGTGCCGGGTGCCTGGGCAGCACCTGGCTGCTCGCCGCTGGCCCCCAGCCACCTCCTGGGCTCGTCGCCTGCCGATGCGCAGATGTCGGGCACCGGCAACGCCTGGCATTGCCAACGCAGCCGGCCTGGCTGGCACCGCGTGATGGGGACCTGCTGGTGCCGGCCAAGCACAGCGGCTTCTGCTCACGGGGATGTGCAACGAGCGAGGGGCACAGCTACAGCATGCTGGCTACCTAGTGCGGGGGCCAGAGCCGGCTAATGGGGCAGGCACAGCCACAGGGAGACAGTGGAAAACCCTATAGATATTACAGCAGGGATGGCTGCAACATGGGAAAACACAACTTGGTTTCAGGGGGAAGCTCCATCCCTGGAGTGGGGCAGGCAACATCCCTACCTGGGGTGCTCGGGCCGATGCTCGGGCTCGGGCTGGCTCGGGGCACGCCCCATGTCCAGGTGCTGCTCCAGCACTTGTTGCCGGAACTCCGAGACTTGAGATTGCCGATCTTCCTTCTCCTGGCGCAGCCGGCGCTGCCGGGCCAGCCACTTCTCCTCCTCGTTGGTGCGGTGGATGAGCAGCGCCGTGGCTGCGCTGCTCCCCGGCAGCGGGAACACGTTGTGGTTGGGGATGAGGCTGGGCACGGGGTGGTGGGAGGCTGGTGGCTGGTGCAGTGGGTGCTGGATGGGCTTTGGCGTCGGAAGCACCGAGTCCTTGAGTTTCTCTGGGTTGGAAAGGGGGTGCCGGAGTCAGGGCACAGAAAGGGGGGGGCCACTCACAGCCAGCTGTTCGCTATCGGGGTGTTCTGGGGTGTGTGCCCCCCCTCAAGCATCGCTGTGGGCGGGAGGCACCCAGAGCCGTGGGGCAGCCACCAGCCTGAGCCTGGAGGTCCCCTGCCCACGTGGCACGGGGGGGCTGCCCGCTCACCGCCAGCCCAGCTGCCAGGCATGCCGTGGCACTGGGCACAGTGCCGCCCCGGACCCAGTCAGATGGCACAGGCACCGCGCCGCCTCTCCGACAGCCACGGCAGCTGGGCTTTTGGCAAAGCGAGCTGGCAGCCAGGCGAGCCCAGCTCCATCCCAGGCCACCTCCCGGGGCCACCAACCCCCTCGGCTTTGCCATCTGGAGGGGAAAGGGGACCACGGCTAGCTGTGCTGAGGGTGGTAGCCCCCCACCTGTCACGCCTGGGGACGTTACCTGGTCTGCTGGGCACCAGCGGCTCTGCCGGCTTGCCCCGCTCCTCGGCTGGGTGCCCCCGCAGCCCGTGCAGCTCGGCCACGGGGAGGAAGGGCCCTTCCATGGCTTTCACCATGCTCAGCTCCTTCTCCCGGGCACGCTCCCGCTGCCGCTCCAGCTCCCGTTCCCGCTCCTTCTCCCGCTCTCGCTCCAGCTCCTTCTCGCGTTCCCGCTCCCGTTCACGCTCCTTCTCCCGCTCCCGGTCGGCTTCTCGCTCCCGCTCCTTCTCCCGCTCCCGCTCGCGCTCCCGCTCCCTCTGCCGCAGCTCCTCATCCATTTGCAGCCTGCAAAGAAAACCCCCCAAAAAAAAAACAAAAAAAAAACCAAACCACCAACCCCCAAACAACCCCCAGATGTTTGTTAGCATCCCCTGGAAAGTCCTGTCCGCTGCCCACCCCGGCCATCATCCCCGCTGTACCTCTCAGCGGCGAGGCTGGAGATGCGCTCGGACTGCAGGGCAGAGAGGGAGGAGTGCGAGAGCTCGGGGGGGTACCGCACCCCCGAGAGGTGCAGGTGCATGGCCGAGGGGTGCAGGGGCGGCAGCGAGCCCGGTGCCGGCAGCGGGTAGAAGGGGGACCGCAGCGCCGACAGGCAGTATGACTCGTCCATCCTGGGAAGACAGGGATGCTCAGCAGGATGCACCACTCGGAGGGAGAAAGAAACCCTCAATTCCTCCCCACTGGGAGTGACCCCAGGCTGGATGGGGGCTGCCTTCTACTGGGAAAGGGGTTTGGAGAGCCCAAAAATCCCTCAGTGCAGCACCACAGCAGGCTCCCACCTCCCCAGCCCCCGGGCTCATCCTCCAGCATTCCCCGAGGACACCCAGGCCACTGGCCGATGCCCACCTGAAGGCAGGGTGCGGGAAGGGGTGATGCGTCAGGTAGCTGGGGTGGTAGTAAGCGGCGGCGGCAGCCGGATCCAGGCCGAGGGGTGGCAGGGAGGACATGCGGAGGTCCTCGGCGGTGTGGTAGGGACGGAAGCTGCGCAGGTAATCCTCAGTGACAGCGCTGGGAGGCACCACGTGGTGGACCGGCCGCTGCAGGCTGGGGGAGCAGGGAGATGGTCACCATCCCACCCTGTCCCCCTGGGGAGATGTCACTCCCCCACAGAGATGCCTGGTGGGACCAGACTCCGCAGGGGACACCTGCATCCTGCAACCCCCCCACCATCCATTGCTGACAGACTCACTTGAGAGGTGGGAAGCGGGAGTCCTGGACCACGGAGCTGGGGGGCAGCCCAAAGGAGTAGGGTGTCCCCAGGAGGTGGGAAGGGACGGCAGGCCCCCCTGCTTTCTCCTGTGCAAGGGGGGGCTCTGAGATGAGGCGCTCGCGGCCACCGCTGCTGCTGCCTCGCGACCCTGCTTCTTGCTGGAAGGCAAAGAGGCAGAAATGCCAAGCTGGGCGTCAGGCAGGGGGGCAGGGATGTGGGGGGGGTCCCTGCTACATCCCCACCCCAAGTGTCCTAGTGAGTGACCCAGTGGGTCCCCAGTGTGCCCACAGGGTCCCTGACTGGCACCAGTACCCAGGGGAGGATGCATCTGCTGGAGCATCCTCCCATATTCCAGCTGTCCAATGAGGGCTGGAGGGGTGTGAGGGGCCGGGGGGGTGGGGTGGGGGGTGCGGGGGGGCACCAGCGGAGGGGGCACCAGCTGGAGAGGGGGTGCTGAAGCCAGGGCAGTGCTGACAGCAGGACACACATTACCTGCCTGGAGATTTACGGGCCGCTTTGTTCTCCAGAGCTATTAATCATCTGGGGAGGATACAGACGTGGCCAGGGGAAATCCAGCAGGCCTTTGATAACGGCCATAAACCAGGGGGCAGCCCAGCATCCCCCCCCGCCCCGCAGCCAGGCCAGCATCAGCACCCCCACCCCACCACAGGGCCTCAGCTGTCCTTCCATCAGCTCCTCATCCCCGGTGCCGGGATGAAGATCGCTCCCTCCTGGCACCCACGCCGGCTGGGGAGGGATCCCCTGGCAAGGGGGGGACCTCTCACGGTGACACGAGGTCCAGCAGTTAGTGGGGGGACCTCCGGCAAGGCAAGGTTGGGTTTAAAAATGATTATTTTTCATTGCATCTTCTCCATTTAGCAGCTATAGGAGGAGGATGGTGGCAGCCCTTCCCCACAACCCTGCATCCCCTCCCCATCCCCTCCCAGTCCCCAGAACCTCCAGGGTAGGTCACAGGTCCCCAGCCATTGGGGATGGTCCCAAGGTCACCACGGCCGGCACAAAGGGCATCCCCCCCGCCACCTCTGCCGCCTGCATTAAGGCTTATTGTGCGTGCCAGCCTCTGCTCTAATTACCTCCCCATCTCGGGGCGTCACGCTGCGAGCACGGCTCTGCCAGACAATAACCCACGCTCGGTTAACCCCCATGCTGCGGGGGTCACCGGGGAGGAGGTGATGTGGGGGTGGGGAGCACCCGGACACCCCACGCACCCCTCCGAGCACTCGGGGATCATGGTTCAATTTATTTTTCTCTCCCGCCCTCGGTGTTTCTCATCCCCTCCCATCGCCTCTCCGCTTTGTGGTTTAATTAGTCTTTCCAAGTGGCATAATCCCCCCGGGAATCTGCTTGTAGCGTGTGCAGGAGAGAACCACTAACGATGCTTCTTAATTAGCCGCTCCCCCTCCCCTTCTTCGTTGGCTCCCCTCTGGATGGCAGCCCAGGGACAACGATAGCAACCCAGGGACATGGCGGGGAGAGGGGACAAAACAGGGGGCAGCTCCCACTCCCTCGGGAGCAGTGCAACCTCGGACCACGGTTGGCACAATCAGTGCCACACGTGGCACCCCACACCCCCCATCCTAGGGGGGGGGCCGGGCACCCCACAGACACAGCCATACCTGTCTGCCCTCGCTCCTCCAGACCCCGTTGACCGTCTTCGTGGGGGCAATGGTGACAACGGGTGGTGTGCTGGGCACGCTGTGCCCCCCTGGGGGCACGATGATGGGGCCCATGGGGCCACGCTTGGGCGTGCTGGCAGGGGAGCTGTGGTTGGTGGCTGGCGAGGAGACCGGGGATGACTCACTGCTTATCGAGGACCCTGAAATTAAAAATTAAAATAAGTGGGGAAAAAGGCAGCTGTTACCCAGCTGAAACCACCCTCTGAACAAGCTGAAGCCATCCCATGCCATCCCCAGTGGGACACCCCGCTGCAGGGACCAGCGATGGGGCACGGGGATGCAGGCAGGGCCATCTGCATCCCTCCAGCCCCCGAGGCTGGACCCCCATCCTCCCATCCCGGGAGGTCCCAGGGAGCCCTGTCCCAAAGGAGGTTCCCTCCAGTGCTAAAAGGCTTTGCCCCACATGGTATGACAGGCACCCTCTTGCTCCCATCTAAGAGGGACTGCCTGCTGCCCACCCCCCCCTCCCGTAAAGCCCTTCACAGGTGAGCCCTGCCCGCTGCCAGCCTTGGCGTGAGTGACACCGATGCGATGCCAGCCCCAGGTGGCCACTTCTCAAAGCCGAGCCCACAGGCTCCTTAATCCAGCTGCCAAAGTCGCCGTGCATGAGCTGGGGCACTCGGGAGACACTGGGACAAAGGAGTCTCCCTGTAACCCCTGGGCAAGGCTTTGGCTTTATTTGCATAATACATCTGTATTTTAAATTATACCCACTCTGGGGATGCTGGCGATGTATCCAAGGGAAAAATAAAAATGGAATTAAAGCGGAGAGTGCGATGTGGGTAGAAAAGCAGAGCTGGAGCAGAAATACAAATTCAACGTTAACTAGGGCACACGGCGCCGGCATCTGCTCTGCAGCACACTGACTGCTCCTAAACCCCAGCCAGGCAGTTTGGGGGGCTTCTACCCCCCACAACCCTGCTCCCAACAGCCCGGAGTCTGGGCCAAGAGAAGGCTTCTGACATGCTGGCAAGGACCAGCTACAGGTCACCAAGGAGTGGCCCACGGTGACGGCAGGATGCTAGCCAAGAGGTGGCGATGCTCCCCATTCTGGTACTGAGCCTGGCACCCAGAGGGGCTTTGTCTCCCCCGAGTGTGCAAGCCAGCTCCCCTGAGCGTGCAAGCTGGTTCCTTGCCCTGCAAACACGCAGTTTGGCTCCTCTGCGTGTGCAAGCCAGCCCTTGCCCTGCAAGCATGCAAGCCAGCTCCCCTGAGTGTACAAGGTGTCTCCTCGCCCTTCGTGTGTGCAAGCCGGCTCCCTTGAGCGCGCAGGCTGGCTCCGTGCCCTGTCAGCACACAAGCTGGCTCCCCTGAGAGTGCAAGGCAGCTTCTCACCCTGCAAGCAACTCATCTCCATCCCCCTCCAGAAGTCCCACGTACTCCTCACCACACTCGCCCCCAGCACCAGGGTAACACCGGGAGGGAGCCAGGAGCCGGCGGGGCCAGGAATGCCGCAGGGAAGCGCGAGCATCCCCAGGCATCCCCAGGCAGCGGGAAGGATGCTCAGCGGAGCAGAGAGGCCAAGCGGAGCAGCCCACTGCCGGCCGCCCTGCCTTATTAATTATTCCCGAGTCGCTCCGAATTGCTTTCATTTCAAGAGCAGCAAGACTGGGGGAAAGAGAAAGGCTGCCCGCGACAAAGGAGGCCGCCGATACGGATTTGACACCCACTGAAGTCTATCTTGTCAGCGCAAGGCCAACAACAATTAGCAGCCTAATCCCCTCTGAGCTGGGAAGCCATTACTCACCACGCGATAGCGTTAACAATCAATACCATCACAATGAGCCCGGCAATTAATGAAGCTAAAGTCTTACTTCAGAACCTTAATTCTCGCTGTGTGGCTTTAAACGGGAGGGTTTGTGATCGTTATAATTAACTGGTGGTATTCAGCCAGGAGTTAGTCAATGAAACTAATCTGGATTGGAGATGACAAGAGGCACAGTGTGATGGTGTCACCTTTGTTTTCTGACCTCCCGCTTTCCGCTCGGCGATAGCAGATTAGCAGCCCAGGCTGACAGGCAAATGTAATTAACAGCTGAGACCCTGAAGGAGGAGGGGGGGCAAAAAGAAAGGAAGGGAGGCGGGGAAATAAAACCCACCCTGCAGACAGCCCAGGGCAGGACTCGAGGCAGGAGCCCCCAGCCAGGAGATGGCTTCGGGGGCTTCTTGGGGCTTTGCTGGGATGGAGTTGGCCGGGATGAGCCCCTGCAGCTGGGGATGCTGTGAGAAAGCGGGACATCCCTACAGACGCCCCAGTACAACTGCCAGTCCACAAAGCCAGTAAAAAAGCTGGTGATCCTGGGTGGACCCCAGTCGGCATCACCCCATCAGCTGCATCTGCCATGGCAAAGCACCTCCCATTGTGGGAAAGGAAGCAGGGTGAGGACCTGGGGGCAAAGCAATTAATTTCCCTGGGGCTAACAACCACAGTGTTGAGAGAAACCCCCTTCCTGACAGGCACCCAAACCCACGCCTATTAAAAACCTCCGGGATGAGCCACTTCGGGCACACAGATGGGCGAGGACAGGTTTTTTTTGCAAACTGACTATGCAGTCATTAAGGGGAAATCCAAAGAGAACACGGCTGCTTCTCTCCAGCACCATGAAATCCATGCCAAAACCTGCTGACGTCCCTTTGGATGGGCTGAGCAGCATGGTGGGGACACAAGCCATGGAGCGTTGGGGGGGAAGAAAAGGCAAAATAATCCCCCAAACCCAACCAACCGCCCCGAAGGAAGCGGATGGGCTTTGGAGGAGACAGCGGGGGAGAACCAGGAGCTCCCAGCGAGGCTGAAGCATCATCAAGACCTGGTTCCCTCAGCATCACGGGGACCCGGTGTCCCCACGTGCTTCCACGGGAGCAGCTGATGCCAGAGGCTTCGGGTCACGGCCCTGCCAGGGTCTTTCGTGGCTGGTGAGGGGCTGCAAGGAGGGTCCTGCAGATGGCACTTGCAAAACGGGTCTTCCAAAACAGAGCCTTGAAAAAACAATGTTCCAAAAGGAGTCTTGCAGAAGGGATCTTCCAAAAGGAGCCTTCCAAAAAACATGTTGCAAAGGGTCAGGTGTCCTCCCCAGGAACCAAAGTGCCCAGGCAGTGGGCAATGACCCAGCGGGGAGCACCCACCAACAGAAGTACCAGGGATAAATACTATTTCATTGCAAATTAATGATGCCAGCAGCCTCCTGGTGAAATGCTTCATAGCTTGGGGACAGGTTGCTTACCCTGCACATGTGGGACAGCCCTGGCGATTCCCTCAGGACACGCTCCTCATGGCAGCGGGGACCTCAGGGTGCCCTGGCGCTGCAGCAGCAGCAGCTCATACCCCCCCATCATGAGTTGCACCCCACACCCGAGCAGAGACAGGGGGTGCGATGAAGGATGCAGCAGCCACGCCACTGTAGGGTGACAGGGACCTCCTGGGGGCACCCAAATTTGCTGTTTAGCCAGGCAACTCGGCTGGGGAAGGAACAGAATTGAGGAGCCTCCGGAAAAGACAGTATTTCAGTGAAGCGTGGTGGGAAGGAGTGGGTTGGGGGGGGCAGGGAGGAACAGGTCCCCCCGCGCCGCACTCTCCCAGGCTTTCTCCCAGGGTATGGCGAGTGATATGGCATTTGGATTACTCCGGCTGAATTGAATTTCTAAACTGCCCCCTCGAGACAAGACGCCGGAGAAAGACATTAGCTTGGGAAATGGCGAGAAAATGCCGACAGCCAACTCCCGGGTGGCAGCAGCAGGGAAAGGCACTGATACTCGGCATTCCCCCCACCCCCGGTCCCTGTCCCCATCATCGTCCCCTACCTCTGGGTTCCTCGGCTTGCTTGGCGAGCTTGCGGAGAGCGGCGGCGAAGCTGGAGGAAGGTGCTGCCTGGACGGACAAAGTGCTGCTGGCTGCCGGGCTGCCATTGGGGACGATGGAGCCGTTCAGTGGCGAGGGGGTGAGGGGGCTGACGGTGGCAGTGGTGCGGGTGGCGGTGGAGAGCATTCCTAGGGACGGCGACTTCGGCTCATGGCTCATGCCTGCAAACAAGAGCAGCCCACGTCAGACAGGGGTACAGGGATGGGAATGGGGAGAGCGGGTCCCCAGATCCACCCACCCCCCCAGGAGCAGGAACAACCCACAGGACAAGCAAGGCCTTCCCTCTGGTTCACCACCCCACCCCAAAACGCAGCCCAGGTTCATGCAATGGGGGGAGCGAGCAGGCAGGTGCAAGCCCTGCATGCTTACGGGGCAGCAGCTTCTCTCGCAAAGTGAGCACGCCAAGGTTGCTCACCCATGGGAGACAAGGTGACGCGGGGGCCAGCAGCTGCTGCCTGTGTCCCGCAGCCCCACCAATCCCCCCCGGGCTGGGCTGCTCCCAGGGAAGGGCATGGGGGGCTCAGCAGAGCCCCGTGGGAATGGAGAAGGTGTTTCAAGGGGACATGGGGACTTCACCATCCTGATGGAGGTGGTGGAGAGGGGGGCAGCTCCCTGACTCCAGTGGTGCTGCTAAAACCCAAAGCAACACCGCTGTACACGTAATTACCACCACCACACCCCCAAATCCCCACCACTGCACCCTCAGATCCCCAATATTGCATCCCTGGGCTGCCAGCATTGCACCCCCAAATCCCTACCATTGCACCTTCAGTCCCTGCTGTGGCACCTTCAAATCCTCCATATCGCACCCCTAGTTCCCCCCACTTCATCCCCCAGTCCCCACCATCACATCTCCAAATCCTCACCACCGCAGCCCCAAATCCCCACCACAGCACCCCCAAATCCCTACACAGCACCCCCAGCTCCCCACCGTTTCACCTTCAAATCCTCACCACGGCACCCCTGAGTCCACATCGTTGCACCCCAAAGCCCAGGGGTGCTACAGGGCACAGTGGCCCCTGAAGGTGGGGGTTTGGGTGCTACTGAGTGGGAGGGTGCAGCCCTCCCTGCGTCCCCTCCAGCAGCCACTCCAGGGCTCTCCACCTCCCAAAATAGCAACTGCTGATGTCAGGGCCCTTAAAATAGACTTCCATACGAGCAGCTTCATTAACACCTGCCTAAAATTAGCCCTGCTCCCAGGTGGGCAGGTGGGCGGGGGGGGGCTGAGGGGCAGCCCTCCAGCTCCCAGTGGGGCCGGAGGCAGCTTAAGGCACTGGCAATGCCGGAGACCCCAGAGCATCCCATGGCAGAGGGTGGCCGGGCAGAGTGGCAGGCGCCAGGGCGGGGGGGCCGTGAGTGCCACTCAGCGTTGATTAATCTTTGCCCCCCGGCCCCAGGAGAGGCGGCCAGCGCGGCGGCGTGCGCTCCCCTCTGCCCTCATTATACAAGCATTTATTAACTCCGGTGCTCTCAGCCATTGACTGCCGCCTTGTCGACACGCTCGCCTCATGTAAATTCATTACCAGAACAGCTGGGAAGCCAACCTGCCGGCCTGGCCCAGGCACCCCCAGGCTTTGCACCGGCCCTTGGTCCCCTGGATGAGTACCTGGGTGCCTCCCCAGAGAGCAGGGAACTGGGTTCTGCCTGCAGCGCCATGCACCATCCCAGTGGGCTGCAGCACCCCAGGCCCAGCCTGGCATCCCCTGGGCACCAAGCTGCATCCTCCAGGCACAGCCCTGCATTACCCAGGCACTCCCTGCTATCCCCTGGGTGCAGCCCTGCACCCTGCGGGCACTGCCCCACATCCCCTGGGTACAATCCCACATCCCCTGGGCACAAGTTTGCATCCCCTTGGCAGAGCCCCGCATCCCCTGGACACTGCCTGCCATCCCCTTGGCATTGCCCCGCACCCCCCAGGCACTGCCCCACATCCCCTTGGCACCCCCCCGGCACCCCCCTGGCACAGCCCAGCACCCCCCAAGCACAGGCCTGCAGCCCCCCAGGCACCGCCCTGTGCCCCCCCGCCCCGTTTTCCCCAGCTACTAACCCCAGCATGACCCCCAGCCCCAGTGCAAGGTTGGACGTGCCTCGCTAACCAGCCGCTGGGGATTAGCACGCTCACGCACGCTCGCCGGGGCACGGGGGCTGGCGGCAGAGCATCACCCGTGTGATGCTCAGCTGATCCCCGTGGCCCCAAACGCCTCCCAACAAACTCATGATCCCGCTGGGATTTGCCGGGCAAGCGTGGGGCAGCTCCGAGCCAGCAGCTTGCCGTGAAGCATGTGGGGAGCTGGGTTCCCCCCCACCCTGGGCTAACGCAAGCTGCGCCGCTGCCCCAGCCGGGCTCCAAACCAGTTTTGCCACTCCTGGCCGGTGATAAAATCGGCGCCTCCGCCCCGGCTGGGGCCCGAGCAGCACCGCTCACCCGCCTTGCCCCGACGCAGGTGGCGTCCGTCTGTCCGGGCGTCCCTGGGCTGCTCTGCGGGACAACTGCCAGCTGGGGAAACTGAGGCACGCTGGGGCGGGGGAGTCGGTCGGGCACGAGCATCCGTGTGGGGATGGGGATGCAGGACTGCGCTCCATCCCTCCAGCATCCCATCACCAGTGCGGCACGGGTGCTGCTCACTTCTGTGGGTGCCACCATCCCCACGGTGGCTGGGGACACCATGCCGCCTCACAGCGAGGTGGGGCCTCCCCCCAGCTCTCGCCCTCCTCCTGCCCCTCCCCGGCTGCTTTTCCCAGCAGGCAGATCCGTGCGGAAAAACAGGTCAAGTTCGGAGCCTGGCAGCAGCCCGGGGTCATGACAGCGGTTGCCTCACCGAGGCAGGGAGCCAAACCCTGAAACGGGACAGGCTGCCCCCCGCCCCACAGGGAGAGGGGCTGGCACCCCCAACGTACCTGCCCTCGGGCACCACTCGCTGCCTTCGCCCCCCCCAGGCAGGCAGCTGCTGCCTGTACGCCCCCCTGCCAGGCCACGGCAGGCTGGGGGTGCGGGGGCTGCAGGACGCCTGCTTCCGCTGCTGAAGCCACGGAGGAGGCTGGGGACCGGGGACCAGGCGACGTCCCTGTCCCTCCCACGGCATGTGCCCGGGCACGGCAGTGCAGGGAGTGTCTGGCATTCCCAGTGCCTGCTGGCTGCCTGCCCGTGGGAGCAGGCAGGTCCCTGCCCGGCAGCAGGAGGAGAAGGGGATGGCAGGGGCCATCGCCGCGTCCCCCTCACCCTTCCCTGTGCCACCACCGTGTCCTGGCACCCCTTCCCGCAGTGCCACGCACGGCACCAGCCAGGGTTTGGCATCCCTGATGGTGCAGGACCCCAAGCCCCTGGCTCCTGGGGGCGGGGGTGTCCCTGCCCCCGGCCCCCCGCAGCCCTGGTGCAGGGCTGGGAGCAGGGAGCTGGGAGCGTGCCATCATCTCTCCATCTGCTCCTGATGACGCTGGCGGGTTTTTTGGCAGCGGGAGCCTCCTCCGGCAGCGAGAGCAGAACCAGTCTGGCTGCCTGGTGGGGCTGGAGACAAATAAACCACGCCGGCTGCCGCCGCGGGCAGGCAGGACTGGGCTCCCAGCACCCTGAGACCCCGGGGATCCTTCTCCCGTGGGCAGGGGGCACAGGGTACCCTGCCTCCCCATCCCCACTGCAGGCAGCTGCCGGGAAATGCGGCGCAGGCAGGTTTAGCACCTTGGTTTCTGCTCCCCCCGCCGCCCCCCAGCACCTTGAAAGGCCCCTAATGAGCATGAAGTGCCCTTCAGAGCAGATTGCCATTGAACTCAACCTGCACCAGCCGCCCGCTTTAAAAGCAGCTATTTTGAGCTCCCGGGCTCCCAAGCGCTGGAACTAATAATTTATTACCAAATACGATCAGGCAGCAGCTCCAGCCCCCGGCAAATGGAGCGGAAAAAAACCCCAGCGCAGCGGGAGGCCGAGGGAGCAGGGAGAGCTGAGCATCCTCCATCCTCCCCGGGACGGATCTGCACCCACCGCGCAGGACCTCGGCTCGGATGGAGCCCGCTTGGCCAAGCCCCGTGCAAAGCTCCTCCACACTCCCTCTGGACGGGTCCCCAAGGAATTTGGGGTGATGCTCCACTGTGCAAGGTCCCACTGCCTTTCCCCCCCTCTCTCAGCACCTCAGTTCCCGCTCCAGAGTCGCATCCAGCTGCACGCTCCAAGCGGGAACAGCTGCTTTGCATGGATTTTCAATGCTAATGGCCTCGCATTGTTAAGACCCCCCCTCCCCGATGCCTGAATGCAGCAGGCAGGGCCCCGGCCGGCTGCCTGTGTGGGCAGGAAGGAGGGCAGGCAGCCAGGGCCAGCACGTGCCCATCGTCCCCCCACCATGTGCCCCGTCGCCCCGAGAGCCAACAGGCAGGGGACAGGCAGCGGGGACCACCTCATCTCCTACCAAGCTGCCACACATTTTCCACCCCTCATTAAAACAGCTCTGCTGCCGCACCTACAACATGCCCCATTAATTAATTAATTGATCGATCGGAGCCCGCACTCCTGCCCTCACTCCCCACTGCCTGGCACACAGCCGAAACGAAGGGAGGTGGCTGGGCTTGGTGTCCCCAGGTGTTCCCAGGGATGGAGAGATGCAGGCGTAGCCCCTGCCTATTTTTAGGGTCTTTGGGGCAGAGCCCATGACCCAGCCCAGGAGCATCCCACCTTAGCTGGCTCCTCAGCACCCTTGGAGGGGTCCAGGTAGGTCCCCTGGAGTGAAGGCCACCTTGCTGGCCAGGGATGGGATTCGGGGCTCCCTGGGGAGCCTGGCACGGCACCGAGAGTCCAAGCGCATGGCGCTATTAGCCGGCTGCATCTCCATCGATCACTCCTCCATGGACCACTGATCTGGCAAACGACAACAAGCAAAACTAATAAGAGCTCGTTTGGAGGGCGCAGCGCCAGGGAGGGGCTGGGGCCGGCGTGATGTGGGATTATTTTTCTCCCTTGCCTCCCTGTGCCCAGCCCAAGCAGCCTTGGGTGCTTTTTAAACCCGTAGGAAATTGAGCTAGTAAAACATTTGCTTCAAAGCAACTTTATTCCCCATTTCTGCCCTGGCAGAGCAAGCTGGGGGCTTCGAAAATAAAGTGCCTGTGCCCAAAGGATGCTGCTGGCACCCAAACCCCTCTCTGCGGCACCCAGATTGGCACGGCAGCTCCTCTCAGCTCCTGATGCCCAGACCCAGGTGCCAGCTGTCCCTCAAGGCCACCCCCCTGCTTTGGCAGAAGTGGGGTACAGCCCCCACTCCTCCTCTTTGCATTAGCTGCTGCTGGGGGGCTGAATGGCTACATGGGGTGCGTGGGTGGGTGTTGGGCATCACACAACACTGCTGGGCACTGCATGGGGCTGCCAGGCATTGTGTGGGAGAGAGCTGGGCATTGCAGGGGGCTGCTGGGCATTGTGGGCGGCTGCTGGGCATTGCAGGGGGCTGCTGGGCATTGTGGGGGGCTGCCAGGCACTGCGTGGAGGAGCCAGGCATTGCATGGGGCTGCTACACACTGTGTGGGAAAGAGCTAGGCATTGCATGGGGCTGCTGGGCATTGCAGGGGGCTGCTGGGCATTGCAGGGGGCTGCTGGGCACTGCATGGGGCTGCTGGGCATTGTGGGCGGCTGCTGGGCATTGTGGGCGGCTGCTGGGCACTGCAGGGGGCTGCTGGGCATTTCAGGGGGCTGCCAGGCACGCATGGTACTGCTGTGCACTGCATGGGGCTGCTGGGCACTGCACGGTGCTGCCAGGCATTATATGGTGCTTCCAGGCATTCCACGGCGGCACTGGGCACGGTGTGGAACAGGGCTAGGCACTGCACGGTGCTGCCAGGCACTGCACGGTGCCGTTGGGCATCCCACAGCGCCGCAGGGCATCGCAGAGCGCCGCTGCGCATTGCACCGCGCCGCTGGGCACC
The DNA here is from genome assembly GCF_023638135.1 of Falco biarmicus. Classification (NCBI taxonomy): domain Eukaryota; kingdom Metazoa; phylum Chordata; class Aves; order Falconiformes; family Falconidae; genus Falco; species Falco biarmicus. Next base: position 3,743,386 of record NC_079302.1, on the reverse strand, counting down.
GTGCGGGTCAAAGCCAGGCACTGCACGGTGCTGCCAAACCTGGCACAGCGCTGCCGGGCACCGCACGGGCCGGGAGCGGGCGATGCCTGGTGATGCCAGGTTGCCCTCCCACCCGTGTCTCCCGGCCCCAGCTCCGACCCCATCCCCACGCCAGCAGCTCGCCACAGCCCTGCGGCGGGCAGCGCAGGCTTTGCCGTCAGCAGCGCATTGTTCTCAGCGCGAGAAGCCCTTGCCCAGCAGATGGCAGGTATAACAAAGCAGCTTGCTGCGGCCAAGCCAATTATTTATCTAATTATGATTTACCACTTAACCACATGATCTTTCTGCAGAGTTGTAGGCAATTAAAACCGGGGTGATTATGTGGATTATGCAAATCGGCTGGAGCCGAGCGAATAAAATTGGAGATTAGAGTTTCACGCAGGCTGGATCTTGCACGGGGCAGGTCCTGGTGGGGCAGGGGGAGTCAGGGGCAGGGCAGGGGGGCTGCTGGCAGGGGCGGGGGGGCCAGGACCCAGCCAAGCCAGAGGCTATGGGGCAGAGTTCAGAGGTGCCAGGGCAAGGCGAGGGGATGCCTCCTGCCACCCTGCTGCCTTTGAGGTGCTGCAGCCCCCCTCCGGCAAAGCCAAGGGGGTCCACAGCCAAAAGCTGCCCCCCATCATGGGGGTGGGTGGCCCCAGGGGACCCCTCACCACTGGCAGAAAGCAGCCGGTGACTCAGCCGGCACCGGGGATTTCCCAGCACCTCAGCTGCACCCCAAAAAAAGTGGAGGGGGGATTCTACAGCGCAGACCCCATCCCTCGCCCCATCTGTGGGCAGCTAATGAAGGGCTCCAGGGGCAACGGGTATTAATAACCGGTATTAATAACAAGTATTAATAACGCTGCCTGGCAGATTACTCTGCCCGCCTGGCTTGATATGAGATTTATGCATGGTGCGAACTCCGGAAATACAGAAGTATTAATGGTAATACCTCGTGTCCTAGCAAAGGTCACGGGCAATCTCCATCAATCCCACTGCTCCGCTGGCAAAGCCGGGGGTCCGGGCAGGATGGGGGGTCCCCCCTACATGCATGGCAGCACCACTGTTTATAACCCTGCGGATAGCCCAGCACAGACCAGAGGGAAGGTTTTACCATGGGATAAGAAATTAACACTGGCAAACAGCAAATTTACTGCGTGTATTTTCAGTTTCCTAACATTGACACCATCTGCTAGCAATCAGTGCCCCGCACCACCGGCCTTTTAGTTATAAGATGCTGTGGAGGTCTGGGCGAGACCTTGGCTCGCTCCTCACCTGGCAGCCCTGGATCCCCTTGCAGTGTCCCATGGCGTCCCCAAGGGACAGCCCAGGGTCTCACCACCACCTTGGTGGGTGTCTCACCCCTTTCATGAAGCCCCCCCAAGAAAGGGGCACCAGCAAGGAGGGTTTGAAGCAGCAGTGATGCCCATGGAGCCAGACTCTGCTGGGGATGGGCACAACACGCTGCCAGCACTGGTGGGACAGATCCAGCACGTTCTTCATCATGGGGCAAAATCAATCAAAAACCCAGGTCTGAGGGTCCAGTGCCAGGGGGAGCAGACCCCTCTTCCCACGCCAGGATTTAGGGTGATTAGCACCGGCGATCCCACGTGCCGGTGCCCCCGCACGCATAGTATCTTCCCTTTTCGCCTACAGTAATCCTCAGCCTTTCGAGCAAATTATTAAAATTCACTTATATTTAATCTGCCTGCTGGAATTAATTGAATTTTTACGCTTGGCAAATGTCAGTGGGTGCACGCTGCCTCCCAACGGGAACCCGGCTGCAGGTGCAGCGGGCGCAGCCCCGGGCTTTTACTCCTCTCTGGGGACAAAACCCACCCTGGGGTGTGGGACAGGGTGCCTGTGGCAGCCACAGCCCCTGTCGGCAATGGGTGGTGGGATGCATGGGTGCCAGCACCCTCCCAGCTCTTCGGGAGATGCTCCGTGGCACCAGGCATGCATCCCTGACACCTGCCTTCCTCCACAGGGTGTGCATTAAACACTCCCCAAATCCCAAGGGATTCTCACATCAGCTCCCAGCAGTGCCTCAATAGCTTTGGAAGGGACATGGGGAGCCCCCTCCACTTCCCAACCCACAGCACTGCCAGAGAGTGCCAGCACCCTGCCTAGTGATGGGGTCCTCTGCCAGGCAACGAGAGCCTTCCTCCCCTCCCCGTCATCCTCCTTGAAAATTGCCAAAGCGTCTAATTTGCCCGCCGGGAATGCCGAGGGAAAAGAGCCTCTATTTTGCCAGTAATAAGCCCTCCAGACAAAGGCAGGATGAGCCATTCAGCACTGGGAAGGGGGAAGGGTCCAGCCCCGTGCTGGAGCAGTGCTGGGGGCGTGCGGGTAGGGAGAAATTCCCTCCTGCCTGGGGGAGCTGGCACCAGGACACGCATGGCATCCCAGCATCATCCTGGGATGACCCAGGTGTGAGGTCCTGAGCTCCTGGATGGGTGCTGGTACGGGCAGCATCACTGGCCACCATGCTGGGGACACTCCTGCTCTGCAAACTGGGACCGATACCCAAATCCCATGTGGGCTCGCTCTCCGTTCCCCCGGGGACAGCCCCGGTTGCCACTCGGGGACACTCTCCCCATCCACTGGCTTTGCACCGCGATGGAGAAGTTCACGGTCGGCATGAGCCACGGGGGACCCCGGGGCCCGGCAGGCAACTTCCAAACTTGACTGGCGCTTGCCCCCCTCCACCGCCCGCCCAGGATTATCATAAATTAAGACATAATTACTCCATGGAAATTTACAGCACAAAGCTGCGGCGCTAACAAGTGTGTTTGGCGGCACCGGGAGGGGGGACATACAAAGCGCTATTGTCTGGCAGGCGCCAAAAAATCTGCTCTGCCCCGAAAACGCCGCATCCCGGGGACAGGGATGGGGATGGACCGACTCCATCGCAGCCGCCCGAGCGCTGCAGCAAGCCATGTGCGTGCCCCACGCGTGCGGGGATGGAGAGGGGCACAATGCTCCAAGAGGAGGGTCCGAGCCTGCAGGGCTGGGCAAGGGTGGGTGAAGGCTCCCCGGCGTGCTGGGTGCCCTCCTACCCCGTGCCGAGCAGTGCCGTGGCTCTGCTCCTCGCTGGCAGCTGATGGCACAGCGCCGCTAACAAAGACATCTCCTTTATTCCCTCAAATAACTTTGCACCCAGTCAGCTCCCACCCATGGGTGCTCCCACCCGTGGGTGCTGCACACAGCAAAACCCCAGCAACCCCACATCCGAGACCCCCTTTCACCAACGTCAGCATGCACGGGGTTAAAAATAAATCCCCTGGGGACTTGGGGGACACACACGGGGACCAGTGCCAGTGCTGGTGTGTGTGTGCCCCCCCCCCTCGGCGCCGCCAGTGCTGCCACACTCCCCCAGCTGCCACACGCATTAAAAAATAATAATCAACGTGGAAAAAAACAACAACACAGCGCGAAAAAATTCAGGCGGCTAAAACAAATCCAGCAATAAAGGAGCCGGGGATCCTCGCAAAGCTGGCTATGCAATTAAGCAGTTTTCTGCTGTACGCCGATAATCACCTAATTATACTATTAATGACAGTTCAACCTGCTCGGAAATAAAAGGACATTCTTCCATAACAGGATGCCAGCTGTTTGTTACAGATGTCAAACATCTTTAAAGCGTTATTATTAAAAGAAGGGGGGAAGGAGAAAGCTCAAGCTTGGTGATGCAGAAACGCAGCCGCCTTCCCCCCCCCAAGCCCCTTCTGGGGTGGTGGGTTGGGGTGTCACCCACCCCTTTTTAATGCCAGTGAAATAAACCATCGGAGGGGTGCTGTGTCAGGGGAGCATCCTTCCCGTCGGCGTTTGGTGTAATAAATACCCCGCGTCGGCTCGCGGCAAGAGGCGGCTGTGTTTAATTAAGTGCAGCGTTCAGGAAATAAAGTTAAAAATTAATAATAAAAGTGGAGGGGGGGGAGGACAGGCACCCCGCTGCCAGGCTCGGGGCAGGGCTGGCCCCGCTCCCCCCGGCTGCCGGCAGCGCCTCGAGCGCGGCTGCCGCCGGCGGTGCCCGCGCACGTGCCACGGTGCCGTGCCAAGGAGGAGCGTCCCTGGCAGGTGCTGCCAGCCGGTGCCAAGGAAAGGGAAGGGGACACACACACACCCCGTAGAGAAAAGAAGCACCTGCTCCCCCCAACACCCCGACGTGGGTGTGGAGGTGAGTGATGGCCGCAGCACCCCGGGGACCCCGAGGCACTGGGGGTCCGGCAGTGCCGTGAGGGGGGGGGATGCCTGCTGACGGCGGGGAGGAGGCAGCGGTACCCCGCTTTCATCACAGGCCAAACTCCCGCTGGGGTAATTACACCTTGCCTGCTCTCCCCCAGCAGCACCGCCGCTCCGCACCGGTGCAGCCAGCCCCGGGGGGCAGCCGGGTGCCCACCTGCCATGGGGTGATGCTGGCACTGGTATTACGCACCCACCCGTGCAGCCACCCAGCTTTACACCCTGTCCTATATATCTACAGGCAAATCTGCCTTTAAAACCATCGGGAACCAGGTTTAGCCCAGGAATAAAAAGATTACAGAGAAAGGGGGGGGGGAGGGGGGGGCCGGAAGAAAAGCAGAAGAAAAAGGGGGTGTCTGGGAATAATTCACCCCCTCAAAGCCATGTGGCTGCTGATGTCCTGGGTACCAGTGGTTCCCTGGCACAAGCAGGATGGCTGCAGACAGGCATCAGATTTTGGGGGTGCTCACCTACCCGCTTGGAGCTGGGGGGGCTGTGATCCAGCCCCCTCCTCAGAGCAGGACCCCCAGCCCTGACCCCTTGGCATGCACCAGGCTGGCACTGGCCCCCACTCGCCAGACGGGACCCAGCAGGGAAAAACCATCTGCGAAGCGTCACCCGCAACCCTGAGTGATGCCCTCAGTCCCCCCCTGCCGGTGTAGCTCTCGCTCACCACCCCCCCTTCCCCCGGCTCCCCTCTTCCCCTCCCCTCCTCAAACCATCACAGGGAAGCTGGAAAGTGGTTGACATGGTTGCCATGGCGACCGAATTTAGGACTGGCAAGAGGAGGAGGAGGAGGAGGAGGATGGCGAGGTGGGCAAAGGAGGAAGGTGGGAGGGCTTCCCAGCACCCCAACACAGCCTGCCCCCCCCCGCGGCATCCCCCGGCCCCCCCTCGGCACCCCACCGGCATCACCCTCGAGCACCCTGCAACCACAAACCCACTGAGGATGAGGAAGGGCCACCCCAACCCCAGCACCCAGCCAGAGGCTGCCAAGAGAGGGGGCTCAGCCCCGAGCACCCTAAACCCAGCCCGGGGGTGGCCATCCCCCCCCCGGCAGTGCTGAAAGCAGCCAGTGACTCACACCTCGGCACCCGCCGAGCGGGTGTTTACGCAGCATCACCCAGCTCCTTCCATCTGCTTTGATCCAGGGGCTAAATATTACCGGCCCCAGCGTAAAAATAGGAACCATTCGGGAAGGTCCTGAGTCAGCAGCATCCACCACCGGCACCCACAGCCATCCTCCCCAGCACACCAAGGCACCCGGGGCCCCATCCTGCCCTGCTAGGGAGCCCCAGGGTCCCTCTGGTACCCAGTGAGTACCAGTGATTTGGGGCCATCCATACGGAGAGGGAGGGGACCCCAAAAGGCTGCATGCATTTGGGTGCCACCCTCGTACCTGCTGGAGCAGCCAGCCAGGCCCTCTGGGGATGCTCTGTGTCCCCAAGGGGTGCCACTGTCCCCAAAGGATGCCGCTGTCCCTGGAGATGCTTGTCCCCAGCCATAGGGTGACAACTGCACCCACGTATCTCAAGGGAAACCAGCCTGAGCACAGCTCCCATATGTACAGGCAGGGAATGGGGTCCCCTCCCTGGCCCCCTGTTCGCAGCTATGCTTGATGCCGGGTCCCCACCATGCCCAGTGTCCCCTTGCAGCCAGCTGAGCCCTGCTGCGCATCTCCAGCCCCATGACCGGAGGGATGCAGGAGACAGAAGCATCGGTGACAAGAGGGATGCTGGGGACAGGAGCATCGGTGACCAGAGAATGAAGGGACAGGAGCCTCAGCAACCAGAGGGATGCAGGGGACAGGCGCATGGGTGACCAGAGGGATGTAGGGGACACCGAGGAGCCAGCCGGCTCCCATGCCAGCCCAGCAAGCGTGTGACAGGGGCCATGGCCAGGCAGTCCCTGAGGCGGTGACAGTCCCCAGCAGGACTCACACCGCTGAGTCACCGCCACCAGCCCAGTGCTCATGAAACCCTGCGAGCCCAAGGCGGGGGGAAGGTTCACGTCTCCATCTGCTCCCACCAGACCTGGCCCACCAGCATCTCCCAACGCCCTGGCAGCTGCCGCTGGCGATTTCTCTGCTTGCCAGCGCCTCGAGCGTAATTTCCCTTAATTGCTTTAAATCTCACAGCCTGACACTTCCATGCTCCTCTCTGTCTTGCTTTTCTCCTCCGATTTTTTTACTTCCCCTCCGAGGTGCCTGGAAAGCAAAGAGCCGGCTGTAGCAGGGTTTTCCAGGGCACAGGAATTAGCACATTAGCAACAACGACAAAGCCAGAAGTTTCATGCAACAGGAGCTGCTGGCAGGAACCCCCACTCGACCAGAGCGTGCTAAATAAGGAATTTAAGGGGGGGGGGGGGGGCGGGGAATCAACCCCCAACCCATCTCCCTGCACCTGCAGCCTCTGGAGGAGTCCCCACCGTGGGGGACGGCCCCAAGGCTGGGCAGGCACTGCCCAACGGCAGCTGCAGGCAGCTGAGAACCAGCAAGGAGCAGGCAAGGGGATGGTGTAGCAACGGGGGGACAGGGAGCGGGACCCCCACAACCAGCAGCAACGAGGGCACAAGCTCGGAGCGTGCTAGGATTGAGCAGGGTGCTATGGGCAAGCAGGTCACCCGTGTCCCTGCAGTGGCACGGCCCTGGGGTGGGGGGTGATGTCACACCACAATCCCTCCCAGGGTGGGGGGGGTCCCCAAGTTGAACCTTGCTGCCCCTCCGCCGCCCTTCCCGGCTCGCCTTCGTGCGCTCCGGCGCAGGCGCGCTCGGGCAGAGCTGCTCGTTCCTGTAACAACTGCCACATGCAAAAGCCATTTCCTGAAACAAACAACCATCCGTGGGGAAACCACCACACCGGAGCACGGCCCCCCAGGAGGGGGGGCCCGCCGCCACCCCCCCACCTCTTGGAGCACACCCCAAGCTCGCAGCCTGAGTGTGCGCCCTGAGAGGCATCCCCAGAGTGCTGTGAGCTCACAGCCTGAGCGTGCACCCCAAGCCTGCACCCCACGAGCACCTCGAGCTCACAGCCTGAGCGTGCACCCCAAGCCTGCACCCCACGAGCCCCTCAAGCTCGCAGCCTGAGCGTGCACCCCCAGCGCACACCCCGAGCATGCCCCGAGACTGCACCCCAAGAGCACCTCGAGCTCCCAGCCCGAGCCGGCAGCCCAAGGCTGCATCAGCAGGGTACACCCCAAGTGTGCACCGCAAGAGCACCTCGAGCCCACATGCCCAGCCTGCGGCCCGAGTATGCTGGGTGTATGCCCCAAGCATGCACCCAAAGGTGCACCCTGAGCCTGCACCCCAAGAGCACCTCGAGACCCCCCGAGTTCACACCCCAAGCCCCTATCCTGAGCGCACATCCCAAGCATGCCCCTCGAGCGTGCACCACAAACACGCACCCCGAGCACGCACCCAGAGCGCGCCCCCCAAGCCAGCGCGTGCTCAAGCTCGCCCCCCAGCCCCCCTCACCACTGATGCTCCCACAGCACCCCGACCCCCCCCGAGGGGAGGTCCCCCTGCCTCGCCGGCTGCCGCGGGGGCCAGTGCTGCCGGCTGGGGCGGCTCAGCAAACTTTGGTGCCCCAAGTCCCTGCGCCCAGGCAGCAGCAGGGCTGCAAGCAGGACCCTCACCCCAAAACACAGCATGCCAGCATTTCTCCCCATCCCTCCTCAGCCAGAGCGGTCCCCCCCATCCCCGGCTCCTCGGGGAGGGGAGAAACCCCCCAGTGAAGGAGCAGCAGCAGGAGAAGAGGGGGGACGCAAGCACCCCAAAACCCTGCTGCAGAGCCTTGCAGTGCCATGCCGGGGGCTGCCTGCTCCCCCCGCTAAAGCTCGCCAGACCCCAAAACCCCTGTTAGGCGCTGAGAGAAAGTAACTTCACCCCCAAATCCCCCTCGGCTGCCGCTGGCTGGGCAGGACAAAAGGGGTGTCCCCAAGTTGGGGGGGACCCCGCAGGAAGACCCCGCGGGGGGGTAGAGGGACCGGGGAGGGCCGGCAGCAGCATCGCTCGGTGCCTTACCTGGTAAGTAATAGAGAGGTGGTTTCAACCCAAACATGATTTATGTTACAGTTCCATTGCGGCCAGGAAAAAAAATAAAATAAAAGACCCAAGGTGAAGAGGATGTATCAGGAAGCAAGAAGAAAAAGGAAAAAAAACACACCAAAACCCCCCAAAAAATGAGCACCAAGCCACACGGAGGGGGTTGGAAAAATAAACCAGAGGCGAAAAAATACGGTGGAGCGGGGAGGAGGAGGAGGAGGAGGAGGAGGAGGAGCGGGGGGAATCAAGTGCGTGGGGGGAGGAGGAAAAATAAAAATTGCAATAGCGGCGAGCGCAGGGCGCCGGCGGAGGGGTGGCGGTGGCGGCTGTCACCGGCGGGGCCAGGGCAGCAGCCCGGCTGCCATGGCGTGTCGCCTTCCCGGGGCTTTCCCTGCCGCTTCAGCCCCGAGCGGGGAACGCGGGCACACAAAAAGCAGCGAGGAGGAGGAAGAGGAAGAGGCGGTGGGACCCTCGGCGTGGGGGCGACGCACCCCCTGAGCTGGCCGGTGCGGTGGGGCGCCCCCCTCTGCCCCCCCCCGCTGGCGAAGGGTGCTGGCGGCGGCGGGTGGGCGACCCCCGGGGGGCTGCCAGCCGGGCTGCGCGGGGCGGCAGGCCCCCCCCAGGCCCCCGGGCTGCGCCCAGGCGGGAGGCGGCAGGCTTGCTCCTCGATCAATTTTCATGCAAGAATCATTATCGGTAAATTGGAAATCTGGCTACTTGACAGCAGATTTGTCTCCCCTAATGAAGGGGCGCGGGCAGGAGAGCGGCGGGCAGCTGCTCGCCCCAGCCCCGCCGCCCCGCTACCCCCGGGCTCCCACCTCCAGCCCCGGCGGTTTCGGGGCGCCGAGCCCCGGGGCACCCCGCCAGCCGGGGCCGGGAGGGCAGGAGAAGCCTCCTTCCCCCTCAAACCCGCTCCTCCTCCTCGCCTACAGACAGAACAATTTTTTTTTTTTTTTTTTTTTTTTGGTCTTTTCCAGGATGCTGTTTCCAAACAGCTGCCGATGGAAGGGGGTGTAAAATAAAAATAGAAAATCAAAATCAAGCCCCCCCACCCCCTCCCCCAGTCGCTTAAGGAGGAAGATTAAGAAATAAAACAATAAATATAACCCAACTTTCCTGCCTGCTGGGAGCTGCCCGCTGCTTCACAAAAGACGGGGGCAGGAAGGCTGCCCGCCCCAGCCGCTGGGTGGGGGGCTGGGGGTGAGCCCCCCGCCTCGGCACCCCCAAATCCCCCCTGCCCGGCCCCGCTCGCCCGGCGGGGGCTGGAATGAGCCGCACGATAGGATCTCCCCCATTCCCTCTCCGCTGATGCATTAGCAGATCCGGGAAGACATGCTTGCAGGCAAATAGGGCTAATAAATGCTATTACGGGGAGAGCGAGGGAGGCTGGAGATCCTGGCTGCACCATAGTAACGAGGGCCCGGCTTAATTTGCTTTAAGCAAACGATCAGCCAAGGCGGGGTAGGGAAGGGGGGGGGGGGTGGGGAGCGTTGCTCGCTCCAGGCACGCATGGGCGCGCTTGCATGGGTGCACACTTGCATGGGCGCACGCTTGCATGGCAGCCTGCATGCCAGCGTGCCTCTGCGCTGCCCCCCTCCCTCCACCCCCCCCAAACTCCAGCCCTCTCTTCCCAAACTGCCGGCTGCTTTTACCACCAAAGTTCACGAAGGCGACGTGTGATATCTCGCCCCTGCAAGAGAAGCCACATCCTGTATGATAATGACCAGCCCTTCAAACAGCTTAAAGATACAGGGCCATTCCCATGCCCCCCCCGCCCCCACTGGCTGCCCCTGCCTGTTCCTCATCGTGGGGATGGAGGGGGGGGGGGGGGGCCAGGGGGTCCCAGCATTACCCCAAGCCCACCTGGCCCCACGGTGGGGAGGTTGCACATGGTGCTCACGGGAGGGCCATTGCAAAAGGTCCTCTTGGCTGCAAATGCACACGTGTCCATGCTCATGCACGCACGCTCACACGTGTGCATGCACGCTCACACGCATGCACTTGCATGCACCTACGTGTGCACACACACACACACACACGCACCCTTGCAGCTGAGTTCCCCAGGAACCCATTTGGCAAAGACGGAGCCAGTGAAAAACTGCACCCACCTCCTTCTCCTCCTGCTCCCCACGTTAAATATTGCTTTTCTAATTCCAGGTCGGGGGATTATTATTATGTCTTTTCTTCCTTCCTAACCTACATCTGTCAAGATCGGCGCTGGGAGTATTTCTGGCCTGTCCCCTGAGTCATCGCTCACGTCCCACTCCCTCCGAGGCAGCTCCCCTGTGCTGCCATGCTCCTAGCCACGGGGTGCTGGGTGCTGCTGCTCCTCTGCCGCATCCCCCCTCCCCGGCCAACCCCCCCCAGCCCCCCCAGCCATCTCGCTGCAGCATTAGGAACTGTCACTTATGGGGCGACACGACTCTGGCTGCCCCAAGCCCAACACCTTGATAGTAGGGGGGCAAGGGGAAACGCCCACCCTGGGTTGGAAAGCCTGTGGGGTCACTGTGTCACCCCAAATTCCCTCACCGCCCCCCACCCGTCACTGGCCCGCTCGCAGCCCCCCTATGCTTTTGGAGGGGTTGAATCTGACAAGCTCACGCAAGCACTGGGGGACCCCTCCTCTGCTCCCCCCCCCCCCGCCCCCCCCCATGGCATGAGCTGTAAAAATTAATTTGCAAACATGTCATTACACAATAGCTGTACAGGCAATAAACCTGTAATTACAGGCGGCTGGGGGAGCGGGCAGGCAGGCAGGGAGGGCAGGCAGGGAGGGCAGGCCTGCTTGCCAGCTCGGGCTGTGGGGTTTCGCCCCCCCTGCTCCCTTTGTTCATTATGCAAACGAGAATTGCTTCACTCCTGGAAGTTGGGCTACACTTCAAAGGGGCACCCTGCCTGCGCTGCCTGCGCTCCCCACCCTGCCAAGACAGCCCTTACCCCGCCAGCACCCAGCACCCCAAGCCGGGAGCCCCCGTTGCTTTGCTGGGATGGGGAAACCGAGGCTCAGCGGCTGGGCAGCCCCGTTGGGAAACCAGCCCAGCCCTTTGCGACATCGGCCCAACCGAATTACCCGCCACCCTCCTCCTCGGCTGTCCCCGCTCTGCGGGTGATTGCAGGCACAAACCGGTGGCGAGCATCGCCCTGCCTCAGTTTACCCACTTACCACCCCACGGGAGACGGGACGCAGGGCACCGGTGTGAGCCACCCGCCCGGCCACCCAGCAGCCGGCTCTGCCACGCCTCGCCTCACCCCTCGTTAGCGGGAGAGCTTGACGAGCCTGACCCACTTCCCCGAGCGCTGGGAGGATTAATTGGTTCCTTGCTCACGCGAAGCCGCCGGGAGCTGGGGCAGGTGCCAGGCGGGATTAGCAAAGCATGAGAGCGCAGCTCGCGGGGCCGGCCGGGCAAGCGCGCCGCCAGCCCTGCCCATGCCGCCCAGCCAGCCGCCGCGATGCCGGCCGGCGACGGGGCACTGCCCGGCTCGCTCGGTACCCTCGCCACCGGGATGCTCGGCCTCCCCCACAGGTGTCCCCCCGGAAAGGGATGCAGCCGTGCTGGGGACATCCAGGCCGCGGTCCCCAGCGGGATGCCCACCCCCCCAGGCAGCTCACCCTAGGGAAACTGAGGCATGGCCGGCCCCTGCCAGCTGGCACCGGGCTCCACCGCACTCCCTGCGACCCAGCACCCTGAAAGCATTTGCCGGCGGGGATGCACGAGCAAGGAGAGGAGCAAGCAGCCGCCTCTCACCGTAAATAAGCGGCTCAGCGATGATTTCCTGCTCTTGTTGACCTTTGACTATGCAGAATAAAGACATAAATCCATATTTTAAACCCATCTGAGCGCCAGCCAGGCCCACAAAGCCATTTACAGCCTGCGATTTGGACGGGGCAGTGAGCAGGAAAGCGATGGTTTCTCGAGGTGACATTCCCCAGGAGGGAAATGAAGTGTTTTATTTGCAGATATATAGGGCACGGTCGTTCCTCCGCTTCCCCTTCCCTCCGCCCTCGGCTCATAAATAAAACATACAGCCGTGTAACCGGCTAATTACGGGAGGATGGCAAAACCCTGCAGGTCGCTGGGAAAAGAAATCAGCTTTTTAATCAGCCCACTTTCCTCCCCATCTAACTTAAGGAGAAACGGGCATTTCGGGTGCCGGGATGGATCCAAGACTCTCCGGTGGCTTGTAGGCTCCCGCCAGGGTTGTGCACCCCTATCCCTTGAGGCAGGTTTGGGTTTGGAGGGGGGGCGGGTTCAAGCTGCTTCTGGGTTTTTTTTCTCCCTGGCTGGGAAAAGGATGTCTTTGAAAAGTCTAATTGTTCCTTACACATTAGATACATTAATGAGGTCTCTGATCAAGCGGCTGGCTCTCCGGCAAGGAGGCTTCAAGTAGCAATTTTCCATTTGTGTTTCAAATTTTAATGAATGTTCCTGTCTCCGGCTGCGATGCGCGGTGATAATCCGCACGGCTTGGGTCAGCGCTGGAGCAGGGGCTGCTGCGCGGGAGGGCTTGTACAAGGGTTTGATTTCTTTGGGGAATAGTTCATACAAAAAATGGTAATGGCAGAAGACAGTCTTCCTTCCCCCTCGGCTGCCAGAGCCCGAGAGCTACAAATCAGAGGGTTATTATTTCTTTCCGATGTCCCTAAAGTATCCTATATCTTTAGCAGGAGAGTAAAGTTCAGCCCTGATAAGATTGCGGCGCTGGGTGAGACACGCTTTTCCCCTCCTCCTGCCTTTTTTTTTTTTTTTCCTCCCCATCTCCTTCTCCCTCTCCCTCCAGCCGTGCAGGGGCCAGAGGGGTGTCCCCAGGATCCCCAGCCCCCAGCCCACCCAGGGCCACCCGCGGGCAGGGCAGAGCCCTCGTCCCACCATCTAAGGGCCGGATATGGAACCCACCCCGCCAGGACAAGATTTTTATAACCTTGTTTTGGCATGCCTGCCATTAACTTAATTTAACATCCATATTGCCGCTACTTAATTAAATAGATGAACTCATTTTACATTTGCAAGTCTTAATTCATCCTGAACAAAATTGGCCATGTTTCGTTCTTTCTACGCTACCAGCTCCCCGGAACAAATGACTGCCTTTTGTAGTTAACTGCTAGTACAGGTTAAAAGCTAATTAGCAGCCCGGGTTGGGTGTTAACTTCCTTATTTATCACCCGGCGCCACTCGATTAGCGAGGGGGCGCAGGCTGGCACTTCCTTGTCCATGCGTGGGCCCCGTTTCTGCAGGGGTGGTGCTCCCGCTCCTCAGGCAACGGTGCTGGATGCGTGCAGGACGCATGGTGCTCAGTGCATGATGCATGTGATGCATGGTGCTCGGTGCATGGTGCCTGGCGCATGATGAAGGATGCGCGGTGCATGGGGCTTGGCACATGGTGTGTGATGCACGGTGCTCAAAGCATGATGCATGGTGCTCAGTGCATCATGTTCCCACGGCACCCAGCAGCGTGGCAGGACAAGCTTGGCAGCACCCAACTATCAGCCAAGCAAACAGCCATCACCCAGCACCCCAGGAGTGCACGCCTCCAGCCCCGCTGTCCTGCTAAGCCATCGTGAGCTCTGCTGTACCCAGCACACCCTCCCTGTAGGTATCTGGGGAGAGGTCCCAGAAGCAAGCATCACCCTGCTTTTTCAGGCACGGCTCCTGTGCTCCCACCCAGCCAGCTCATGGGGTCCTGGTTTTTCAAGCATGGCTCCGGTGCTCCCACCCAGCTGGCTCACAGGGTGCCCGTGCCAACCGGCAATGCCTGGAAGCCGTGGTGGGAAGCCACGCCGAGGCTCCCCACATCCCACCCATGCAGGATGTGCTGGCTGCGGCCGGGGGCACGGCAGAGATGGGGGATGCGGGGGGACCCCGCCGGCAGGGTGGCCTGGCGATGTTGAGCCTGGCAGGAAGCTGCTCCAGGAAGGCTCATCTGGTTTGACTAACAAATCGCTAACTGCCTCCCCCGAGGCAGGTGGAAGGAAACAAGTTCCCCGGCTGTAAACAACCCCCCCGGCCCCCCGCTTCCCACCCACAGCCCCCGATGGCCCCCCTCCAGGCACCGGCCAGGGACAGGTTGAGACAGGAAAGCACTTGTGAAACATCCCCCCTGCTCTGACGCAACCCCCGGCACGGGGACGGGGCCCCCCAGCCCCTGGGGACGCGGGGACCCCAGGCAGCGTGTAGGGAGACACAGAGCTTGCACCAGCCCCAGCCAGCCCCGTGGGACAACACCTCGCCGGCGCCTGCCACGCTGCCCCGGCTGCTGGCGTGACTCAAGGGGACAAGCCAGTGCGGTGCCCAATGGCAGCACAGGGTGGCTGGGAGCAAAGCCCGCCACGCTGGGTGACACTGCAGTCCCTTTGCCAGCACGAGCCGGCAGCGGGGACGGGTGCACCCCACAGGGCAGCGTGCCCAGGAGAGGAGACCTGGGCACCGGTGGCAATCACCGTCACTGGTGATGTCCAGCCCATTACCGGGGCCGTGGTGGCAGCAATGTGGCGGTGGCATGGGGACGATGTGGCGGGAGGGGACCGATAGGCATCTGCCTGGCCCCGAAAACCGATCTGCCCCCGCCTGCTGAAATAACAGCGAGGGGAGGCAGCTCTGGTTACCGGCAGTGCCGGGGGCCGGCTGGGTGCCAGGGCCCTTGGCTGAGGGCCAGGTGGCTCGGCGGGCACCGAGCAGGGACCCCCGTCCTCCCCCCTTCCCGCAGGCACGGCACAGAGCTGCTCATCCCGCTCCCCAGCGTCACCCCTCCGCCAGGCTCCCCACCCAGTATTTCAGGTCTGGCACCCAAGCCGGCGCCTTTGGGAGCCAGCGGTCCCACAGGGACATCACCCCTGCCTGGGGCCACCGCCATGGGGATGGCACTGGCCACGCCGAGTGGGAGCGCGAACAAATCCTTCCCCATGGCACAAGGGTTATCCCGAGTGGCTCTGCCCACATCCCCCCAGCACAGAGGGGTCAGAGCCCGGCAGCACTGGGATGAGGTACCAATGGCCAAAAGCAAAACCTGAAGACGGGATCTGGCCCCTTTGGGAGGAGGGTAAGCGCTACTGGGTCCTCTCTCCCCCCCCCCGACCCCACCAGGACCCCATCCCAAATCCCCACCATCAGCAGAAGCGAAGAGCAGGGCTGTAAGGAGCGAGGGTGATAGATAACAGCCCTCTGCACCGGCGAGATAAATAGCCCCAGCAGCGCCAAGCTGTACTCGGCCAGAAGCTAATAGGGGCTGTCAGGGCAGTTTAGAGGAGCAGAGCATCGTTTCGGGGCCCGGCTGGGAGGACGCCGAGGGGAAGTGACAAGGAAGCTGAGCAGAAAGCGACAGGCTGTACACAAAGAGCATGTCCTCTGTAAGTGGCGATAAACCTTGAAAAAAAAGAAAAGCTAAATCAGTTGTTTAGCCGATGTACCACATGCTGACAGGGCAAATGTGAAGGCTTTTATGGCCACATGGGTTTTCATTTGCAGTTATTCATAGCGGAGCCGGGCGCTTTATCTCACTTTACATTATGTGCAACCACAATGCAGACACTTGCACCGCAACGCATTGCCTCCCTTGGAAAATATTAATATGTAAATGTCAGGCTCGGGAGGGCAGCAAGGGAACGGCGGGCTGCGGGAGCCATGCAGGGGAGATAAAACCTGCCCTGAAAGGAAGGGTGGTGAACAGGACCCCCACCTCGCACCCGTGGGTGTGCAGGAGTGGGGGGAGGCAGGTGTGCACAGACATGCTCACCTGGGACAGAGCTGCTGCAGTGGGAAGCAGGGCGTGCACATGGTCTCTGCGGAGGAGGATGCCTATGTGGGTACACACGTGTGCACAACATACACCCTCCGCAGGGCGGGATGCATGTGTGTGTGTGTGCACACATGCAAGTGCACAACATACACGCTCTGTGGAGGCAGATGCGTGCACGTGCACACCTGTGCAGTGCACATACCCTCTGCAGAGGGGGGTGCATGTGTGTGTGCACACGCATACACTCAAGCGCACAATACACACCCTCTGTAGAGCAGGATGCATGCATGCATCACCAGCACCTCTGCAGGACAGCCAGCCTCAGCAGACTGACATGTATCCGCACACATCCATGCACTACCCCTGCAACAAGGAGTGCATGCACACCCATGCACACCCATGCACACCCACCAGCCCTCGCCGCACAGGGACACCACCGCAGCCCCCACCCTCGCTCCCTGCCCGCCGGCCAGGGGCCATGCCTGTCGCAGGGGACGCGTGGCGAGGCCATGGGCCACGGCTGGGTGCTGCTGGTTTGGGAGGCAGCCCTGCCTGGGCGAAGCACGCCGGCGCGGCGTGCCAGCGCCTGCAAAGCCCCGTCGGGCAGCGCTCCAGCCATGCCTGCTGTTCCCGGGCTCCGTTCCTCTCCGAGAGCCTCCAGCCCCGGGGGTAGTGCCAGACTGACAGCCTGGAGGCTATTTATTCGCAGGCAGAGGCAGCGGGAGCTGCTGGCGGATGCAGGCGCCTTTGTCCTACAGGGAAGTTTGCTCCCTGCCTCCCCGGCTGCCCCCCATCTCACCCCAGGCCCCTCTTTCCACCTCTGTGCCCTGATGCACCGTCTGAACCCAGGGAGGCACTGGGGGAGTCCCAGCCCTGATGCCCACCATACCACTGCAGGACTTGTCTGCAAGACCCCAGCAGGTGGGGATGCCAGACAGCTGCCATGCTCCCCCCATCCCTGGCACCCCCCCAGCATCACGCATCACTGGGCCAAGGGTCTGGAGGGGGCACCCCAAAGGTGGCTGGGGGCAGGAGGAGGGCGGGCACCCAGCCCTGGGTTTTGCTGCTCAGAACTGTGCCAGCCGGGGTGGGGGGGCATCTCCAAAATGCAGCCCCCTCGGCCGTTACCAGGAGAAGCGCTGGCAGCCGGCGCTGGCACTGGGACAAAACCGGGAGGGAGGCTGCCCCCCAGCACCTCGGGGAAGGGAACAATCCTCGGGCATTTCTTTTTTGGCAGGCCCTGGATGCCCCCCCTCTGCACCCACCCCCCCCCCCCCACCCCCCCGTCCTCCTCCCGCGCTTGGGCGCAGGGATACAATTAAATCAGTGTTCTGCTAACAATCTGCCGGCTAATAAGACATTTTCCTCCCTCTCCCTCCTCCCCCCCACTCCACCCCAATCCGCGTGTGATGGGAGCGCTTTGATATGAGAGTGGACTCTAATGGGTTCGGTGTAAGGGAGCCTTAATTTATTACGTGCCTGTAATTGATGTTTGTATAAAGTAGCTCTTACAGCTCCTCAGAGCGGGAGATGAAAAGCAATCAGTCAGCCATTTGCCTCGAAAGGAAGGAGAGAGGAGAAGACAGACAGCGAGAGAGAACCAGACATACTCATCAAGCCCAGAGAAAAACCCAGAAAGCGAGGGAACAAAACAAAATTCCCCCCTGTGCAGCCTCCCCAGAGGCTCTGGCACTGCCAGCACCACTGGGTACCACCGCCAGCATCCCTGGGTACCACTGCCACCATCCCTGGGTACTGCCACCAGCATCCCTAGGTACCGCTGCCAGTATCCCTAGGTACCACCCCTGGGTACCACCACTGCCCCAATGCCCTCGGGGACGGATCCTGCTGGGGGTGCTGGGAGCGGGCAGCCTCGTGGAGCCATGCCAGGGCAGGATGCGGACCCCTCCCGCGCCGGCGGCACGCGTGGGGCTGATTAGGGGTGGCGGGCTGCAGCAGCCGGTGCTGAGCTGCTCTAATGACGGCGGGCGCTGGGGAGTCACGTGCCGCCCAGCGCCGGCTGGGGAGCCGTACGTCACCGGCCCCAGCAAAAAATCGGTGCTAAATTGAATCAATCCATCTTGGAAATGGCTCTTGTCAGCCGGTGTCAGGGAGAGCGTCTGCAGGAGAGGGATCAGGCGGGGGCAGGCCGGCAAGGGCCAGGCGGTCGGCACCACTGCCGCAGCGCTGCCGGGTCTCTCCTGGCCCCCCATGGCGCTGGCCAGCCCCAACCGGTGGGCACGGGGGGCACAGCAGGGCGGGATTCCTACCCAGCTGTCGGGGAAAGCAGAGCCCGGAGCAGACTGCATTGCACCACGCTATGCCTCAGTTTCCCCACACAGGGCATCCCGTGCCCCCCCTGCCACCTCCCCTGGGGAAGGACGGCAGCTCCACACCGAGAAAAAGCCCCAGGAGGGACGGAGACACCCCCAGTGCCCATCTGCACCCCAACACCGTGCCCAGAGCAGAGCATGCCAGGCTGGGAAGGACGATGCTGCGCCAGGGAGACAAAGACACCGGCTCCTGACACAAATATAGATGGATCCTCAATGTACGAACCCCACAGCCTGGCAAATTAAAACATAGCGCGAAAGGGGGGACGGAAACAGCCCTGGTGATTGATTTTCCATCCAGACATTCGAACCAACCGAATATGTCACCCAGACAAGCCCTCGGAAAGCTGCAGCAAGCCCAGATTTATCCTCCACTTGGACCAGAGACCATCAATCCCTATCCATTCCTGGTAAATGGTTTAACATCCCCGTCTTCCCACTGCTGTGCCCATCCCACCCGCTGTCCCGGCATTGCCATGGCAGCCAGTGGGATGGGCACCGCGGTCAGAAGACGGGGCGCAGGGAGCCGTCATCGTGCCGGGAAAGGGGATACAGGCAAAGGGACACATACCCAGGCTTCTAACGAAGGCAATTAGAGGGGAAAGCATCCCTCGCGCCGCTTCTCCTAATTAAGAACCAACCAATTCCCCAACCCGCCTGTTCCCCGGCTCCGGTACAGCCTGTTATTTACCTGCAGCTAATAGGTTGGGCGCAGCTAATGATAGTCTTGTATCAAATGGCTGGATCTTGGCTTCTGACAGCTTTAAAGACCCGTCTCGGGGACACGAGGGTTTCTAATTATGGGGTTCGTCACGGGAAGGCTGGGTTCAACGCCAGTCACTCTCCCCGGGTGACATTTCTGCCCGGATTGGAAATCTAAACACAGCCCAGCCGGTTAAGGTTAAAAATACGGCACTCGACAAGACAAGGGATCATAATTTGGGTCACTGCCGGGTTTAATTAATTGCAATGGAGCAATCAAAGCGCCGCATGCGGTAATTACAGCCCGGGTTGGGGCAGGGCTGGGGAGGTGGTGGTGCCTGGGTGAAGGGATGCGGGGGGATGCTCCCCACCGCGGGGATGGGCAGGGAGGCATCACCCTCACCTCAGGGTTCAGGCAGGCATGGCATGCAAGGAGCTGGGTTGGGGCAGGGAGGGAGACACTAAAGAAGTGAGCCGGGAGCTCGCAAGCACGCCATTCCCAGCGGATGGGACGCTGGTCCCATGTGAATGGCGGCCGGGCAAAGTGGGGTCCATCCCTGGTGTCCCCGTCCCCACGGTGCCACGTGGACATAGCCCAGGCTCCCAGTCACCACTGCGGCTCTGCCGGGGCCTCGACGAGTGATTTATTTTCACCAATTACTAGGGCACTTTTCCCTTCGCCCGGACCATGCTTAATTGATTGGAACCTATTGAAAACAAATTAACCAGCACCGGGGCGCAGGGACCTGTTTATGGCTCCTCTGCAGGGCAGCGGGGAGGACATGTGAGCAGCTCCAGCACACGGGTGATGCTGGTGAGGACCTGCATGGTCCCATGGGATCAGGGTGAGGAAGGTGTGACAGCCCAAATGTCCCCGCCCCCGTGCTGCTCATCAGCTCCGCTGCAACGGTTATCACTTGATGCAAGGGGAAACTGAGGCATGGAGCAGCACCAAGCCCAAATCCTGGTGCTTCCTCGCCAGAAAAACCCTCCACGGTATGGGCAGGATCGAAACATTCATCCGCCCACCCACGCCACCCCCGAGGAGGGATGCTCGCGAGAAGCTAGCAACGGTGACCCCATTAAGCGAACCTAGCTAGCATTAATTTGACCCCATCCGCCGCGCGCTAATCAGCTGTAACCGTGGCACCCAGCTCAATCCAAATTGATTTACCGAGGCTGGAAATGGATACAAATGTGATTAAAGGCTTTTTATTTTCCATAGGTCCTCTCTAAAATGATTTAAATCAATTGCTACGTGCAGGGTCCTCCCCTTCCCCAGCCAACCCCGCGGCGCCGTGGAGGGTCAAAGCCCCTCCATGGCGCCGCAGGGTCGGCTGGGGAGAGAACAGCACCCCGATTTCCACCACCGACCCCTCCAAACCCACCCGGGGGGCGCAGCACCCCAATTTCCACCGCCAACCCGCCCACGCCCCTCGCCAGACCCCGAGCATTCTTTGCCGGCGGGGTGCCGGCACGCCGGGCGGCCCTGGCGAGCGATCAAAGCCCATTAGGCTGAGCGCCGATGCGCGCCCGTTGTTCGTCAATTATTCAAACAATAATTGCACCCTTATTTAAAGTCTAGTCTTGCGTGCGCAGCACTGCAGGCTGCCAAGGCCCACGTTAGATTTACACCCCCGGCGCGCTCCCGCCGCCAATTAATTAAGCAAACACATTCCTCCGCACGCTCTCAGGTGTGCAACCTGCCCTGTCGCCGCCGCGGCTCATCCCAGCATCGGCACCGCATCCCAGCCTGGCCGAGAGGTCCCAGCCCGTGGTGGGGTTACGGGGTCGTTATTAGGACTCCTCGTTATTAGGACCGGAGTTCTCCCTGGGGATGGGCACGGCTGCTCTCGCTCTGCACTCCAAAGCTGATTAAAGATTAAGCAATCCCCCTGTCTACACTTTCCTACAAATTTCCCCTTTGGAAAAAAAAAAAAAAAAAAAAGGTGAAAAAGAGAGAAAAAAGGAGGTGGGGTGGAGGGGGCTGACACCGGCATCCGTTATTAGGGGCCCGCTCATTCCCACTGGCACCTAACAAGGGGGGAGGCTGGGAGTGACAGTCACCAAGAGGTCAATTCATTCATCTGGCCATGTTATTACAAGTCCAAATTTATTGTCACCGGGCCACATTAGCGCTGGCACCGAGGATGCGAGGTTGCACCCCTACTGAATAAGCAGATAAATGAAAGACATCTGGAGAGCAGAATGAAGGGGCAGATTATTAATGCTGAAATTTAGAAGCCAAGGTCTAAGCCACGAATCCATCAGCGCAACCAGTTATGTCCAATAAATTAGGAGAGATAAGGATTGAAGGATGGTATATTAAAGGCAACATTCATTTCTGAACTGGCACAGGCATCCTCCCCCCCCAGCCCCAGCGTTAACCCTTGCTGGCCAGGGATGTGCCAGAGCTGGGGAGGTAGTCGGGGGACAGAGCCCATGCTCCAGCGATGGGCACGGGTCCCTGCATGGAGCCCACCCTGCCACCGGTTGCCTAATTCGGGGTCGTCCTTAGTAGCCACAGGTGGGTGCGACGAAGGAGCATGCACAACACCAGAGCACGCGTGACGATGGAGCACACACGACAGAGCACACATGAAGACAGCGCGCACAATGCTGGAGCCTGTGCTGCATGACTGTGCACAGCAATGGAGCGGGCATGGCAAAGCACGCGCAAAGATGGAGCACACACGAAGGTGGAGCATGCAACTGAGGAAGCATGCACAATGACGGAGCGCGCACAAAGGTGGAGCGTGCAAGATGACGGAGCACGCATAAAAACAGTGTGCACCATGACGGAGGGCACACAATGGCACGTGCATGACAACAGTGCGCACACACGTGGGAGAGGCTGGCACGGGAGAGCAGAGCACCCCATGGTTGCTGGCCGGGGAGGGCAGAAGGTCCCCAGCCCTTCCCACAGCTCATCCATCCTCCCCAATTAAGGGGCTAATAGGCCTGGGGGCCTGCGCGGCTCCTTGCAGCCGCAACATCTGTGACCTTCACCCCGGCCTCTCCCCGCTGTCCCTGGGCTGGGGTTCAGCTGGCCTGGCCAGTCATTTGGGGACTTGTTACCAAGGGGAACTGGTAAGGACTGAGGGGACAGAGCCTGTCTGAGCACCCCAGCCCCGAGTCACACAGCTGTCACCAGGAATTGCCCCCCTGTTCCTCCTGCCCTCAGCACCTGCTGCCTCCCACCCAGTGGTCCTATCCCGGCCATCCCACCCCATGCTGCAGGTCCTGCCATACCAGCACCTCCTGGCTGTGCCTGCCTCAGTTTCCCTAACACTATTGCAACCGTAAAAGCGGGGTCTGGCTCCCTGGGGACAGCTTGGTCCCCACCTGGCTGGTCCTGAGGGTGATGCTGCAGCCTGGCATCCCCCACCATCACGTACCCATGAGCCAGCAATGTTTTTGCCCTTGGGGGTGACAAGCAGCTTGTGGGGGTGACTGCTCAGCAGTGGGGACACACATGTGTCTCCCCTTGGCACCCTAAAACTGGCAGTTGGGAGGAGAGATGTGGGCTGAAATGGGGAGATGATGGTGAAAGGGGGGGGGGGGGGGGGGGTTGTCCTGATGCTGGCCCCTCCTGGCCCAACAGCAAAGGGGTGTAGGGCAGGAAGGCATGCAGGGCCCGGAACACTGACCTGGCCCCCATAACATCTACCGAGCACCCTGCCCAGCCCCAAGCCCTCCCAATACCCACGCAGCTCCAGCCTTCCCAGTGCTCCCAGTTGAGCAGCCCCACCACAGCCAGCAGGGACGGCAGCACAGCTTCGGGGGGGCTTTCGGTGTCTCTTCCCCTCCCCATGCCTGCTCCTGAGGAAATTTTGAATGGCCTCATCTGGCATCTGAGGGATTTGGGATTTGTTTAAGCTCTTTTCACCCGCCGGACTTTAATCGGTGCGTTTGCCTGACCTCCACCCCGGTGAAACCACGTCCGTGCCGGCGGTGACGCCGGAGGGTCCTGGCTCGGGGTGATTCCCAGCGCCAAAGCCCAGGGCTGCCCCCAGCCCTCGGCCAGGATTAGCTATCAAATAACTTTGCATTTAAACCCTTTTTAACAGGGCTGGAGGGCAGGAGGGAAAGGGCAGAGGTTAAGCCTGGCTGCGGCCGGGCGCTGACCGCGAGGAGGGGGCTGCCGGGGAAGGGACGGGGCGGCACGCGGGGCCAGGGGGCACGGGACCCTCGCCCCAGCCATGCCACCCACCCGCTTCCCCTCGCACGGTGCGACTGGGAAGGGGACAGCCGGTGGGGACCCCACGGCCTTGCAGCCCCCATCACTTACTGAAGCTCTGCAGCAAAGACGACCAGCTCTTCATCTCTGGCATGGTGGGGGTCCCGTGGCCCCCTCCCCACCCCAGCCCTCAGGCTGCTGGCGGGGCCTGGGACCGGCCGCACACTCCAGCGGTGGGATGCACGGCAGCGGCGATGAGCTGCCGGTGGGAGATAGCGACCATTTTATTCCCTTTTAACTCTGCCTGTGTGTCCCCAGCGTGCTTGTCCTCCCCCTCCCCATCGCCCAGGGCTGGTCCAGAGTCCGGGGAGCTTTGCTTTTCCCTCCCTTCCCTCCTCCTCCCTCCTTGCACTTGATAGCAGCCTTGTCAAGACTGCTGAGTTGCTGCTGACCCCTGCCCCGCCGCTGCTAATTAAGGCTGCACAGTGACAGTTCAAGTGCCTCGCCGCCAGTTTGCAGCACCGCTGCTTCTAATTGGAGACGCTTTTTATTTCTCAACAGCCGCCGTGTCGGGGCTGGGGGGTCCGGCGGGGGGATTTGCACCCATCCCAGGTGGTGCTGGTGCAGGGGGACACAGCATCCTGCCCACACCTGTCAGCACCCCGGACATCAAGCTCCCACGCGTGGGCCTGAATTATTGCAAAGGTGATGCAGAACTGGATAAAAAGACCCTGAAGTCAGGAGGAAAGCGGGAAGGGGGAGGAAGGAGGTGAGGGATTCTTCCTGGAGTGTCCCCAGGCTGCGAAGGTTTGGGGGGCACCTCGTGCTGGTGCCTCCCGATGCATTTTTGGATGGTGAGGAAGAGTGAGGGCAGCAGGCACGGCGAGGAGCCAAGACACGCAGCCGTATCTCCCTGCAGCAGAGCAGGGGATGGCTCAGGCGTGGGTGCAGGGTATCAGCCAGGACACCTGCGTCCTGTCCCTGTCCCTGTCCCTGCCCGCGGCCCTGGCTAACCCCCTGCTGAGACCCTGCAAAAATCGTGATGCTTGTGTGCACCCTGGGAAGCTGCAGCAGGGCCACACTGAGGGTGCAGGGGCACCCCAGCACCCACCTGATCCCAGGGCCATGTGTCCCCCCTCCCGTGGCACGCTCCCCCCGAAAGCCGTGCCAGCAGCCTGATGGATCTATTGTGTCGTGACAGGCGAGCTGTTTCATCGTGGCGAGGGAGCCAGCGCCAGCCGTCGTCCTGACCCTGCCGGCGGGCTGAGAAGAAACAGAAGAGGGCTTGTATCATCCCGGCGGGTCAGAGGGCAGGGGAGGCAGCCGGCCCCCCCGCGCTGCCAAATTCCTGGGATGCACGCCCGGGCAGGCAGCTGCGTGCGGCCCCTGCCCCTCAGGTGGGGGGCTGGCAGGGTGTGGGGACAGACCCCCCCGGCACCCTGAGTCCCTGCACCACCAACCCAGCCTCCCCTTGTCACCCTCCAGCCAGGGGTCTGCTCCTTGCAATGGTGTCTCTGACCTGCCCTGTCCCACAGCATCTCTGAAATGGTGTCCCCAACTTGCCCCATCCCACAGCACCCCTGATGTCCCCAACCTGTGCTGTCCCACAGCAGCAGGCACCAGGCAATGCCATCCAACCCAAAGCTGTCCCCAAAATGCATGTCCCTCTGGGAACCATCTCACTGGGCTGACGTCCCCAGCACCAGGCACGGCCAAGCTTCGGGAGCGACGTGGTGCCAGCCACGGTGGTCAGAGGCTGACTCTGCCCCCTCACCCCAGCACCGAGGCTCTGCCCAGGGCAAAGCCCCCCCAGAGCCTCGCCAATCCCCCCCGCCCCTTCCTCCCCTCCCGGCAGCCTTTGTGCCTCTCGAAGCCGGCACCTCCGGCGTGGACGCATTAAGGCAACACAAAGCAGAGCCGAGAGGCATTTCGGCTGCAATTTTCTCTGCTCCATTATTGACAAACAAGCTGCTTCGCGCAGGTGACAGCGAGGCCAGCATGGCAGCTGGGGCACCACCGCGTGTGCCAGCCCCGTGCCGTGCCAGCTGGCCTGCCCCACTCACCCCTCCTGCCCCCCAGCACGGTGCCATCAACGATGCTCTCCTGTCCGCTGCACCCCGAGTCATTTCAGCTCTGGGTCACACAGATGCAGAGATGTCACCCCCTAAAAACAGGAGGGCAAGAGGCAGCCGGGAGCGCCCCAGGATGCAGCCGAGGTGTGCGGCCAGGCGCCCGCTTTGCCGCCGGGTAGCCCCTTTCCCCCGGCTGGGGCGGCTGGGCGCAGCGTGCGGCGAGTCTGTCGTTAGCACCGTGCCAAACCCAAAGTGGCTGCTTCGAAACGGCAATCCAATAAAAGTGCTACTTGTCTATTTATCATCCTCAGGGCTTTTTATCACAGTGCAGATGGCTGCTACCTTCGCAAGGCACAGCAGTGTGCTGGCACGCGCCCGCCGCACAGAAGCTCAAGCGCCGCAGAGTCTGTGCTTACACCTGCGAGGAGCCGCCGGGCCGCCTGCTCCGGCTCCGCCGGCCGTAGAGCCGGGCAGCGCCGCCTGCCAGCACCACGACGCCCTTTACAAGCCGAATCACAGCCTGGAAGGTGTTTGCACCGGGCATTTGCACAATGCATGTTCACCAGGCGTTTGCACAGGGCGTTTGCACCGGGCATCTGCACAGGGTGTTCACACCATGGATCCGCATCGGGTATTTGCACAGGGCATGTGCAGCCTGTAATTACTCCAGCCACGCGGTTTGTGGGTAGCAGCAGCGCAGCAGCGCGGGCGCAGGGCAGTGGGTGGGAGCCGCCGGAGCAGGTGATTAAAGCCGTATTAAGTGTCTGTCTGCACGCGGGAGAAAACACACCTAATTATCCAGCCGGAGTCGGACGGGAGGGAGGAGTGGCCCTGATCGCAATCGCGTAATGAAGTGTAACACGGGGCCAGGCCTGGCGCGGGTGTTAATTAAGAGACGGCAAAGCCAGGATTGCAACGGCCGCGGGCAGTGAGTAGGGGTCCCCATGCTGCTGTCGAGTAACCCACACACTGGCCCGGAGACCTCGGGCTCCCCTGGGAATCCCTCCTTGGTGAGCTCCCAAGACGGGGTGGTCACATCCCCGCGCCGTGACGTTGGCCCATGCGCTGCGGCTCCATGCCCCACCTGCTCACAGCAAACCCTTTTGCAAACCCCCCCCCCCCGCTACCAGCACGATGCCAGTGCGCTCCGGCAAAGCCTGGGGCCAACCGGGGTGCTTCGGCGTGATGCCGGCACACCCAGCCCTGGCTGCCGGCGGCGGGGAGGCACCGTTGCATGGGCGTCGAAAAGAGGTCCGCTGAGTGGTGGCAAGAGGCGATGCCAGGACACCGGCGAGGGCAGGCGCCGCTGGAAAAGGCGTCTGCGGGGCGGTGGGGGTGGCCGGCCCCACCTCTTGCACCGAAGCCAAAACCGCCAACCCACGCTGCCGCTCCCCGAGCGGGTCCGGCGGGTCAGGAGCGCCCGAGGGAGACGCTGAGTGCCGCGTCACCCTGCCTGCGCCCGGCGTCCGCAGCACCGCTGCAGGGACCCCACGCCCGCGCCTCCCCCCTGGTCCGGCTGCCCCAGCCGGTTGGGAAGCGGCCGGGCTTGCCCGGGAACACCGCTTGCATCAGCCCTGGCCCAGCTGGCACCACTTGCAGGCAGGTACGTGCAGTGCCGGCAGGCAGGCAGGCAGGCAGGCGGAGGGAGGGCAGGCAGCGTGCCGAGGTCAGACCCTGGGAGAGACGTGGCGGGGATAAGGGTATCCCTGGCACGGCACCGCAGGGCCCCGGCATGCCCCGGGGATGGTGGCACAGGGAACGCTCAGGGCAGGCGGTGACCCCGCAGAGGCACACACCAGGATCCATCCCTGCTCCCCGTCATTTCCACCCCAGCACGCCGCAGGTGCCAGCACCCGCAGCCCCATCCCTGGCACAGTGACAATCTCCAGCTCCCCGCTACAAAGTGCGGCACAGTGGCAGGCGGGGGGGGCTGTGGGGGGCAGGAGGACACCCCCTCCCCTCTCCTCTCCCTGTCTTTTTCTCCTTCTATATGTGTTGGGTTTTTTTTTTTTTATCAAAGCTCTCCAGAACAAAGTACACACTCTACCTCTTCAAACCCACCACCATCTGTCCGTCCGTCTGAGCGCCGCCGCCAGAGCTGCAGCCCCGCCGCTCGCAGCGGCCGCCTCCGAGCAGATGGTGACAGGGGAAGGACAAGCCGCTGCCACGCAGGGCCTCGACGGCGGCGGGTCACAGCAGCTCCATCGGCCCTGACCTCCCCATCCTCCCCGGCACGGTAATTACCCACCACGCCGAGCAAACAGCCTGCGCCGGGTCATTGTGCTGGACACCAACAAAGGGCGGCCGACGGTGGGACCTCCCGACCCCTGCTGACCCCTGCCGACCCCTGCCAGCCCCTGCCCTCCACCACCCCCTCTGCCAAAAGAGTAATAAATCACAGGGACAGGACGGGGACAGGCTGGCAGGCAGGAACGGGGACGGGGACTCCCTCTGCCACCAGCACATGGCTGCACCCCCTGCACTCAGGCAATGAACCCCAGCTGCTCTGCAGCCCCCCCCCCCCCCCCCCCAGATTAGCAAGGCTTTGTGAAGTGGGGGGGTCATCCCTACCCCCAGCGCAGGGGACCTGTCCCTGCTGCCCTTGGGGACAGGCATGGAGCCTGTGTATGCTCCCAGGCTGAACATGGCAAGGCGGGGGGGGATGGATGATTGTCCCCCCAATACCCTCTGGTCACAGCCTGTTAATGGGGAATTTCATGGGTGTGGTACTGCGGAGCCTGGCTGGGGAGCGTGCTGGAGCCATCTGCTCGCGGGACCTGGGGCTGTCGAGCTGCCCTGACCTCAACATGGCAAACAGTTTGCAGGAGCAGATGTCGCACCCTCCCTCCCCCCGGGGCCGCAGGTGTGTCTGTGTGTCCCCTGGGCTCGGGCTCGGCACCGCCACCAGTCTCAGCACCTCAGAATGGACCCTTGCACCGAGCTGGGGGCAAAACCAGGTTGAAAACAAAGGTGTGTTGCAAAGACCTGGGAAACTCACTGCGGGAGTGACACCCCCCAACCCAAGATGGGGCTCCTTTGGGAATCTGGGCACTGGGCAGTGGCACCGAAGATCCTGGGTCCATCCCAGCCACAGCCACCTCGTGCAGCCAGCTGAGCAGGCTGCCACCACGTCTGTTGCCATCCCCGGGTGCCCACTGGCACTGCATGGCTGCCCCACCAGCATGGGCGGTGGGATTTGGAGAGCCGGCTGCGCCCAACTCCCAGCCCACAGGGCCCATGCCCTGCAAACCCCTCACCCTGCAAGCACCGCACAAAGGTAGCCTGGCTCTGCCGCTGCACACACGTGGCACGGCGTGGCACGGCACAGCACGGGAGCAAAGGTGCAGGCGCTGCCTCTCCGGCAGCAGATCCCAGCTGGATCCAGCTTGGTCCCCGGGAGTGGCTAGCACCGGTGTCTTTCGGACTGATTAAAATTCATTCTGCATGATTTAGGACCTAATCTCAGTGAAACTCCACAGCGCTTTATTAATAGCGCATTAGCAGATAATTCATGCATTTGGATGAAAAATCAGCTTGTGTTATTCTCCGGGAGGGGGGGACACGGCGGGGGGGGGGGGGGGGCACAGGCACCGGGAGGGGGGCACCCTGCTCGCCCAGCCTCCTGCACCTCCCTGCCGCCGCCGCATCCCGGCGAGGCAGCAGCCCTTCTGACAACTGCCACCACTCATTAATCTTGACGAGTTTTCTGCTGAATATTCTTCCACAGGCTTTCAAACCGTTCACTAATTGCAATTAATCACTTACCGAAACAGATGTCAGGAACAATGGAATTGGGAAGTCTGGAGGCTTGATAAAGCTGTCAGAGGAGCGCGCTCGTGTGGCGGCGGGTGCCAAAAGGCGCTGGCAACACCTTCCCCCAGCCATGTGCTGGGGGGACCCGGTGACCCCGTGCTGCCCGTGTGGCATCTGTCCGCCCCAGCAAGGGAAAACGTGTGGCAAGGGGGCATGGGGGGCTCCATGTCCCCAGCAGCGGCCGACAGGTGGGATGGGAACGGCGGGTACCGGTTTTCGGTGATGGGAGGTTATGGGAGCGGTTTTGCCTGGGATGATGTGCCAGCAC
Source organism: Falco biarmicus (assembly GCF_023638135.1). Classification (NCBI taxonomy): domain Eukaryota; kingdom Metazoa; phylum Chordata; class Aves; order Falconiformes; family Falconidae; genus Falco; species Falco biarmicus. The sequence continues at coordinate 3,713,982 of NC_079302.1, read as the reverse complement.
CCACTCCCACGGGGGACAGCAGGGACCCCATCCGGCATGGCTTTGCCCTGTGCCCGGCACCGGGGCGGCTTGGTCACCCCTCTCCATCAGGAAAGCCGCAAGGAGGCCCAGCAGGGCGTCACGTCCGCCGTGCCTCGCGCAGGCGACGGCACGTTCCCCGTCCCTGCCAGACGCCGCTTTAGCACCAGCAGGGATCCAACAGCCTTCCCCGGCGGGCGCCGCGCTGTTTACCCATCACACATGAAAGGTGCCGAGCTGACAGCTCTGGAGACGGGAGAGTGCTCCCGGAGATACTGATGGGCCACAGCTCCTGAGTGCCTTCTCCTGCCGTTGGAGACCCCAAAGGCCACCCCATAGGTGACCCCAGCATGGGAAAGCCCCTGGGCTTCTGCTCCCCAGGCAAGGAGCCTGCAGGTTCACGAGCTGGAGCTCTCAGCCACCCCCCCAGCCTGGGGATATCCTTTGGGAACAAGGCTGGGGACAGGCTGGGAAAGGGGTTTTCTTGGGCCCCTACAAGGCAGAGCATGCTGCGCAGCCTGAGGCCACCAAGAGCACAATTAGCCCCAAGTCCCCCAACAATGATGGGGACAGCACTGTGGGGACACGCGCACCTTCCCAGCAGGCAGAGCCCAGGGGACCAGAGCATCCTTCTGGGGCCGGCACGGTGCAAGCCAAGCCTGGGGCTTGTGACCGGCACGGCCCCGACACATGTTACAATAAATATTCCGCACAGACACCGTTCCATATGTATGATCCGGTGGGGTGATGATTTTTCTACTGATCACTGGAAGTGACAGCTGTGCGGAGAGCAGGAGAAACAAAGGCACCGACTGCTCTCCCCGTTACACTCCGCTAGCGACATGATGGTGTGACACGGAGCAGCAGCATCTGGTGGCGCGGGGACTGGCAACCAGGACGGGACGCCTGTTAGCGGCGGGCACAAAGGGGCAGCGATGGGGACAGGGTAGCCATGGGGTGGCTGTGGGGACAGGGTGGAAACAAGGATGGGGTGGCAATGGGGACAGGATGGCCATGCGGATGGCTCCCATCAGCTCTCTTGTGCCACATGCAAGCACTCGGCCCCTCCATCCTGCCCCTGCCACAGCCACGGGACAGGGTACTGGGGAGCACCCGCCACCGCAGCACGCCCGGCCCAGGCATGGTCAATATTTGCATTTGATTTGCAAGCGTTTCCTCCCCCCAGATAACGGCGGAGCTGCTGCACGTACAGAAGGGAGAAGCGCTGGGTTTGGTTAATTATTAGCGAACATGCAAATTCCCCCTACATGAGATAACAATAAACACCACGATTTCAGTGAGATAAACAGGGCTTTAAATTTCCAGCAGCCTTTACTGGTGTAAAAATAAGCGTCCCTTATTTATTTAGCTCCTTTGAGAAACCACATCAGTCCCCAAACACAGTCTTTTACTGTCAAGCTACAGTAGAAGCCTTTATAGGCAGCGAAGATCCTGACAGCTACCCCTAGCACAACCATCTTTTATTCATGCTCATAATATAAACTGTATTGCCTCGGAAACAAAAGGATTTAACTCGCTGCTGGCTGGGTGGCAGCGGCCGAGTGGAGGTCTCCAGTGGGGGCACATGGCTGGGATGGTTTTGCTCAAAATGGGGACATCCCACAGGGCCACCGCCTCCTCCAGAGGCCAACCCCGGGCCAGACCCCTGCCCCGCTGCGTCAGCACAGCCAGGGCTAAAATAAAGCCAAAATAAAAATCCCCCACCCAACCTGGAGCCATTAGGCAAAGCCTCCTTGCTCTGCGGCTCCGAATCCCGCCCTGCCTGCACAGAAACAGGCAGAGCAGCAGTTACAAGAGTGGTTCGTATTTAATAATGCAATTTATATTCCACTCTCAACATAAACTATTGTAAAGGCACACTAATGTAAAAATACATCTGGCTTGTCAATAGTTTATCTTCTGGATCTGCATCTAAATCCCTGGGCATTCTTGACTTATGGCTGCACCAGTGTCTAATGAATAAAAAGGTGCAAATTATAGGCCTTGCTTTAATGCTCATCATAAAATTAGATGATAGTTGCAAAAGCTGCATTCTCCTGCCCACAGTGCAGCAATGGTAAGCTATAAATAAAGTGTATTTAATGTATCCCAGCGCTGCGCAGAGCCAGGAAACAGTATGTTACTGCACAGCCTTCAATGGATCCGCCACAAGTTCAATGAAGTGATAACTGATCCATCATGTGAATTTATGTTAACTGTCTGCTCGCAAAGTCACGGCCCCAGCACTGTAAATAGCCGACAATCCTTCCAGCCCGGCCTGCCTGCCAATAAACCTGTCACCGGCAGGCTGGGAGCAGCCACCTTAGGACACCGCAGACAAACCATTATGCTCTTGGGCTTCCTCTTGGTTTTTCCACCCGTTTGTCCGCACGGCGCATCGCTGCCATGCCTCGGTTTACCCACAGCTGAGCCTCCCCGCCTCCCCGGGGCTTTCCAACCCCTCACAATGCTTTTCCATCTCCCTGGAGCTGTCACATCAGGGATGCGGGAAGCCCAGATGGGATCCGGGGGGCTGGCGGGCATGTGGGTGGGACGACTCCTGCTCAGGCGACAGGCAAATGCTGCTGGGGGCGGGGGGGCACAGGCTGGAAGCAGAACCCTCTGGCTCCTGCGCCGTGCTGGGATGCAGAGCCAGGAGGGCACATACCGGGTGTGCTGCTACATACGCTATGGTGAAGGTGGGTAGAAAGGCTAACTGCACCATGCCTGGAAACACCCCCCTCTGGCAAAGATGTGTCCCAGGGCTGGCACCTGGGAAGATGTTCCCAGGAAGGAGACGTCCTCAGGAAGTAGACATCCCTAGAAAGGAGATGTGCCTAAGAAGAAGACGTCTCCAGGAAGGAGATGTCCCCAGGAAGCAGATGTCTTTGGGAAAGATATCCCTGGGAAGGAAACATCCCTGGGAAGATGCCATCCCAAGGAAGGAGATGTCCCCAGCAGGGAGATGTCCCTGGGAAGGTGTCATCCGCAGGGAGGTGTCCCTGGGAAGATATCCCCAGAAAGAGACATCCCCAGGAAGATGTCCCGCCTTCAAGCAGCCCAAAGCCAGGGAGACCCTCATCCCTCCATATCCAGCCTGCAGCTGTGGACACACGAACAGGCCCTGGCCAAGGGAGTCAGCAGCGGTGACAGCCATGGGGACGCAGCCACCCTTGGGGAGCAAGGTGGCAGCCCGGGAGGTGCGGGGGACACCGAGCCCACGGGACGCAGCATTTGCCATCACCCGGCTCTCATTAACGCAGTGCTGAGCAGCCCCTAATAATAGCAACAGTAAATTCTCCTAACCAATTCGGGTCCATTTCTATAAATAATGTAGAATCTTTTTATTTACTGACAGGTTGTAAAAGTATCAGTGAGAATAATGTGAAATCAGGCGCTGCTGAATAATTCATGGAAGCAGCTCTGCTCTCCCCATCCCTGCGCTTCCCTGGCCCCAGCGTTTACACGACAGCACCTTGTGCCCGGGTTTATCTCATAAAAACCAGGACTAACGACCTGGCACTAATTCTTTATCAACTGGGTCTTTTACAGCAAGGGGAGGGAGGAAATAGAAAGAAATAAAAATAACCCTGGGTGCACCCTATAAAAAATGCATGGGCCCATGTGCTCGCCTCCACAAGGAGATGGTGATCCCTGGCGCGCTCAGCACCTCCCACCAGCAAGTTCCTCCGGCCCCCAGAGCCTCTCCAAAAATTAGTATTAATTAGCAGCACTCACAGCTCCACACTGGCATCCCGAGGCAGCGAGTGCAGGAAAGGTGGCACGACCCTACTGGGACACGGGCACAGCGGCGGGACCCATGGGGACACCAGCAGGACCCACGGGGACACCAGCAGGACCTATGGGGACGATGGCAGGATGCTTGCTGTCCCCACACCACCCCTGGGGATGCCAGCCTGGGGTAGCAGATCCCCCCTGAGGGCAGATGGGTTGAATTTGGGCAGAAAAACCAAATCACTGGGGCAGCTAATCCCTGTAACAACCTGATCCGGTGTCCCTCATCCCTCCTGCCACCGCCAAGGGCGATGGGGATGGCGGGGACCCCCCCTGCAGCCCCCTCCATCCCCTCCCCAGAACAATACCTATCCACTGCTGTTTTGATGTGTGGCACAAAGCCGGGAGAGCTTTCCATGTAACATGATAAAAGCAAGTCCCCAGCCAGCACAATTATTTGATAATTCTCCCTTAACACCCATCAAATTAAAGCAATGTCCAAGGGCTGCCTGAAGTGGCACTGATAGGTATTAAACTTTAATGAGATTTAATGGCACTGCCCTACTTTTTAAGCGCTCGGGCCTACATTTATGAACATTTAATTTCCCGGGCCCTGACCTCTTTTTTTTTTTCCCCCCTTCCCCGGCGGCCCCCCCTGCCCGCCTGCCCGCACAGCTGGTTTCTGTTAGTGCTGGCGGCCGCCCGACCTGGGATGCTCGGGATGCTCGGCCAGCCCCGAGCCGATAGAAATCTCCAGGCGCTGCGGGGTGAGATGTTGACTCTAGCAGAGAGCCGAGACAGAGGGGGAGCCTGGGGAAAAAGGCGGGAGGGGAGGGGGCAGATGTGATTCACCAGCAGCAAACGCGGCCAAATTTACGGAATGACTTAATTAATTTGCTCCCAGGATGACATGACACCACGGGTCAGACTGGTTTGAGGGCCCGCGTCCTGCCGCTCAATTGCATTTGGCTACCAAACGGGTTTAAGCACCCCTTAAAAACAAGCGGCTCCCTGGCCCCAAACCCGCTGTAAGGGGGCAAATCTGGGGGCTCAGACCCCTCAGCGCCCCTGGGGACCGAATGCAGCCACTGATCCAGTTTGTTGCTGCCCTCTAGTGTGTACGGGACAGGCCAGACCCCACTGTCACTTGTCCCCCTCCCCACTCGTCCACCGGATCACCTGGTCACACAAGATGCTGCATCTCAACATCGCTCCAGCCTGCAGCCCCACCAGCTCCCCACAACCCCACTAAGGGGGGCTGCAAAATCGGCACCGCTGAGCACCATGCATCACCTCCTGTCCCGCAGCATGGCCCTGGTGGGATATGGGATGCACGTTTCCCTCCACGCTGGGATGCTGGAGGGGTTGTGGTACCCAAGTTAGCATCGTCATCATCCAACAAGAGGGGCTGCTGGTGTGTGTGCCACCGTGGCCCATCCTGGTGTGCCCCATGGCATGATGCATGAGGCCAGGGCTAGGGCAACTGAGGCACACCGCAGTGCATTCAGCTTCTGCACTGGGAATGTCCCTCTCCCACCTCCTGACACGTACACCCCCAGCACCCACACCAACTGCAGGGAGTCCAGCTGCAGGAATGCAAAGGCAGGGCAATAAAAGGGAGCGTTATCAAGCCCCAGCAGAGCCGACAGCCTGTGCCGAGGCGGGAGCAGAGCAGAAGGGAGGGAAAGGAGGAGAAAGAAAAAAAAACCCCACCCTTAACCCCGAGATCACTTATCATTCAGGCTGCATCACGCATCTTGAAAGTGCAGACACAAAAATGTAATGTCATAACATTCGCAGTTCAATAACCTTTGCTTCACGAGACGGCTTGAACTGTCAGAGGAGCTGGAAGGTAAATATTTCAGCGCACAGGCACTGAATGCAAAGGCGTGGGGAGGGGGGTCGGCCTCGGCTTCCCCAGCTCGCCTCGACACGTTCAAATATCCCCCGCCGTAAATCCCGGCCGGCGCTGGGGAAAGGCCATGACGCGGATAAAATACGAGCAGATATAAAGCAAGACACCTTTATTGTTTGGCAAAGTCTTCCAACAAGTTATGAACCCGCAGCTTGACCCTAACCCATCATCTTGTTATACAGCGGAAACAAAGCCAGTGCTGGGAGCCGGGGCAGGATGCGGGTGGGAAGGAGCAAAACCCATCGTGCCTCCTCCCCAGGCGATATTCGGGTGTGATTTGTCCCCAGCCCTCCCTGCACCCCACATCTCCCGTGCTCCAGCCTGCGAGCAGCTGGTGAGAGGCACTAGCTGTCCTTCGGGAGCAGACCCGATGTTAGCCCCTTCCAGTGAGCCTCCCTGCCAGGTTACAGTGGTGCAAAATCCCCGCAGCCAGGGTTAATGGGAGCAGGACCCCGGCAAACGCTGCACCTCGCTGTCGGGTTAATGGGGACGCCACGCTGTGCCGTGCTGGGCAGAAGGAAGCAGATTGCATAGCCGGGGCCTTGGTGGGAGCGGGCAGGGAGCAATGGCTGTGGGGCGGGTGGCAAACTGGCTGGGGACCCAGAGGGCATCAGGGCAAGCAGAGATAACCCCCGATGGGGAAAATCCCCCCAACAGCACTGGAAAGCCTGGGAAGGTGCTGGCACCAGGGCTGTGTCCAAGGGACTTACATGGCACAGCACAGCTGGCAGTGCCCTGTGCATGCAAAGGGGTGGCATGGCACAGCACGGTGGGGAGCAGCAGTGCCCTGTGCATCCAAGGGGGTTGCATGGTACGGCACAGCATGGTGGGCAGTGCCCTGTGTGTCAGAGGGGGCTGCATGGCACGGCACGGCACAGCACAGCAGGCAGCAGCAGTGCCAAGCAGCCTGCCCAGCCTGTGTGTGGCACATGTTGCATGGATCCCCCTGGTCCAACTGTGCGGCACAGCATGGCATGGACGGGGACAAACAGAGACACCTGCCTGCAGCTGGCCTGGCTCTGCCATGAGGCTGTGCCAACCACCAGCGGGGACTCCACACCCCGAACAGTGGGGCGCAGCAGGGCCATGGAGCACGGGTGCTGTGGGAAGGACACAGCACCCGGCTGGCAGGTCCCAGGCGACAGGGGCAGCACGGGGCCCTGGGTGCAAGCACCCAAGTGCCAAGCCCTGGCATCACCGCTGCACCCCAGGGGAGGCGGGGAAGGCGGCGAAGGGGGCACGGCCATGGTGAGGAACAGTTAAACGGCCCCCGCCCGCACGAGGCGTGCGGCAACAGGCACCGTCGCACCCTCCCCGAAACACCTGCTAATGCCGCGCTGGCATGGGGCGAGCGCCCGGGGCGAGCGGGAGGTGCGGCGGCGGCGGGGAGCGCGCCAGGGCCCGCAGCAAGAAGCGGCATGTCTGCCGCTTGGCAGCACAACAGAGAGCAGGTGACAAGCGCGCCGGCGGTCGCTTTATTACAGGAAGCGAGCATGCAAGCATCTGACGCTGCTGCCCCAAGAACAAACTGCCCCCCCCTCCTTGCCATTAACCCTCTCGCCCCAGGCGGGGGAGTGGGGGCCCCAGATTCGGGAGGTGGGTGCCCCACTGCAAACCCCGCTGCAAAATGAGGGGGATCAGGCTCCAAGGCCACCCCACCCAGGTGGCATCGCTGCCCGCCCCCACCCCCCGCATGTCATAGCCAGGGCCAAGCAAATCCCAAAGGGAGGAAAAACACACACGTGTGTGTGCACAAACATTTCTCCTCAGCAAACACTCCCCGAGACAACAAAATTAGCTGGCGCTGCCGCCCCTGCGCCCGCTCCCATGCTGACCCACTCCTCTGACACAGCAATTAGAGGCAGGCATTAATATTTAAATATTGCCAGCTCTGGAGAAGGAAAATCAAATAAAAACGCCAGCGTGCCGGCAGCGCATCAAGCTCCCACTCCATCAGCCTCAAACTGCACCGGCTGCACAGCGGCGGGGGACGGGGGGACGGGGGGGGCAGGCTCCTGTGCTGTGCCAACCCCTGGGGGACACTGGGGCATCAGTGCCACCAGAACCCCCTTTCTGGAGGAAATCAGTGTGAGCAAGGAGTTGGCGAGCACGTGGCGAGCAAGTGGCAAGCAAGTGGTGAGTAAGCGGCAAACAAGTGGCAAGCAAGCGGCAAGCGAGCGGCAGTGATGCTCCTGCCGGCTCAGTGAGGCTGGGGGGCTTCAAAGGGACCCTGACCCCATGTTGGCCACGCTTTAGGGGGGCACATGGTGCTCCCTGCACTCTCCAGCCATAAAAGCATCTGCAGCATGCTCCTGCAGGGAGCCAGGGCCAGGTGGGGGACACACACACATGCAGCCTGGCCCCCCCATGAGTCACCCCCGGTCCCGCGGGTGCTAAGAGGCGGCGTCGGCACAGCAAAGAGGATTTACTGCTCAACGCAAGGGGCTTTAGAGGCAATAACTTTCCCTCCTCTTGACTTAAATGGATTTTAAACTTCAAAAAGGATAGAGGGGGCAGGCTGCCAAGCGGCCGCCCCCAACGGGTCGACCCCGCGGGCGCTACGCCGCGTGCGGGGGGGGGGGGTCAAAGGGGGGGCTGTGAGCCCAGCCAGGGCCAACGGCTGAGGCAGATAAGGGCCAAGGGAGCCATGCCGCCCGCCCTTGCAGAAGGCCCTGCGATAAGGCAGCCGCCGTTATCGGCGCGGGAGCACCGGGGCACGCTTCCTCCCGCGCCGCCTTGCAACCGCCGGCAGGCAGCGGGGTGCCGGGGTGGGGGGGACACGGGGTGGCCTTGCAGCCCAGCTAGCCAGGGCAGCCGAGGCATGAGGCACAGCAAGGGCTATTTCAAGGGCAATCCCCCTGGCAACCTGCCCGGGCGGCCGCAGCGTGCCAAGCTCTGTCCCAGCTGCCCCTTCCCAGATGGGAGCTGGGGCTTGGTAGTGCTGCCCGGTGGCCCCCCCAGGACACCCACCACCCCACAGATGGGTGATGCACCAGAGCAACGCCAGCACACGGTGGGGTCTAGGTTGGGTCTCCCCACCAGGACGTGAAGGCAGAGGCAGGCTAAGGCTGTTTCTCCCTGCCCACGCTGTGACACCAAACCTTGCACCCAGGGCTGGCATCAGTGCTGGGGCTTGGGAACAGGGGTGTGACCCATGGCACCATGCCCCCCGGTGTGGGGTAGGAGCACCACTGCCTTGCACCATGGCTGGCACAGACAGAACCCCCCCCCGGACACAGCCCCCACACACCCTGACCTCCCCAGGGCTGGTGCCAGACACCAGGGTGAGAGGCAGCGCCTGGGGGAGAAGCCGGGGGGGCCGGCGGAAGGAACAGGGGAGTGGATATTAAAAAGAACAGCCCCCACCTCGAGCTGCCCCCCCCACCTGCAGTCCCATCCCGGGTGCTGGCACGTCAGGAAGCGATAAACGGTCCTGCCTCCTGCAGCACACACACCCCCGCGCCCCCCCCCCCCCCCCCCCCAACCCGGCAGCCTGGCCCCCCGCCAAAGCCACTGTCTCCGCTGTAATGCTCCCTGCCCTGCAGCCAACACATACACACGCACGCACACTCGTACCCAACGCCCCCCCCCCCCCGAATAAAACCCTGGGTGTGCACACTCGTGCGTGGACACATGAGCGCAGGCACACAGGGGCGTGCACACACATGCTTGTGTGCGTGCACGCACGCACACCCCAGCCTGCACCCCACAAGCAGGGAGGCGAGCACGCTCGGCGCACACGGCTTGCACCAGCAGCTACCAGCACACCCTTGGGTCATGCACACGCGTGGGCACAAACAACCCCCCACCATGCACACTCCCACCCCTCCGGTAGCCACTGGCCTTGGCCGGCCAGCCCTGCGTGCCACTCGCCATCGTCGTCACACCCAGCACCTCCCCACCAGGTTACCCAAGCGGGCTGCCAAGCGCACACGCAGCGGCGCACGCTGCCTGGCCCACGCGTGGCGGCACACCCACAAACCACACGGGCTCACCCCGATGCTCCACGGCCGGCGCAGGCGCACGCTCGCAGGAAGAGGCGCTGGCTTCCCGCTGCCTTTTCCCTCCATTAACTCCCTCCGTGTGGCTCCCGCTCGTGGCCCAACGGGCACCCACAAGGCACCCCAGCACCCACCCCAGCCCCGTGCCCCCTGCCGTGGCTCAGCGCTGGAGGAGGAGGAGGAGGAGGAGGAGGAGGAGGAGGAGGAGGAGAGCAGGGCACTCACCCTGCTGCTCCAAGGGCTGGCGGCGGGTGCTTGCCCAGGGTTTGGGGACAGCAATCAGGCACTGGCACCAGCTCCGCCGTGCAAAGCAGTCACTCGGACACCACAACGTAAAGCGCAAGGGTGGCGCGGCCAGGAGAACGGTGCGGGGAACCGCCAGGCCCCAGGGCGAAGGGCAAGGCAGGCAGCGCAGGCAGGAGTGGAAGAACGAGGACAGAGCAAAGCAATAAACACGGCGGTAGACAATGAGCCGGGCGAGACCAGGTGGCTGTGGCATCACCCCGATGGCGGTGCCCAGGCTCCCCGCGTCGGGCTGCAGGACTCGGTTAGCAACATGGTCAGCAACACGGTCCCTCCCCGGTGCCAGGTGACACAAAACACAGATATGACAGGCGCTGCCCGCTCAGGCAGAGCGGTGTGTAGGTAAACTGAGGCACAGCCCTTGCGGCAGCACCCCGCGCGCTCGGCTCAGGCGATGTACAGACAGCAAGGCGAGAAGACGTGCCAAGGTCGGTGCTGCTGGCTGAGCCCCTGGCACTGACCTGTGAGCCCCTGGGCCCTGCCGGCCCACAGGAATGACCCAAAGGGACTCTGGGGACATGGGGACCAAGCACCTCAGCCGACACTGGACCCTGAGCCCACAGCACCCAGCACGTCTAATCTGACCCCAACATCCCCCAGCTGCAACCCCAGCTCCAGGGCAACCTCCATCCCTCACACCATGGGGTCCTCAAACCCACACGCGATGGGGTCCTCCACAACATGGGGTCCCTCGACCCCAGGGTGACCCCTGTCCCCCACCTGACAGGGTCCCCCAAGCTGAGGGCAACCTCCATTCCGCTGATGATGGGGTCCCCCAAGCCAAAAGTGACCTCTGTCCCCCAAACGACGGAGTCCCTCAAGCCCAGGGTGACCTCCACTCCCTATGCCATGGGGTCCCCCAACCCCAAGGTGACCTCTGTCCCCTACGCAATGAGGTCCCCCAAGTCCAGGGTGGCCTCAGTCCCCCACACCATGGAGTCCCCCATCCCCAGGGCGACCTCTGTGCCCCATACAATGGGGTCCCCCAAGTCCAGGGTGACCTTCATCGTCCCCACCACGGGGTCCCCCAGGCCCAGAGTGACCTCCGTCCTCCTCACCACCATGTCTCTCAACCCCAGGGTGACCTCCGCACCACCACCCTGCCCCCCAGGTCCCCCAGGCCCAGGGTGACCCTCCATACACACACCCCCACGGGGTCCCCCAGGCCGAGGGTGACCTCCACCCCCCCCGCCATGGGGTCCCCCAGGCCCAGGGTGACCTCCACCCCCCCCACCATGGGGTCCCCCAGGCCCAAGGCGACCTCCACCCCCCCCACCACGGGGTCCCTCAGGCCCAAGGCGACCTCCACCCTCGCCACCTCCACCCCCACCCCCCCAGCAGCAGAGACCAAGGGGCTGACGGGGGGCTCTGCGGGTGGCGGGTGCACACCAGCCCCCCTCCCTCCCTCCCTCCAGCGCGGCCGCTCACCCACCACAGCCCCCAGCCGGGGTCAGCCCCCCCACCCGGCGCTGAGGCGGGGGGACCCGCGGCGCGGGGGGGGGCACTCACCCAGCGGCCGCGCCGTCCAGCGGGGGCTGCGCTCCTCCATGGGCTGCGCGGTGGAGGGAGCGGAGCGGAGCGGAGCCGAGCGGAGCGGAGCGGAGCGGAGCCGAGCCGAGCCGAGCCTTCCCCCCGCCGCTTCCTGCTTCCCTCGGCGCCCGCCCGCCGCCCCGGGAGCCGCACGGCTGGAGCGTGACTCACCGGGGGCCGGGCCGGGCAGGGCCCCGACGGGGGCGGGGGGGGGGGGGCGGCCGGCTGGCACCTTCCCCCTGGGGAGGGAGGCTCCGAGGGGAGGTCCCCTAGAAGGGATGCTGGGGAAGGAGGGGGACACACACCTCCCCGCCGTGGGGGTCGCGGTGCACCGGGGATGGGGGAACCCCCCCTCATGGAGCAAGACCCCCCCAAGAATTAGGGTGAGGGGGGGGTCACAGCCCTGACTCCTACTCACAGGCAACACCTCCCCAGCGCAGAGCTGGGGGGATGCCTGTGCCAGGCACCGATGAGGGCAAGAGGCTGGGGTGGCACTCACCCTTTGACGCGCACCCCAAAGCTGCCCGCACCTCCACACAGGCTCTGGGACACCCCTGAGCCATCACGGTGTGCGCCCAGGGTGGTCCTGAGCCAGGACCCCCACAGAAGTATGGGGTGCTCCCACCACGGCCCCCCCTGCGCACCCCTGCACCGGGCACAGGCACTGGGACAGCATCGTCCCCTCTGGGTGGGGATCATGGTGGTCACCCCTGTGCCAGCCCACGGGCCCTGCCCGCACCAGAGCCACCAGTGACACGAGTGGGGTGGGGCTCTGCCCACTCGCAAGCGGAGGAAGTTGCCGATCATTTACAGCCATGACAAGCCATGCCGGTCAGCTGCGTGTGCCGGACAGGCTCGGCAGGCTCGGACAGGCAGGACCCCGACCTTCCCCGGGCAGAAGGGAGGCTTCGGCCAGGAATCCAGGCCCAGCACTGCTGGCCATGAACTCACATCCCTGCAGGAGGAGATGCCACAGGGGCAGCCAGCCAGCCCCCAGCGAGCTGCCACACCACCATGTGCACCCACCCACCCACTCACCCGAGCCCCTTCCCAGCTCACCCTTGCCTCCGCTTCCCCTCCATCCTCCTCTTCCTCCAACAGGCCCCACTGCCTGCCATGCTGGTGCTGCCCCGCCACGCTGGTGCTGCCCACCGCCTCCCACCGCCCTCCTCACCAGCAGCACCAGCACTTTCTCCCCCCCCCCCCCATCTCCCTTCTCCCGTTCTATTTTAAATTTTTATTGCATTCTTTTTAAAGAATACAGAGGAACAAATGCCCTTATCAGCAATTCTCACAAGGTATAAAGAGCCGCTTTTATCTTCCTGCCTTTACTAATCTAGAGCAAGCCAATGCCTGTTAATTTTTTAATTTTCCTAGTGAATGCATTTGTGGCTCCGTCAGCACTCATCCGCACACGCACGCTCTCCTCCGCATCCTAGCCCGGTGACCCCGTCATGGGATTGCCACCGTGCCAGCAGAACGGTGGCAAGCACGGCTCGTGGTTTTGCAACCACAAAGGAGTTTTGTGTGCCAGGAAGCCCTGTGTGTCATACGAGGCTCACTGGGACACCCTGGGATGTGCCACCGGCTGGGAAGCCCCAAGATACCGTGGTACCGCCGGGGATGTCCACCTGGCTCTGCCTGGCCACGGTGCAGGCAGCAAGCACCACGGGGGATGCTGCCAGCGTGGGCCTCCAGCCTCGGCACGGAGATGGATTCCTGTGCCAAGCCGGCCAGCCATCACCGCCACCCGCTCCGGCCGAGGTCCCTGCAGGGGCACGGGGGGTTCACCCCCGGAGAAGGGAGGGCAGGCGCAGATGAGGAGGGCTGGGAGCGCCAGCAGCCGGCCGCGGTGCGCAGATGAGATGTGGCAGGCGTGTAACAAGCCATTAGTCACTGTCACCTTTGCCCGGCAGCCACTGGCAGGGTAATAAATCCCGAGCTGACTCCGGCGGGCCCGTTCCAGGCCACGGCTCCCAGCTTGCCTCCGCGACGCTGCCCGGCTGGGCTGTGAGCAGCTTGCAAATGCATCCCGGTCCCCCCAGGGGACACAGCGCCTTGCGGGGTCCCAAACCGGGGCCAAATCCCTGTGGGGCTGATGGATGGCCGACACGGGCCACCACATCCCCGGGAAATGTCCTTCCCTGGGGACAAGGGGGGGTCACAAATCCCCCCCCGCCCAAGCAGCCCCCTCGCCCCACAGAGCCCGCCCCGGCTCCCTGCCCGCTGCACCTTGCGGTTCCTGGCTCTCCCCAGCCCAACACCAGGAACCGGCACCGGCAGTTGCTGCCAGATCAAAGCAGCCTGGCGTGGCACAGTGCGGCACAGCACAGCACGGCGCGCCCGCCGGGAAGGGCTGGCAAACAAGCCAGTCCAGGGAGGCGGCAGGCGGGAAGCACGCATGATACCTCTTCCAAAAATGCTGCTGCTCCTGACGGACGGGGCAGCCAAGTCCCAGGAGCCGCGGCCCGACCCAGCCCTGGGGGCCCCCCCCAGCTCCCCAGCACAGCCAGCCCAGTGCCGCGGCTCTCCCCGGTGCCCACGGCCTGACTCATGGCCCCCGGGACGACAGGCAGGGACTGAGGTGCCGCCAGGGTCACCTCTCCACCAAGGGCTGTGGGTTTCAGAGCTCTAACCCCAAACTGCTGGGCGCAAGCCTTCGCCTTGAGACCCAAGCTGCAGTAGCACCCCACGGCAGGGCAGGGGACAGCCCCTGGGGACAGCACCCCTGCATCCCCTGGCATCCCTCCGGCATCACCTACTTGTGGCTCCAGCGTCTGCACTCTCCGCATCCAAAGCCGTCCGCTGGCCGATGTCCGGGGCAGTGCCACCGCCCGTCCCCGGGATCTCCCCAGCACTGGCCACCCGGTGCCGGGGCTCGCCAGCCGCTGGCTTGGTGGTGGCTGTCTCGAGGGATGAAGAGGACGCCTGGAAGAGAAGCAGGACAGAGACTCAGCGCCTTTCCCTTCCCCGGCCTGAGCGCAGTGGGGCCAGAGCACCACCGGCACAGGTGGGGGGCACGGGGGGGCCGGGGCGCACAGATAGAAGATGCTTTTGTTTTCCAGCCGGCCGGTGCACGTGGCCGGCGCGGGAGCCACACGCCAGCCCGCGCCGCGGGGCTACAGCTGGATCCGGCCGATGGCTCCCAGCACAGCCAGACAAGAAAGGCTGGACGGGGGCGGGGGGGGGGGGGGGACGAGGACATGAATCAAAGCGGCGTCCCCTTGCTCGCTGGCGGCAGCTGGCCGGTTAGGCAGCTCCCGATTACTCAACCGGGCAGTGTTTACTCGAGATCAACAACCCCCCCATCGCCTTCCCTGCCAGGCAGGCAAGGGAAACATGCGGCAGGGATGGGGACAGCATTGCTGCTTCTTGCTCGGTTTGGGGACAGTCCCACTCCCCGACCCCCAGCGTTCCCCAGCGCTGCTGTGGCCCTGTGTTTGTTGTAGCTGTCACACTCCCGCGTCAGGCGCACCCAGGCACACAGCTTAGGCTGTCACCACTTCTGTTTATCTTTAATAAAACAACAGCCAGCTACGCTGCATGTACCCCGGCACCGCCACGCCGCGCCGGGACAGACGCACAGCCAACCTGGTCCCAGGTCCAAGAGGGTCCCTGGGATGCTGTGCCCACCCTGCCATAGGTGACATCCACAGGGGACGCTGACACTGGGATGTTTGGGCCAGGGCTGCAAGAATTTTATGTTGATTCTGTTTTTCTCAGGGTTAGTCCTATAAACCTGGAAAGCTGAAGCGAGATGGATGGCAGGTAGATTTTTTGCTGGGAAGCCCTTAGACTCAATGAGCCACGCATGCGAGCGGACGTATAAATTTACCGTTTGCTTCCTGGAAAGGTTTAATTTATGGAATCCATATGGCAGTACCGCACAACCGCGAACGCTCAGCACATCCCGCGAGTCCTCGAGTGCCACCACATACTGGCTCCAACTGGCAGGGCGCCACTGGCTGCCCCGACGATGGTGGGATGCTCTTCTCTTTCCCAATGATTAACAGAAGGTGACTTTCACAGTGGGCAGGCGACAAGCCCAGGGGTTGGTCCCCCTCCCTGAAAGCTTGGCCACGGGATCCCTGAAGGTGGCAAGGACATCTCTCCCAGGGTTCCGGGGGGATGCCATGCCACCACTCCTCCTCTCAGGGTAATGCCCCCGGCAGCAGCAAGCAGCAATCCCCTACCTGTGGGCACAGGAAAGGGCTGGGGCGCACTTTGATACCCAGAGCAACTAATCACTAATTAGCATTAATCATCTCCCATCATGCATCACAGCAGCATTGGGCAAGATGTAGTCAGGGAGTGCCGAGACGGGCCAGGGTTGTGGTGGGGATGGTGGATTTCGGCAACGGTTGCTGGGCCAAGGCCGGCACCCCCCTGCTCCTGGAGGGAGCCCTGGCAGCAGCCCCAGACCCCAACCCACCCATCAGCCCCCCACTCTCTATTTTCCCGCCAGGGGATGCCGTGTTGCAAAAGCACCGGAGATGGGGGGTCCCACCCACCCACCCAAGGGGCAGCCAGGACCTGTCCCCCCTCACGGTCTGTGCCCCTGGGACCCCCCAGGCAGCAGCCAGAGCTGCCATGGAGCACTGGCCGCCTCCTTGCTTTAACTTCACCCCGCCACTATCTGTCAGCAAATCATCCCCGGTTACACAGATAAGGAATAATTGATGCAAAGGAGCCATCTGTTTGCGAACACAGAATATCTGCTCAATTAGAAGGGATCTGTCCACCCAGATAAAGCATCGCAGCAGTCCCTCGGGGGGGGGGGGTGGGGGGGGGTGGGGGGGGGTGGGGGGGTGTGTGTGTGTGGGAGGCTTCCTCCCCAACCACCACGTCCTCTAAGACTCACCCCCAATTAGAGGTGAGTGGCTTGATTTGGGTGCTAATTTGCTAAGCAGCACCCCAAGGTGCTCAAGCAAAGGCTGGGAGGGGAAGGGTGCTCTGCCACCAAGCGCTGAAATTCAATGGGGGGGCCAGCAGTTCCACCATGGCAATGCTCAGCCTGGCCCCGGGATTCGTGGAGATGCATATCCCCACGGGTGGACAGAGGGGACCAGCCAGCTGTGCCTGCTCAACAGTGCTGAGCTGAGGCCAGCCCATTCATTGCATGGGTGGATGGCTGCAGAATTGCACCCAGGGAGCCTGCATGTGGCCAGAAGGACTCAAGACCAAGCCTGCAACAGCTCACAGCATGCACCGGTCATGCACGGCCCTGGCGGGGACCAAGGCCACAGGGCACAGCCCCAGGCAGCATCCAGGTCGAGGGTTAGGTGTGGAGTGAGGCGATATCAACGTGACATCATTATGGGATGTTACTAACGCAGGAAGAATTGACCTGACATGCAGGCGAGGGCTGCAAGCCAGGGGAGATGGGCAGGGGACAGGCAGAGCAGCTCCACAAGTGACAAAACCAGGGGAGAAAAGGCTCCAACCAAAGCTTGCATGGATGGCCCCACGCACGGCACTCCCCTCGACCCCCCCTGCCTCCATCTTCCCCAGTGGGTCCTCAGCACAAAGGACATGGAGAGCTCAAGCCAGGTCAAAACACAGCCAGTGGCCTCGAGGGACAGGCACAGAGAGGCACGTCACCCATGCCCCCAACACCAGCACGGCAGCACCGTGGTGACCCACCTGCCCTCGACTCGGTGCCCAGGGCAGCAACTTCGCAGCCAGAGAACACGATAGCGGCAAGGGCAGGGAATGGTGTCCCTCTGTCCATCCCTCCCTGCCGAGGGCACATTCCTTCTGCTTCTGTCACCGGGATAAATACCTGCCACAGCACTTGGCTCTCCCCTCGGCCCCAGCTTTGGGATGGTGGTGACGGAGCGGGAAAGCAAAGGGCCGTGGTGGCTCTCCGGCGAGGGATCTAGCATGCAGGTGGCCACGCCGGCGTGCTTCCTGTGCCTTCGGGATACCCGAAAACGCGGCTTCCCCATTCCACCTCCCCTGCGCCTCGCCTGCTGCCGGGGCGGGCTGTGGCGCGCGCGCAGCGGTGATGCCGCCCATGAGGATGCCGCCCACAGAGCGCCGCGGGCACAGCAACGTCCCCTCCACCCCGGCAGCATCGTGCCCGCACAGCTCCAACCTCCGCCCTCCCGGGTGGCAGCACCCCAGAAAACCCCCACACTCCCAGCAGCCAGGGCACCGGAGGTGGATGCGGTCACCGCACTTCGCCTCTTGGCTGGCATCACCACGGCGGGCACAGAGCCCGGCAAGCACCGGCACAGCTGCACCAGCAATGGTTTTTGGCACAGCCTCCGTGCAAACTCCCATGAGTGAGCAAAGGCTGAGGCGGGGAGGATGCTCAGCTCAGAGGAGCCACATCCTGCACCTCCTGGGGGACGTGGGGAGCCAGTGACAGAAGGAGGAGCCCCAGCACAGGGGGAGCAGCATAACCCAGCACCCGGCTTCAAGGTTGGAGGAGTGGATAAACCCCTGCTGCCGCTGTCCCCAGGCCTCCCCAGGCCTGCAAGGCAGCACTCAGAATAAAAAGTGGGTTTGGAGTGTTTAGGGCTGCAGGGAGCAGGCTCCCCCCGGCTCCCGTTGTTGGTGAGGCCACCAAGCCCGCCGGCTCACATTGGGGCTTTATGGGGCTTTAGCACCACCACCGCAGGCACAGCCCCTGCCGCGTGTTCGCCCAGCCGGTTTCAGCTGCTATTCCTTCCAAGAAGCTTTCCCTCCTCCTTCTCCTCCTCCTCCCAGAGGCCTGAAACCAGAGGGTTTTCCCCCAAAAGCAGGCTGAGCTCGGAGACCTGGTGTAGCGAGGGTCCCTGCCGGTGGCACGGCTCAGCACCCCAATGGGTGCCCACAGGAGGGGTGGTGGCTGGATCCCCACATCCCTGCCACCACCGTGTTTAAAGTTTCTCAGCCGTGTTTGCTGGCGGGAAGTTGGAACCTGCAATTACAGCTGTGCTAACCCCTCATTAAAAAGGGGAAGAGGGGGGAGAAAAAATTGGAAAGAAACAAAAGGCTCCAGAAAGAGACACACGGTGCCGTTAACCCTTCCCAAGCTGGGGGTGTGCCCAACCCAGGTGGTACCCCCTGGAAAATGAACACGGCTGCAGGGATGCATCGCTGCGGTGGCAGGGAGCCAGCAGTGACACCGTGTGCTGGGGGTCAGCCCATCCCTGCAGCCATCACTGCCCGCCCGGATCCCCGCTCCAGGTCCCGGCGTACCAGTGAAGCCGGCTGTGCCGTGGCATGGCCCAGCTTGCCGGCGGCACCCGCGTGGGCATGGCTGCAGCTGCGCCGGAGCCGTTTGTCACGGCAGGGCTGTGGTTCCTGCTCGCTCTCCAGTAGCGACACCGTGACGCCTGCTGCAGGAGCCCACACAATATGTTCACACTCATCTCACAGCTGCCCCCAGACAGCCTGAGGTGCCGCGCTCCTCCCCGGCGCGGGGGCCGGTGTGTGCCGGCAGAGCCACGGCATGCTGGCGAGCCACCGGCAGCGGGGCAAGCGGGGATGGAGGGGGCCGGACAGGCGGCACTGGAGACTGTGGTCAGGCTGGACGCCACATGGCGAGACAACGCTGGAAACACCACCAGCACCAGAGAGGGATGCGCTGGTGGCCCACCCACCATGCCCAAGCACCCTGACCCAGGGGCCAGGCTGTGCCATGAGCCCAGGGAACACCGGGCAGGGGGAATGGCCTGACCCTGACCCCCGTGTCACCGCAGCCCACCCTGCACCGCACCGGCAAAGCAGGTTTGCAGCCACCCACCACCGGCATGGCGGAGGAAGCGCCCTGCGGAAGCGGGTGCAGCACCTCCCTGCTCGCTGCTGCTTTTGGGGTGGAGCATGGCAGCCCCCAGCAGCCCAGCCCCAGCAAGGGTCTGATCCTGCACCCACTCCAGCACGGCTGCATCCCCCCGGTACTCCCAGCCCTGGGGAGCAGTGGGTCCCCACGTCATCCTCCTGCCCCCCCCCCCCCCCCCCCCGGTGACACCACCTCACCCACCGTGGCCTCAGCGGCTCTGACAGCCAGCTAACAAGCTGCAGGCAGCAATTTGGGTTATATATAGCCCCAAAGTGACTGCATCTAATTGCTCCAGCACGCACCAGCCCCGCCTCAGGGTCCGGGCGCTGGGTGCAGAGGGACGGGGTGAGCATCACGTGCTCAGCACCCCCCACAAACCCCAGCTGTCAGCCTGTGTCACCCCCAGACCCCCCGAGGCTGGCGGGGCACGAGCATCACCCCATCCCATGCCAGCCCCAAGAGGCAGGGCTGTTCTCGCCAGCTTTGTGCCGGGCCATAAGCAGCTTTGGCTAAAGCTGCCGTCCCAGCCTGTCCCAGCCAGGGACCCTAAGCAGCTTTTGTCCCCTCTCATTAAGGGGTTTCAGCCAGGGGGCCGCGGGGTGCAGCACCGAGCACCCCCTTGCCACAGCCCGTGGGCTCCGGCCAGCTGCTCCAGCAGCCCCAGGAGAGAGGGAGGGATGGAGGGAGGGAAGTGGTCCTGCCACCGGCCCCCGGCCCTTTGTGGCAGCCCCTGTCCCCTCGCAGCAGCTGCCAGGCGAGGCGGCGGGCGCAGATGCGGCTGGGGGGGTGATGGTGGGGGGGGCCCCCGCGGCGGCTCCCCATGCCGGCAAGGCGAGAGGCAGCCCCCGCGCAGCCGCCGGCGGGGAGGGGAGCCAGAGCCGAAATTGTTTGCCAGCTTCCTCGAGACGGCACAATGGAGGGCGCGCAGGCGGATCCGGGGTCAGGGGTGAGAGCAGCAATAAGTGGTTTATGCCTTTTGTGAAGAGGCTGAACTGACAGCTCGCTGGATTAACAAAGACGTCCTCTGTTCCCGGGCAGGTCATGTGGAAAGCGCTGCGCCGACCCCTGTCACTTCTTTTTTTTGCAAGAACAGACATTTGTTCGCCAGCGAACGGGGAGGTGATGGAGGGGGAGGCGAGGGGCACGCAGCCGCTCACTCCCGGCTTTCCTCAAGCTCCTCTGGGGCTCTGGGCATGGGGACCGGCGGCTGCCCGCTGCTTCGGCAGCCCTGGCCACGCCACATCCCCTCCCGTGCCTCAGTTTCCCCATGCTGTGGGATAAGCCGCAGCTGGTGGCCATGCACGAGGTCCTGGGGACTTCCAGCACCCCTACCCCACTGCCCAGGCAGTGCTGGGTCCCGCCCCGCCCCTGCACCCAGAGCCCCCCATGCTCGCCACCCCATCACCCCTAGGTTGGCTGGGTGGGATGGGACCCAGCGCCCTGCTCTGTGCCAAAGCAGCCCCTGTCCCACTGTGGGAGCACACGGCTCTTGCTTACATCTGCCAGCCCCTGCCAGGCTGGGAAACATTCCCTCCACCCTGCTTTCAAGGCAGGGAAACTGAGGCAGGGGAGTTTGTGAGCATCCCAGCCAGGCACAGACAGCAGGGCTGGCAGCAGCACCTCCGCTCCTGGTGCTGAAAGGAGAGCTGGCTCTGCAAGGAACAACCAGCCCTCTCGAATCCGCAAGCGTTTCCCCAAGGCTGTGCAGCACCGAGCCCTCACTGTCATCATTAGACTTCAGAGTGAACAGCTGAAAAAAGCAGTGCTATTCTACAATGAGACAAACTAACCTGGCCAGACCAGTGACCCCCCGGCCCCAGCTGTCCCTGCAGCTCCCATCTCCCTCTGCCACCACGCCACAGCCCTGGCTCCAAGCCAACATTACCTCTGTCCCCCCAGCACCATGGGGCCCCGGGCCACCCAAATCCTGCAGAGACCCCGCAGGACACGCTGCTGCTGAGACCTTGCTCCATCCCGTGTGCTCCCCATCCGCATCTCAGGGGACACCATGACCCTGCAAGCCAGCATGGCACCCAGCTCACCCACCTCCAGCTCCGGAGCTGCCAGGCAGTCTGCAGCTGCTGTCCCCACCACCCTAAATACCTGCGTCCCCTCCCTCCCACCCTAAATACCTGTCACGGGGAGAGGCAGCTGCCCCAAGGGGCTTTTTACTCTGGAAAATCCCACCTGCCCCACAGAGGCTCATGTTTTCGGGGCATTCCCACATGTGCGAAGCCCCGCTGCATGCTCAGGGGTAAACTGAGGCAGGGAGAAGCAGCCAGGTCGGTGCAAGGCTCTGCCAGGCTCGCCGTGTCGGGTGAGGGGACCTGGCTGGGGGACCCTATCCAACTCGGGGAGGGGTACATCACGGCAATCACACACATGGCAGAAGCCCTCATCTGCCTCGGCACGGGTCCTGGCGAGGGCCACACGCCGGCTGGGCAATCAGCTTGTGACGCGCTGGAATTAAAGCCTCAATCCCCACCGTGTCCCCCTTCTTCATCCAGCCAGGCAGCTTAGTGCGCCGGTTCTCAGCTCCCGCCTGCCATCTAAAGACGGACTAACCACCAGGTCCGGCGCTTCGTTAAGCTGCGGATTAAATGCGCACCATCTGCAAGGTGAAACTTTAATGCAGGATAATACCTGCGGCA
Organism: Falco biarmicus; assembly: GCF_023638135.1. Taxonomy (NCBI): domain Eukaryota; kingdom Metazoa; phylum Chordata; class Aves; order Falconiformes; family Falconidae; genus Falco; species Falco biarmicus. The sequence goes on along the minus strand of NC_079302.1, from coordinate 3,692,058 downwards.
CATACTCTGCCATGTCACCGCTCGCCCCTGGCAGGCCAGGCAGGTGGGCACAAAGTCCCTGCGGTGGCATGAAGATCCTTAGCAGCACCGTGCCCATCAGCGGGGATTTGGAGGGCTTCACACACGCGAGCGGTACCCAAATTGGATGCCCCCATCCTCCCCGCTGTCCCTCCGCCCCAGCACAGCCCCATGAGGACCCATGCCACAGCCCCCACCCCAGCAACCCCTGTGTCCCCTCTGGGGCAGCCCCCCCAGGCAGGGGACACCCAGGCACTTGGGGAGGTCCTACCATCGCCTCACCTGGTTAATTACTTTAAGTGATTACAGGTCCCCTCATCAGGACAGCAATTAGATCCTGTAGCCAGGAGCTGTCTTCCCTCCTCCCCCAGGGGAAAACATGGGGGGTCTCTGCCTTGTCCCCATTTTTAGAAGCAAATCCCACGTCTCCAGCCCTCGAAGGTGACCCAGGTGCCTGCTGCTCCCACAGCTCAGCGAAGCCCCTAGGGATGCCCAGGCCAGCAGCATCACCCAAGCTGCAGCAGTGACACCCGGACTGTCCCTAGCTACGGTGGGGACAGAGCTAGGCTGAATGTCACGCAGAGGCAGGAGGGATGCCGGGTACCACTCAGCAGGGAGGAGGGATGCTGGCAGGGGACAGCACACCCCAAAGGTGGGTGGGGGAGGATGAGGCACCCGCCTGCCGACTCAGCACCCCGACGAATTACACCAGATTACAGGTCCCTGCTCAGGTCAGCAGGGAAAGGAGCCAAGGAGGCATTCCACCTCCTGGCCTGCTCCTGCTGGAGGATTTACAGCCAGGACTTGGCGACGGGCTGAGTAATTAGTGCCGGGAGGGAGATGGCTGAATCAGCACCCAGCAATCCACACCAAAGGGACGGAGCCGGAGGAGGGGGGATCGTGAAGCCCCAAGCTGGGGGGGCTATGGAACTGAGAGCAGCCCCCTGGGATACAGGGGGCAATGGGTGACCCAGCAGTGTCTGCCAGCAGGGAGGTCAGCCCTACACCTGTGAGCACTGGGGGAAAGCCAGCTGGCTCAGCATCCCCCATCCCCAACCTGCTGCTCTGAGGTCAGCTCTGGCTCAGCACCTCTGAGTTGGTCTCTTGAGGTGTCACTTTGGGAATGCCCCAGGATGTAGCTATGGCCCGCAAAAGCCCCCCATCCCACTCATCTAAACACGAACATGGCTCTGCTCCTCCCTTCATGGCCTAGATGCTGCATCCCAGGATGCTGGAGCCCCGGGATGCCCAAGCATCCGCCCAGCCATGCCCAGGCAGCTGCCATCAATTTACTGGGGTTGGGAATGGCAGGGCTGGCTCGCCAGCAGAGCCGGCCCCTGCTCCACGGCTGATTACAGCCATTTCCCTGCCTGTTCCCCCTCCCTGCTGTCTGCCTCCTGCCTCCGTCTGCTGCCTGGTTTTACGAGGGCCATTTCCAAGAGGTCGCTGGAAATAGATTTTTATCACCTCGTGATAAATATCGTTTACGGTGACATTACTGCTCAGAGCAGCCATGCAGAGGAGGGAGGAGAGGTGGGCTGGGGGACACCCGCCCATAGCCCCCAGCTCCGCTGAGCCCCTTCTCATCCCTGTCCCCATCCCTGCAGGTTTGGGCAGCGCCAAGCCCTGACACCATCCATCTATCCACGCAGCGCGAACAGAGGGAGCCGCATCATTAGCCCCGCGCACCATTAAGCACTTAAAAAGCCATAGGAATAAGCCGCGCCATTAGCTGACAAGCGAGCTGGGAGGGGAGGGATGCACAGTAGTGGTGTGGGGAACAGAGTGTGGAGCGGGGATCTCACCACCCTACACGCTGCAGAGTGCCCACAAAACCCCTGGGAGAGATGCTCTGGTCCCCCGAGAGCTGCAGTGTGGCCAGGAAAGGGGGGCAGAACAGCCCCCTTCTGCACACAGCTCCAGGGTGGAAAACCAGGGGCTTTCAGAGCTGACATCACTTCTGCAGGGGTGAAGCCACCTGGCACTTCTCCAGAGGGAGTTTTCAGGAGCGCAGGGAGAACTGGCTCCCTGCTCATCCCCTCTGAGCCTGCCCCCACCAGGCTGTGCTTTAGGGACGGAGCTGGCACTGGGATCCAGGAGAAAAAGCCACTGCTGGGCTGAGAACTGCAAACTCATGACAGCCACGGCACCGGCACCGGGTGTTGCCAGCCTGTGCAGCAGCGATGCCATGGCCCAGGGGAGCACAGGTCCTGCCCCGGCCAAGCCCGCAGGCAGGACGGCTGCCAAGCTGTGCCCACAGGCAGCTGCCACTGGAGAAGGGCACAGCAGCGGGCAGGGGGCCAAGGCCAACCCGCTGCCCGTGCCAGCCCTGCCACACACCACGCTGGGCGCCGGCCACCCCCGGAGAGGACAATCACCCCTTTCACCAGCGCCGAGCTGGGGGTGTCACCAGCGGGGATGGAGCCATGGTCCCCAGGGGGCCTCCCTGTGGTGAGCAGCCCTGCAAAAGCAGGGGTGAAGCACAGCAGCGAGCCCCGCCATGGCACCGGCGGGAGAGCCAGCCTGCAACACCCTGCAAAGAGCAACCCTCACCCGCAGGCAGAGAGCGCGGCAATGCCAGCCTGTGCCAAGAATCCTGTCTTCTCTCCCCAGCCCTGGCACTGGGTCCCTCGGGCAAGGTACCTCCTGCCCCGCTGCCTCAGTCTCCCCAACATCCAGGAGCCAGCAGGGATGCCAGGGGCACAGGCAGAGGCTGGGCAGCCACGGGGGGAGCCCAGCGCTACATTTTGGCTGCTTCTTGCAACACGCAGTGCAAACCTGCCGCGGCGCAGAGCCCCGGCGTCTCACTTGGCAAGCAGCCCCGCGGCGTGGGGCTGGGAGGGAGGGAGGGAGCCGGGCTTTGTGTGGGGACAGGCCTCGGCGAGACAGCGGCAGCAGCCACCTGCCATGAGCCACCGCGGCGGCACAGCCCCTCCTCTGCTCTCCACAACCGGCCGGTGGAAAACAACCCCGAGAAGGGCCAGCCCAGTTGGCACCACAGGCTGCATGGGCACAGCCAGCCCCACATGCAAGGGACGCAGCAGAGATGTCATCTCGCTGCCAGGACACATGCGTGGGTCAGCGGGCACTGCCCCCGTGCCATCGCCCCCGCTGAGGCTGCGCCAGCAGCTGGCACTGTTCCCTGGTGCCACGTCCCACCTCAGGAGATAGGGCTCCCCTGGCAGCCCCCCAAGGATGAGGGGTCCCTCATCCATCCCCAAAGACCCCCACGGCAGGCAGCGTGCCCAGCGGCAGGACGAGTTACCGAGCCAGCTGCCTCTACCGAGCATGAAAGGGCGTTTGTTCACCTGGCGAGCAGCTCGCTGGCCCCAGGGACAGGCTCCTGCCACCGCCTCGTGGCTCCCGGCACGCAGGAGCCACCGCCGGAGCCAGCATGCCCTGGCAGGGCCACCTCCCTGGCGGTCGTGGTGACCTTATGTGTCACTGCAGGGAGAGCCTGTGCGCTGCTGCCAGCCCAGCGCTTGGCCCGGCACACGGCTCCCACCGCCAAGGCAGGCCCGCGGCTTGGCACCCACCGTGCCCGCCGCCTGCCTGCGGCCCCACCGCATCACCCCTCCTCCCCGCCGGCTGGTAGGGGGGTGGGCAGCAGCTGCAGGCAGACAGACACCCAGCAAGAGCACAGACCCCCGCCCATGCTGCCCGGAGCCCTACAGCGGATGTTTGGGCATGCCCTGCCCGCAGTGGGACCGGCACAGCCTGGGGGCAGGAGGCGAGGCCAGGAGGCGAAGGGCAGGCAGCCCGTGGGGATGCTGCCTGCTCCAGGGCCACCCATCCGCGGGCATCCCTCCGAGGCAGACGGCTCCAACCTCAGCCCACCCAGCTGAGCACCCGGGGCGGGGGGCAGCTTTGCCCCCCATCACCCACAAACAGAGCCAGGCACTGCCAGGGAGGCAGTGGCCATGTGGCCCAAATCCCTTCACCCCCCTGCCGAGCACCGCTGTGCCCCTGGGGTTGCCAGACCCGCACCCCCCCCCCGAGGATGAGTGCGTGTGCTGCAGCCCCGGGGGAGCGCCCCTGTTGGGATGCCCCCCAGGAGAGCAGCCTACAGGCTTGCTGGGGTGCAGAGAGACCATTTTACTGGCTTCTGAAATAAAAATAATATAAAAAAAACCGCCAGCCAGCCTGGCAGCACCGTACAAACTTTGCGGCAAGTTGCGCCGAGCCCCCCTGGTACCCACGGCAGGCTGGGGTGCCACAGGGGGTCCCACTGCTGCACCACCCCCCAGCCACACCCCCACACACCCACTCCACAGCAGGGGCTGCCCCCCAGGCCCCCCAGCCTGGCAGCTTGGGGGGGCACGCAACAAGTCCGGGGGGGTTCATCACCCTGCTCCCCCCTCCACCCCCAGCAAGGACACCCCCTTCCCCCGGGTACACCACACCACCCCCCCCCCCTTCGGGCTGGGGGGTTGGGGTGGGTACAGGCAGCTGCCTACCCTGCACCTACCTGCGGGCTGCGGGCAGGAGCGGGGACCCGGCGGCAGCGAGCGGGAGGCGGCAGCGCCGCGCACACGCACCATCAAATCCCGAACCGCCGGGCGGGGAGGGGGGGTCAGAGAAATTAATAACCGAGAAAAAGGCACTTACCCCCTCCCCGGGGCTCGCCGCTGTGCCGCGGGGGTGGCTGGAGGGTGGCGCTGGGGAGGATGGGGGGGATCAAAGGCTGGCGGGGGGGGGGGGGAGGGGGGGGTCTCGCCAGCCCCCGCTGCCTGCCACAACAAAGAGCCAGACACAACAAAAGCAGCATATGGCCAGAGCCGCGCGGGGCTGTAAATTAAACATAAAGGGAAGATTAGATAATTAATGAGCGCTCCCGGGCCGGCCTCCGGGGGAGGGGGCTGCCTGCTGCGAGGAGCCCTTCGCCCCGCGCCCAGCCCCGACGGGGAGGGGGAAGCGACGGTTCCGGCAGCCCGGGGGGGGGGCCGGGGGGGGCACCTGTTGGGAGGGGAGGGCGGGCAGCGGCCGGATCCAGCCCCACCAGCTGCTCCGGGGCGCAGCCCAGCCGGACCGCCAGCGCCTAAGAGGATTAACGGGGGCACGCACTCCCCCCCCCCCGGGAACAGTCCTGAAGCTGCATGGCTGGGGCGGGGGGGGGAGTATCCCCCGTGCCCCCCCGTCCGAGCGCTCCACCCCTGCCCCAGCCCCGCCAGTGGGCAGCCAGCATCCCGGGGTGGGGGGACAGGGACCTCTGCCTCCCACCACCTCTAGGGGTGGGGGGCACGGCTTGCCATTGCCCCCCTGCCCGTGCGTGTGTGTGTGTCCCCCGCAGGCAAAGCGGCTCCTGTGCTGCCAGGAGCACAGAGCTGTTTGCAGTGCTCGAAAGCACCCTGCTTGGCAGGGGGGGAAACTGAGGGGGGGGGGGGGGAAACTGAGGCAGGGGAGCAGCAAGGCCACGCTGGTGGCTCAGATCTGCATGCGGACAGACTGGGGATGTCCCCAGCAAGCCCTGCGACCCAGCATCTCCTGGCGGGCTGGTTCCCAAAGGGTGGTACCCTGGGAAGGGGGTGCCCAAAACACCATCAGGCTCAGCCCTGGCCAGGGGAAAGAGTTAATCCCATTATTGGCAGGCTCGCAGATGGCGACTGCGTGATTCCCCTGCTTAGCAGATTTAACAGCTAAGGCAGGAGGGAGGGAAGGAGCCGGGGGGGATCCTAACCCCCCAAACACACACACAGCAGAGGCATGGGGTCAATAAACCCGCAGTCCCAAGCCAGAAGAGCCTGCAAGCACCCAGGGATGCTTCCCTACTCCCCATGGGTACCACACAGCACACCTGCGATGGCAGAGGGTGCTGAGTGGGCAGGATGCAGCCAGGGTGCACTAAACCCTTTGCAAACACGAAGTCCACCCAACCTTGTCCCGGACAAGGGGTTGCAGACAAGGCAGGGGACTTGGGGACACCCAGGCTGCATGTTGTCCCCATGCCAAACCCACTGCCCCAGCAAAGCACCAGCTCCTGGGGGAGGTCGGGGGCCAGGTCCTGCTTCCCCAGCTCCGGGATATTTCAGCAGCTGCTCCCAGGGTTTGGGAGGTGGCAGCAACAGCCGGGGCTGGAGCCCGGGATTAGCGAGTGTGGGAAAAGCCTGGCGGGAGGCCAGGGACAGAGAGGCCAAAGCATCCCAGACCGGGAGCAGAGAGGACACATGCAAAGGGATGGAGGGAGGGATGGCCAGAAGCCACCAGCTTCCCATCGCTGCGACATCGGTGTGTACCCACGAGACTCTGCCTGAGCACCTCCACCCCTGCCACGAGCCTGACAGGGCTCAGCAGCCTTCACCTCGCACCCGTTTCCCATCACAGCCCCGCTGGAGCCCCCAGATAACCCCAGCTGCAACTGGCAGGTCCTGGCAGCACCCAGCCCGGCCCCAGCGGGCAGGATGAGGCCAGCAGCCTCCAAAGCAAACCTGCCTGCTCTCCTTTTAAGCTGTTGCAAAACACTGCGCCTTTGATTCTGCGGGCGGCAGGGCAACGCAGGGCAAACAGTAATGCCCAGCTTGGCACACTGGAAACTAACCCCCCCCTGGCCACCCGCACCAGCCCTCTTCACCTCCCTCTTCCGCCCGGGAGGGACCCCAGGGATGGGGAGGGCACATGTGAGACATCCCCTTGCAAAAGGCCCTGAGTTGCCATGCCAGAGGTTGCCACGGCAATGGGAAAGCAGGAATCTGGGTGGAAAAGGGGCGTGTGTGCGATCCCCCAGGGCTGTGGGGGCACAGCATGGTGCCAGGGTCCCCCTTCCAGAGCCACAGTGTGCAACAGGAGATGGGTTGGGGTACCATGGCACCCCCTCATCTTCTGCCCCAGGCAGGGAATAAAGATGCACCCACCCCTGCGCCCCAGTCTGGCCCCACTACTCATGGATGGACGTCTCCATGCCACCCCCCTCCTGCTGGCATCTCTTCCTTGGAGGGCCGCTGGCAGGTTTGGGGGTGCAGGAACATGTGCACCAGAGCGAGCACAGCCTCAGCACACTGACATGGCTCAGGTCAGTGGCAGTGACACTGAAGCAAACCTGGCCAGTGTCTGATCCCCAGCAAGAGGGGACAGCCCCAGAGTCTTGGGGACACACCACATTTAGGGGGTCTGGGTACCAGGGGAAGCAGCAAAGCCCCAGTGAGCACCCCTGTCCATGATATGAGCAGGATGGGGCCCAGGGAAAGACCCCAGCAGGATCAGGGCTACTGGGAGGGCAGTCTGCTCCCCAGCCCTGCTGTGCCTCAGTTTCCCCTGCTATAAAGGCCTTACTGGCTGCAGGCAGGAACGCTACAGGCAGTGTTACGGCAGCCGCCCAGCCCCACGGCTCACCCAGCCATCTGGGAGCAAGACACTAGCACTGCTTTCCAACCTGCCCATCCGGGAGCTCCGGCACAGCTCCCGGCGGACCCACCCCACATGCTGGCACAGGGGAGAAGGTGCTTGATGGCCAGACTGCAAGTACCCCTCTCTAGCTCCCTCCCCTCACTCCAGGCACTGGCCAGCCAGCATGGGAGCCTGTTTGTGCCTTGTGAGCCCAGCCAAAGCCCCTGGAAACCCACCCTGGGGAGCCCCAGCTCCTGTCTCCATCCCGCACTGGCGCAGGGCTCCCCACGCCAGAGCATCCTCCCTTGGGAAGCAGCTCAGCCAAGCCCCGCTGCTCCCACAAACCATCTGGGTGCCAAGCAAGCCATGGTGATGCTCGGCTGTCTGGGTCCTCCCCTGTCCCATGCCATCCACAGGCTCTCAGGGGTCTCCCTATGCCACATTCAGGCTTCTAGGGGGGGGACCCTGAGGCATGCCCAGCCGGCAGCATGGTGCAGGGACACCACCCCCCCCCCAGCCGCCACGCAGCTATTTCCATACATTAGAGATCTGATGATCCATCATCTGGGAGCAGACAGGTTGAGGCTGGGAGCTGCCTTCCCTGTGCCAGCCCAGACAGCACTCCCAGGGGACTAATACCGGCATGTAAATATTAGATACTTTTGTCTCCTCCGAGGCCAATTACACAAATCGTGGCAGCTCCCGTAGGACTCTCTGCGTCTACTTACTGTATCATCATTAACAGCTTATTAGAGAACAGCTGCTCAAAGAGGGGGGAAACAAAAAAAAATAAAACCACTACCAAAAAAAGCCCCAGGAGAGACGGCAAGGAGACATGCACATAGGACAGACTGGGAAGCATGACCTCGGCACCCAGGGCCACCCGCACCCATCCCCGCAATGCCACCGGCATGCCCAGCCCACTCTGCAACCCCAGCAGTGGGACCAATCTGAAAACCACGCTGGGATCTACTGCAGGCTTCCCGGGAGGTGCTGGGAAGGGGGTAGAGGAATGGTCCCTGGGGGTGTCAGATCATGGGGTGGTGGGGAACAGGAGCAAGGTGGCCACAGGACCTCCAGGGAAAGGAGTAGCTGGAGTGAAACCACCAAAGCAACATCGCACCCCCAAACCAGGGTCATATTGGGGGCTGGAAGGTCCCTCCGTGCCTGGGAGGGAGGTTACTGCTCAGCCTTTGGGTGCCTGTCACCTGCCCAAGGGCAGCAAGTCCTCCCCGGGTGGCAGGAGGGGACAGGTTTCACATGGGGGGTGGTGGGGGATACACTGGGGAGGGGGCTGGAGGCTGTGATATCAGCCCCCGCCTGGGGCAGTGCTATCCAGGGGATGCTTCTCCATCCCCCCTACTCTGGGATGGGGGTGGGTGGGGGGGTGTCACAACGTTTGAGGTGAGCCCCCCAGCACAGCACAGCCTCTCTGAGGGGGACGCACTCCCTAAGCCAACTACAGCATCATTAAAAGATGCAGCTGATTGGGAGCCAGATATTCCTTGCCCTCCTCCTGGTCCCCTGCGGGTGATGATGGCCGGGAGGACAGGGGTGTTTTTTGGGGGTGCCACATTCCTCCACCCCTCCTGGCTCCTCCGAGGGGTCGAGCCCCAGGTGCAATTAGGCAACGTCAATCACAGCCCTGACACGTGCACTAACGCCATCCCCTGCGGGCACTGAGGGCAGCCGGGGTCCCCGGCGAGGTGGCAGTGGGTGCCCCTGGGGCCACCCTGGGGTGCCCGTGGGCAGGCGGCCGGTGTCCCCGGGAGGATGCCACGACATGCTTCTGGTGCGCTCTAGCGTCAGCCAGCATTAATGCATTGCCGGCACCGCGCAGCACGGCTGGACATGCACACGTGCAGGGATGCCTGGCACGGCCACCGGACCCCCTTGGCAGGGGGGGGGGGGACACGGCCACCAGCTGCACCTCGCCCCTGCACGGGTGGCTTTGCAGGGCTGATGTCCCTTACCAGAGAGGGGCAGATGCCCCATGCTAGGGCGGGGGCGGGGGGGGCAAAAGCGATGCAGCCACCCCACGCAGGGGCAGATGCTTTGCAGAGTGGGACCCGCGAGGCAGGAGGGGAGCGGGGCTCCACGGGGCTTTGGGGGGACGGTGTGTGAGCAGGGAGGTAGCAGCTTCCCGTCTGATTGCTAATTATCCTCGTTATTCCATGTCAGACACTTTATGAAGCACCAGAGTGATTTGCTCTTTCCCTGTAATTAGGCACGTCGCAATTACCATCTAATTCAGGTTCAAGCTCCACGTCCTCACGACCTTCCCGGCCTCAACACAATGTCCCTGCTCGTCTCTCCGGGCTCCCCCCCAGCCCGTGTGTCATCCCCTCCCCCTGCCTGGCTGTCTTGCGTGCCTGAGGGAGATGGGTACCACATCCTCCATCCTCGGCTGGTGGGAGGATGGGACACGGAGCAGCCCCACCACCCACCACCCCCACAATCCTCCCAGCTCAATGGGATGCCAAAAGCCCCCAGGCCAGGTCTGATGTCCCCCACCAGGGACGGGAGGGTGACAGTCCCCAGCACAGCGCTTCTGAGCATCCCTGAGCCCTTCAGATTTTGGCCCAGCTACAGCAGAACTGGGGCCAGCGCTGAGCCCCTGCATGCTGCCGGACCCTGCCCGTGCACTGCTCCACACCAGCTGCCACCTCATCCCCATTAGGGTCACGTTAGACACCACAGGATGTATTTAAGTGCTCATGCCACATCCAGGTCCCACCCTCAGCTCCCATTCCCAACAGGACAACGGCACGAGAACAACCATGCAGCAAAACCCCCATCCACAAGGCTTTTTTTTTTAAACAAAAAACTGGGAAATAAAGAGGGTAGGAGCCCAGGTGAGCAGCGGCTCTCACGACTTCCCAGCATGGCACTGGCTCATTCAGGGATTTCCTCTCCCCACCTGGCCCACAGCGTTTGCTCCGGGAAGAACCACAGCTCCTTCCAGAGCATCCTCCTGGCAGCCCCCGGCCACGAGCAAAAGCGCTGCCAGTGCTGCAGCACCAGGCGCTGTGCCGTGCCAGGCTCCACCGCTGCACCCAGCAGCACCGGAGTCACAGCAGAAAGATGCCCTCCCCCTCCCAGCAGCTAATTAATCCTTCTGCTCAGGCAGAGCTCATTAGTGCTGGTGCAACGAAGGGCTGCTCCTGCTCTGGCTGCCCGGCACAGCCGCCCTTCCCGGCAGAGAGCAAGGTCAGCACGAGGGGCCATCCGGCACTGGCACCACCACGCTTGCCCTGGCCTCTGCCTTCTGTCCCCCTCGATGGCCTTTCCTGCAGGCTGGTGGTGTTTTTTCAAGCTTATACCATAGGAAAATAATAAAATCTAACCAAAAAAAAAAAGGGGGGGTGGGTGGAGGGGGTGGAGAAAAGGCCCCCCGGAGCATGAACATGAGGGAGAAGCAGCCAAGGAAAGCAGAGGAGTCAGCCAAGTGCCTCGCTCCGTGCCAGGCAGGGCGCGAGTGGGCCGCCCTGTAAATGTTTTGAATTTCCAAAACAGGAGGGAGAAGCCAAGAGCTGCCGAGTTCCCCCACACGCCAAGAAGGACAAAGGGCATCCCTGCGCGGCAGAGGTGTGGGCAGGCACCCAGCACCCCGGCTCCCCTCCATCCCGGCTCGCCTGTGGCCCTCTGGGATGCGCCGTGCCGGGGCGATGCGGTGTGGGGGCCCCCTCTGGCTTGGCTCTAATTATAGCCAGGGAGAGGAAGCGTGACAGTGCCAGGTGAGGGCGAGCGACAGGCGTGGGGCTGGCAGTGGCCCTGCGGGCAGGTCCCACGTGAGGATGATGGGTGGCTGTGGGTGGGATGTGCACTCACCAGGACAGCCCTGAGCAGAGACCAGAGCGATCTGGTGCATGGCAAAGCCCCCAGCCTGCCATCCCGGCAGAGTGCGAGCCCCCCAGCTCGCACCCCTCAGGAACCTGCCCCCTTCAAGGGCCAAATCTGCTGGAAAAGCCCTGAAGCCAGTGCGCTGGAGGCTCTCCTTGCTGCGGGATGCTCCACCGCTGATCCCTGCCACATACCGGGGGGAAATCCCAGTGCCCACCCTGGCCGCTGGCAGGGATGTGAGGATGCTGCATGGGTGGTCCAGCCCTTCAGAGTAATCCCCTGTTCTGAGGGGTGATGCTGTGCCCCAAAAAGCAGAGCCTACCCCACAGGAAAGAAGAAAGGGCTGTGGAAGATGGAGTAGCATCCATGGGAATGCCAGCAGCCCAGCCCCCACACCAAGGGGGGGCCCTACCCAGTCTGCTGCAGATTATAACCTTGCACAGATTATAATCTTAAATTATAATCTTCAACAGACCCAAAACACCATCTGCCTAATCCTGCCACCTCCCCAGTATAAAGCTCTCCTGGGTTGATGCGCTGGATGGGGGGAGCAGGGCCGTCTGGGTACCAGCCCTGCTACTGGGGGGTGGGAGAAGCTGTGGGGCGAGCCCCCCCAGTACTGTACCGCCGGGTTAGGAGCAGGCAGGGAGACAATATAGGGACTATGCGGCCTCCTCACCGCCAGATGTGTGTTAATAAGGCAGCTGCCCCCTAAGCTAATAAGGTCACTTACTGGCTCCAGCAAGACGAGAAAACAAGCAGGGGCTTGGCTGCGGTACAGCCTGACTTGGCACTCGCCGCACGCCGGCTTCCTGAATTCTTGCCGCTTCCAGAACAGCGCAACGGGGTGGAAAAAGCAGATATAACACCCCCCTCCCCACAAAACAAAAGAAAAACCAACCAAAAAAAAATACCCCACAACACACACATCAAAAAAAAAAAAAAACCAAACCACCAAAAAAACCCCCACAACCCACCCGCCTCTAGCATCCCCAGCATTGCCCTTCATCCCGGGGCAGCTGGATTGGGAGCCACCTCCTGCACTGTGCTGCAGGATGGGCTGCGCAGGCTGGTGGGGTAAGGACACCCCCACTGAGCTGTTTTATTCCCTGGGGAAAATCTCCTGGGAAGGACTTGGGGGGTGGGGGGGTGGTCCTGCAGATTTTCCCAGCACAGCGAGCAGAGCAGCAGCCTCCCCCCTTGCCCACGCGCTCCCTCCCTCCCTCGCCTGCCCCCGATCATGGCGCCTACAACTCCCTTTGTTTTAATATTATAAAGCGAGCCAGATGCCGGCTTTAATCCCCTCAGCTGGTGAGGATTTGCAAACACATTAGGAGGCAGAGCCGCTGCGCGCCCGCCCCGCTGCTGCTGCTGCTCCCCAGCCCCACGGCGCGTCACCGTGCCCCATCTGCTGCCTCGGAAAGGGGATCCCGGCCCCTAATTGCCTTCTCATGTCCAGATTAGGAGCCGACAAGGTGTCCGACAAGGGGGACCACGGGCATCCCCTGCCACTTGTGGCTGGGAAGCACCAAGAGGGCCCTTTGCTTCCCCTTGTCCCCACCGGGGAGTTTGGAGGATTTGCCTCCGGTGACACGACACCAGGGTGATGGGCACAGGGGGGATGAACCCCGGCAGGGTGGCGCGGATGCACATGAGGGGACAGGCAGAGGTTGGCCAGACAGCCCTCCTGGTGCAAGGATGATGGATGGTGTGTTTATCCCAGTGGTGTAACATCACAGCTGACAACTGGAGCACGAGCCGGCTCTCCCGCATCCCCAGCGGATGGGGGACACTTCAGGCAAAGCTGTGCGAGTCCTCCCTGAAGCATTAACAGGGAAAAGGGTTTTCATCCCAACCTCCACCACTGCCAGCTCCTGCTCTGCAACACCCGAAGATTGCCACTGCATCCTTTCCCCCAGGTTTCAGCACAAGGTTGAGATTAAACAGGTACCAGTGGCAGGGGCAAGAGGAATCACTCCAAAGTGTTGCATCCCATGGGAGCAGCTCCGGGGCCAGACCAGGAGCCAGGTGTGCATTTGCCTTCCCTCCCATCAGGGACCATGTTTATCCCATGCAGCTGACAGCATCCAGGCCAGCTCCCCTGGAGCACAGCCCCAGCTCCGAGGGCACGCACGGACCCTTGCCACAGCCAGGAGGGGTGAAATGACCTCTGCAAAGCGGGGAGAGGCGGCTGCAGAGCCCCGGCAGCTGGAGAGCAAGGGGGATGCAATGCCAGAGTGATGTCCCAACCCTGCAGCATCCCAACAGGGGAAGCTGCTGCCAGATAATCCCCAAAGCCCCCTCCTCACCCAAGGGCCAGCTCACAGCACACCCTCACACCTTCCCAAAGGCTGGGGGGGTTTCCCTCCAGGCACGACAACCCAGGCTGGACTTTGTCAGGGGGACCAAACAGCCCCCAGCCCTGCAAGGACCAAGTGTCCCCCTGGATGCTGCTTCCAGGAGATTTCCGCATCCTCCCCTGCCACCAGCCCCTCGGCAGCGCAGTGGCTCCCGGCCAGCCAGGTGCTGCTTGGTGCTCCCAGGGAAGTACCACGCTCCAACCCAGCGCTGCCCAGGAGGGATGTGCAATGCCAGGGCCCCCACAGGAGGTTACTGCTCCAGATCCCCCAAGGAAATGGCTCCAGGAATACACACAAAATCTTCCTGAGCTGCCTCAGACCCCGTATTTGCACTGCAAAGGCAGCAAGGCTTTTCTGAGGGTGTGTATTTTGGGTTTTTTTTAAGACCAGGATCTCCTACATACCACTTAGCAGCCAGGAGTTCAGAGGGAGCAGAGCTCAGTCCTTTAAAACAACGCCTCGTTTGCCAAGAAATAATCCCAAAGAACAAAAAAAACCCCAAAAAAACAAAAAAAAACACCACCAACCACCAAAAACCCAGACTCAGATGATAATTAACTCCACAAAGCAGCGACCCCGAGTAGCTCAAATCTTCACTGTAACTACCAAGCCTCTTCTCCAAGGGCTTATTTCTTGCTGTCTGCAACAAAACAGCACCAGCACTCAGAGGCCTGGGGATTTTATTAGTGTGTCTGTACCCCCCCCCCCTCCAAAACCCTGCTGACAGATTTGCCCCCGAAGCACACTCAGTTCACTGCTCCCAGCCAGGCACAGCGGGGGGCCCAGCCCCACACGAGACCCCACATCTCTTGCAAAGGGGTCACTCCCCATCCCTGCTGGGGGGCTGCAATAGGGATATCAAGGCTGCGGGGCTCCGTCCTCGGTTGCTGCGGGAGAAGAGGTACAAGAGCTAAAGAAGGGGCAGAGGGCTGCTGCTGCTGCCCCCCAACACCCATCAGCACACCCTGGCAGGGAAGGAGCCACCTTTCAGGGTCGTCGTCGTCCCCCGTCCCCCCCCCCCCCCAGTCAAACAGCAAGAGAAGGCAGGGAAGCCCAACCTTGGGGGTGCATTTCAGCCCCCCCATTCCCTCTTCCACCTTTAGGGCCAGCAGAAGGGATGTTCCACCAGGAGCTGGCATGAGCAACCCTAGCAGCATCACCCCCCCAGCAGCATCACCCTCTGCCCCTTCCCACCGCTTGACAGGGAGGGGAATAAAAGAGAGAAGAGCCAAGAAAAAGCGGTGTGGAGCCAACCCTTCCCGCTGCCGCTCCCCCCGGCATCCCCCTTCCCCTCCTGACCGCGAAAAGCCAACATCTCCCCGCGCCCCTCCAGCCAGGGGATGGGAATGTGGAAGCAATTGCACTTGGCAAGGCAGCAACAGTGAGTCAAAAACAGTTGTTTGGCTTGTCAGCCACCCAGGCCCTGCAGCACTCTTGTTTTCCTTCGCCTGCCTTAACCCCTTCCAGCCCCGGCCCTCCCCCCAGCGGGACCCGCAGCCCCCCAGCCCGGCCGTGGAGAGGGGCTGGGTGCTGGGTAAAAGCCTGGTCCCACCGCCCAGCTGCCCTGCTTCTAGAAATGGGATGACAGGCAATTCCCCAGCGTGAAAACCTGCAGCAAGAGGGTGCACCGGCCCTGCGCCAAACCTGCCGATGTGCTGGGAGGGGCACGGGGCTGGCACAGATCAAACATCAAATGGACATCCCGAGGCCACCAAGGAGTAGGATGCCTGGTGCTCCTGGAGCACCCCACTTGCTCATCCCAGGAGCTGCAGAGAGGTCCTTGCTCCTGCTACAGAGAGCATCCAAGATGCCCCTTGGCAAGGCAAGGGGACACAGCCACTTGTGCTGGGGACTCCATACTGCCCTGGGGGGGGGGGGGGGCTGGACCCCCTCACAGAGCCAGCCCGGTGGCGCAGAGCTGTTTAAAGCGCTGAGCGCAGCCTCCCCTGGCCCGTTTATGATGGTTTAGCACATACCAGGCTGCTTCCCACCAGCTCCTCCAGCCCCTTCCCTGCCGGCCATATGGCAGCGAGGCCAGAAACACACCCAGAGCCAGCAAGAGCTGCACCAGGGTCTCTTCTCCATCCCCAGGTCACCCCTCACACCCCAAGACAGAGGACTCGGGCCAAGCACTTGATGTCCTCCCCGTCTGGCAGCATCACACGCTGCTGGGACCCCGTGTACATTCAGGCCACTGCTGATTCAGGGCAGGGTGGGGCAACACCAGCACCCATTCACCACCTCCCCAACACGGAGGGGTGACCATGTGGGTCAGGGCACCCAGCCAGGACCCCCACCCACTGCACTGCACCCCAAGTCAGACCCAGAGAAGGAAGAGACAAGGAAGGAGCTCGTGGAAGGAGTTGCTCCCTTTTTCTATTGGGGGACCCCCTGCACCCCCACAGTACAAGAGAGCTGGGGCAAGGGGATGGATGGGGAAGAGTTAAACCCTCCCGACGGGGAGGAAAAGTGGAGGGCAAGCCTGCTCACCCACCCGGGAGAGACAAAGCGAGATGCTAGAGCCAAGAGATGAAGGCGAGGATGTGATAAGAGGGGGAGCCGGGGTGTGTGCGCTGGAGCGAGGGAGCGGGGAGGAGGAGGAGGAGAGGTGGGTGATGACCAAAGTCATTGAACATTTTTTGGCACGCCTACCCCCCGAGTATCCTGGCCGTTGGCCCAGCTCGGAGCTGAACTTAAACAAACTCCTGTTGCAGCCATCTGCTTGATTTTAAAATAAATCAAACAATCTGTTGAGCCGTGGGTGATCAAATTTCCATCTGTGCGGACGCCTGCTCGCCTCCTCGGAGCCTCCGCTTGCCTCTACCAGCCAAACACTCCTGGCAGCATGTGGCCTCCCTAATTCCTCCAGGAAAGGGAGAAACCGGACCTCCCCCCCGCACCCCAGCCCCCTCCCAGCCCTTCCCCACCACCCTCCTAACTCAAACCAAGTGCTATTTTTACAGCCGCCCACCAAACAGAGACGTATGCCGGGTTTAAACGGGAGGAAAACAGGGCTGTGGGGGGAGATCCCAAGAGGTCTCAAGCTTCTCCACTGCTGCCCACGCCAGGGGGGATTCCTCATCCCATCCCCATCAATCCCACGGGTGCAAGAGAGAATGAAAAGGAAAAGGGCAGCAGCTGCCGGCAGCGGGACACTGCCTGCCCTGGCACTGGTGACTGCGGCACAGAGGCCATGGGCTGGCCAGAAATAGCAGCTGTGAAGCCAGGCGGCTGTCCCCAGGACGGGGACATCGGGCACACGTCACCACCAGGTGCCCAGGGGTGCCCAGCTCCCAGCCGTCTCCTCCGGCCAGCAGGGTGGCCCTTGAGCCCACCCAAAATCACCCTGTCCTGAGGGTTGCCCCCTCCCCAGGAGCAGGAAACCCAAGGGGAGGCAGCACCACTTGCATATTCAGGCACCTGCCCTAGGGTCCCCAAAGTGCCAAAAGAGGGGTGGCATCTCCAACCTCCACTGCCTCTTTGGGTGCTGCAAGACCCCAGCTCACCCTGGCCTGCCCTGGCTGCAATCCAGCCACAGGCTCTGCACGTAGGGACCCGCAAGGGAGACGGCACCCAAAATATCTGTGGCCCAAAATGCCCTCTGATCGGTTGGTCCTTTCTTCAAACCAGGGTCAAACCTTCGCTGGCATCACCCAGGCTTTGCCCTCCTTCCACTCCGAGCAGAGAGTGCCAGGCACGGGGCCAGTACAGCCAGAAACAGGGCAGCAAGCAGGGTGAGGGGGGGGTGGATCACAGCGAAGGGACAAAGAGGCAAGCAAAGAGGTGGGGGAAAACATTGTGTATGAAGGACACGGGGGTATGATAAAGGATGGTGCGGGGTTAGGGCTCACCAGACACCAGTAGCCCAGGTGCAGGAAGGTCAGGTTGCTGAAAGCAAGGGTTGTCCATGCATAGGGAGGAAGGACACGCGACACAGCAGGATTTATTCCTCCTCAAGGGCTGCAGATATGGGGGTGATGCATTGCTGAGGGACCCCGTAGCTGCATTGTAGAAGCAGCACTGGGAAAGGAAGAGGAGGTGCCCAGGGTGCCCAGCACCCAGGCGCAGCCCTGCCAGGAGCCCCAGCCAGCAGCAGGGCTGCAGAAGAAACCTCACCCGCGCGGGATGCTGCCAAGCCAAGAACCACCCTGGCCAGCCCAGGGCCAGGCCTGCCAAGCCGCTCGCTGCTGGAAATAACGGGGAGCTGGGGCCAGGGGAGGGATCTGGGACCAGGGTGGCCCCCACCCAGCCACAGCCCTGTGTGTTTCCCAGTGCAAGCTCTTGGGAGGGAGCCACGGGCAGCAAAGGGGTTGGACAGTCCCAAGCACGCTGCAAGCAGTGCCCAGGCTCTGGGGATGCAGGATCAGGCTGAACGCAGGACTGGGTGGGGGGAACAGCAAGGGAAAAACAGCTGGAATAAATAAGTGATGTAGCAGCTTGTGTGACCCCAGTGCATCCCACCAGTCACCCATCCTGGAACAGCCCTGTGGGAAAACCTGCTCCTGGGGGAGTCCATATCCCCAGCTGGCTGCTCAAGAGGGTGGCAGAGATGGGGGTCACCCAAAAGCCAGCCCTGGAGTAAAATCCAGGCACTGCCCTGACAGGATACACAGCCGGGAGCAGGTTACACAGCACAAGCAACAGAGGGAAAGGCGGAAAAAAAAAAAAAAACACCACCAAACCCCTTTTTGGAAGAGGAAAGGACTGACAGGACCTGGCCGAGAAGCAGGAGAAAGCCCAGATTTCCCAGTTACTGTGCAGATGTTCTGGACTGAAAACAGAAGACGGCAGGAGCAAATTCATCTCCCCCTCCAGAGACGCCGCAGCCAGGGCATCTGGACTCTGTCTGCAGGCAGGAGAGGCAGCTTCCCCCCAGCTCCCCGGGGAGCCCTCCTCACCGGGGACGGCCGGGGCATGCCGAGCCCCCTGGGGTGCCCACCCACACCCGAGAGCCAGGGCGGCAGCGGCAGCCAGGGCCCCATCCCCACGCCAGGTTGACCTTGGCATGGTTACCTCCCGGGAAAACTGAAGGGCCTTGTCTTCACCATGTTTTCACTTTGGGATAACTCATGCTGCCTGCTCCGAGGAACGGGGGGAGAGATGGAAAGAAGAAAACGCAGCTGTTTTAGCAGTGAAGACAAGGAGGGAGGGCAGGAGACATACATATATATATATATATATATATTTATTCCTGGCCAGGGTAATAACTGAAATCACTAGCACTTGATCATCACCCGATGAAAAGCTTCACAGCCGACTGAAGTCAGCCCGCTTCCAGAAACATGCTGCAAGCAGATGGGAGGTGATGGTGGCAATTTGCTGCTTGCCCCAGACCCCGCACACAGCCCCCGAGACGCCTTGCACAGCTGTCTGTCTGTCCACCCATCCCTCCCTCCCTTGGTCTGTCCACCCCGCCGCGGCTGCAAACCACCGAGCGAGAGAGGTTGACGCCTTGGCCGTCACCAAAATGTTCCCAGCTCTGAGGTCCCTGCCAGTGACCGCAGCATCCTTGCATCCAGCTCCTTGGGGACGGAGGCAGCTGCTGCTGCCCCCCCCGGGAGCTGTCAGCTGATGCTCCAAGGGGGGCAAAGCTGGGGGGGACACAATCAAAACTATTTTGGAGGGTCAACAGGGGAAACCACCCTGCACAGGGCTGCAGCAGAGCCCGGGCTGTGCCACAGGGTGCAGTGGGTCCTGCAGGGACAGGTGCCCAGCCCTGGCTGGGGCTCGAAGAGGCGAGATGCTCCTATGATGAAAGTCCCCAGCCCCAAAAGCAGCAGGTGCTGGGGACACACCAGGTGCCAGCATACCGGGACACAGCCTTGATGGGGGGTCACGGGGGGGGGGGGGCGGGCAGGCACCCTGGGAACAGCCTGGGCTTTGTGCTAAGTCAGCCCCAACATCTTCCTCCCTGGCTGGAAACCACCACTGCGCTCCTGCCCTCTGGCCACAGCAGGCAGCTGCCTGTCCCCCCAGCAAAGGGGTGATGCTCCTGGATGCAGGGTCACCACCACCCATCTCCCCCGATGACCCTTGCATCCCAGCTGGCTCTCAGCTTTGGTTTAGCTCTAAACTAGAAGCCAACAATTCACCAGGAGGAGCTGGGATAGAGCACGGGGCGCAAACCAGTCCCTGTGAACCCTCCTGCCCTGCTCCTGCTCCCAGGGGGGTGCCAGCATCCTCCCCACGCTTCCCCCCCCATTCAAAGCCAGCCCCAAGACCCAGCACCCTGTTGCTCACCCGTGCCAGCACCAAGCTCTCCCCGGGTACCAGCGCAGGCGATGCTGTGGCCGGCCCTGCCGGATGCCGACGGGAAAAGGCAGCACTGGGCCAGACAGCGATTTCCTGAGTTTGTGTGCAAGGGCTTGAACAGCCCCCGGTAAATCCTGCGGTGGGTCCCTGCTGCAACCAGGGATGACCCGTCCAGCACCCATGCTTGTACACAGGCACTGAAACACAGTGTCTCAGCAGTTCCCTGGCTGGAGGGAGCTCCTACACCCGCAACACGACAGCACAGGGCCCCCCCCCCCCAAGCCCCATTTCGCACATGCCACCGGTGTGCGATGCCAGGCAGCCACGGTGCTCGCCCTGCCCCGGCGCGGGTTGCGGCACGCTCGGCACAGGCACCTCGCTGCGGGCCGGCAGGTTAGAGAAGGAAAGCCAGGGCAGCTGCTGCTCCGAGCACGCCAGCTCCACGGGTAAACAGATGACTTCAGTCTCCCGAGAGCTACTAAAGCCCGGCAGCACTTGCACTAATGGGGAAGCAGGGAGGAAAATAAGGAAAATAAAGAGGGAGAAGCAGCATCATATTCATGCCAGGCTGCAAAGTGCACCCAGGTAACGTCCTCCTCCTCCCAGCCCAGCCAGAAGTCCCTCCTGGAGCCATTCTCTTCCTCCTCACCCTGCTACTGAAGATCCAGGGGGAGAAAAAGTCACTCTGAGGCCAGGCCAGCTGCACGAGGCTGTTTATCCAGCCATGCCGCAGCAAGGCTCATGTGCATTGGGGCGGCTGGGGCTGCCAGTGCTGCGCCAGAGCAGCTGCTCGCCCGGCAGCGGGAGCAAACCACGACCTGCCCGCGGTGGCCCAGGCTGGCACTGGGGCTGCAGCATCCTCTGCACGGCACAGGGAGGGGAACTGGGCTCTGACAGCCAGGGGCAATGCGTTTTGCAAGCAAGGGTGCAAGTAAGGAGCAGCACCGCATCCCCAAAAGCAGGGCTGGCACCTGCCAACACACAGCACTGGCTCTGCAAGGAGCCAAGGCACGCTCGAGGTGCTGCTGCTGCCTGCCTTGGCGGCGGGGGGACCTGGAGCTGTCAGAACCCTTGGCCGGGGCCTGGGAGGATTGTGCTGCTGGAAGGTCTCCCATCACCAGCTGCTCACGGCAGAGGAAAGCCCAGCACGGCTGGGAGCCTGCCACCACCGGCTGAGCTCCAGTGGCTCCTTCTCAAGCTCCCACCCTGCTCCCCAAGCACTGGGATGCTCCTGCCCCATCACCCTCACACATGTGCCCCTGCAAGCCCCCAGCCTGGCAGTGCCTAAGGAGGGCAACGTCCCCAGCACACCGGAGGGACATTTCCATGCCACCCCTTCAAGCTCAGGACGCCAGCAGGCGGCACAGACTTTTTGATGCAGGGAGGATGGGCAACATCTGACCAGATGCTGCCCAGTAGCACAGGACCAGCAGGAGCTTCCTGAGAAGCTGGGGAGTACCCTGTGCCAAAGGTGCTGGCAGGGAGCAAACAGCTCCCCCCACAACCCAAAACCAGCATGGGAACAGATCCAGGGCACAGCAGGCACCCATTGCAGCCAGCAAGGTGCAAACAGGCTCCTGGCAAAACAGCTGTGCCCTGTGCCCAGGAGGTCCCCAAAACCTGCTCAGGAGATGGAGACATCTCCTTGGCCCCAGCTCAGCCACTGAGGACGATGACAGCGGAGGTGTTGGCACAGGACCTAGCTGGCGTGTTTGCGGGGCACAAGACGGTGAAAAGCCAGCTCATGCCGTTACCCACGTAGTTGCCAACGCAGGCGCCCATGCTGCTACAGCAGGGATGTTCCCCCTCACTGGGAAGCGGCTGAAGAGCATCCCGGGCTGGCCTCCGTGACCATGCTTCCCAGGCAGCCAGGAAAGGCCAAGTATCTGGACAAAACATCTGTCTGTCCACAACAGCCAGAGCCAGCCGTCCCTCTACCCCATCTCAGGACTTGGCCATGGCTTCGCACAAAGCGCAGACAGGGAGGCTGCTCCAAGATGCTCCAGCGGTTGCGAAAGCATTTTCACTGCAGGGGACCAGAGCGGAGCCGGCCCCTCTCCCCGGGAGGCTGCGGGGGATATTTTGGGGGGTGCAGGCAGGGTTTCCTGGGCAGCACACATTTCAGGCCAGCATTTTTGGCAGGTGCTTGCAGAAGAGCAGCAGTGCTTGAGCTGCCAGTCCTCTGCTGCTGCTTTTGGGAAAGGCAGAGAGAAGACAAGGGGCGGGGAGGGGGTGGGTGGGTAAAAAATAAATATATAGCAGCCAGCTGGTGAGCTGTGGAGTCAGCACAAGGTCTGGAGGACGCGGCGACTGGCAGCAGCGCAGGAGCCCTGGTATTTTGGACAGCTGGTACAGCAAGGTCAGCCTGACCAAAGCAAAAGCCCCCTTTGCTGTCATCCCCCCCATCACGGTTGAAGGACGCTGACCCCCAGCTGGAGACACTGGGGGGATGAGCTACCGGCCCATGGGGTGACCCTGAAACAATCTAAGCAGTGAGCGAGGATGAAGAGGGATGGAGGGACAGAGGGGTATGGGTTTCTAGCCTGGCTGGGTACATACCAAACCCTCCCTGACCTCATCGGCAGGAAAAAGCAAGCGGCACATTTTCCTCGTGTTGTTTCTTTGTTTGCCATCTGGGAACACGATCCCGCAGGAGGCCGTGCCCCGAGACATGAAGTCATATCATGATTATATTGCCACCTCCGTGCCCGGATTGAGATCTCATCCGAAAATGCCAGACCCAGTCGGTGTTAGCCGCAGCAAGCACTGCGGAGGAAGCTGCTTTGCTGAAAGGCAACGTGACCCTTGCTAAAAACATCTTTACATAGACATATGCTGCAAACAAAACAGGTTTATCCCAGTAACTTTGGCTTAAAATACCTTGGCCTGATTTTGCTCTGTATCTGCTAGAATTAGTGATGGCAAGAATTGGCACAGATAAAACCACCAAAGCCAAGCCGAGCTAGAAGCCAAAAAATTGTGGTGAGACCAGCTCTGCTCCTCCCTTACATTTAAGGGACGAGCAGAAGCCCGATGCAGCCCATGCCACCCCTCTGGAGCCCACACATGAAGCCCAGGCTGGGGACTCATTGAAGAGCCATCAGCTTGGCAGACAAAGTGCAACCACTCAAAACACCCCCAGTCACCAGACCACTTTTGGTTTGCTTCAAAATTAATAAAAGATGCAAAGAAACCAGAGGTCCTGCCTGCCTGGCTACGACCTGGGACCCTTCCTGCACAGGTTCCTTGTTTCTCATGCTGCAATACACCCGAATATCCATACCCTCACCAGGAATTCGTTGAGAGGGCAGTCAGGTGTCACCCCTCCACCCCCGGGTTTGTTTTCATGGCATCCAGGAGTTTCAGCTGCTGCTCAGCATCAGTGGGACAAGGTTCAGTTGAGAAGACAAGAACCCTTTGATGTTTGCCCAAACCCTTTTTCAAAAGCCAAAAAGAAAATGCCCACCAACAGCTGTAAGCTCGACATAGCGTTTTGGAAACACAGCATGACCTTTGAAGCTTGTAACCTGAAAAAAGGGGCCAAATCCCCAGCTGAGCTAACACCACTGCTGCCAAGCAATAAACGCAGTGAACTCGGGCACAGCCCCATGCAACAAGACTCAGGTGTCCCCTGCAAAGCAGGAACAAGACATGGAAAATGCCAGATGATGCTCAGAAAGCAGCCTGAGGACAGAGCTGGAGAGATGGCAGCGAGCTCTGGGTGCTCCCAAGGAGCAGGACGGCACCAGCTGCAGATTTTGCACCCAAAACAAACTTGAACAGCTTTGCTTGAGTTATGGTGGGATTCATGAGCTTTCCAGAAACCTGAATGTACTTGCAGAAAGTTGCATGTGAGGAAAGAAAACCAACAGAGCTCACTTTTACAGGTACGTAACTGCAGCAAGAGCAGTGGCAGGCGAGGATGGGAAGAGTCAGAAAGGCAGGGGAAGCTTTTCCAGTGCTGGCAGAGGGAAAAGTTCAGAGCAAGCACAGAAAACAACAGCCAGGTCGAGCACAAACAGCCCTTGACCCGGGAGCACTGGTGACACAGGGCTTCACCCCTTTAGAGAGGGCAGGAGGGCTCGAGGGGTGGCTTCAGTGGCCTCTTCAGCAGGCACAGCCGGCCGGGGACACAGGTCAGCATCGCCTCTGGACACCAGCCAAAGCTGGGTGTTTTATGGGTTATTCAAAGCAATCAGCCTCAACACCTGCTCTGCTCGCAGCGGCTGCTTGTCCCACAGAGCCCCAGGGAGCCAGCTTCTCCCAGCCAGCAGCAGGGCTCGACAGTGGGATGCACAGGTGGTTTCTCTGGATTAGAAAGATGAGACATCATACCTGGTGGCAGCAGCCACCCCAAACCCAGGAGCCCTGCACCAATGGGTACATAGATCTGTGCAGGTTCCCCTTGCAAGGGACACAGCTGGAAAGAAGATGCATTCTCAGAGCACACATCCGCATGCCTTGGAGGGGACCAAAAGCAACAAGCCAAAGGACACCCATACCAGGGATGTCTATTACCAAAACTCAGCATTACCATTTTCCTTGGTGGGAGAACCCAACCCACCCCACACAAGCCAACAACAAGGTTTCTGCAGCAGCCCCTCTGCCAGGCAGACCTTACCTTTGGGAGACCCTCCTGCAGCAGGTAGAACCACCAGCAGCACCACACCTCTACAGAGCAGCACCCACCCCACCATTCCCCAACACCAAACCAGCAGCAGGGGCACCACCCCACCCAAAATACCAAAGCCTCCACCCTCTTGATGAGCCTCAGGTGTAGGGTTCCCTCATTAGCACCTCCAAGCTGTAATAGAGATGACCTGAACCCTGATCTTGCTGTCCTGCTAAGAGAGAGGGATGCTGGAGGGGGTGGAATCTGGTGACATTTGGTACATTTACTCATTGCCTCAAACTTTGAGCCGTCTGAATCAACCACCTGCAGCCAGGACAGTAGTAAACCACCAGCTCTAAGTGCAGCCGGGTGTCAATCCTGAGTGTGTGAAAAAGCACCTGCGTTCAAAAAAATGAAGTTGCAGAGCTGCAAGGAGGAACGGGGAGATGGTTTTAACCCCTCAGGCTCACTCCCTCCTGTCTGCTTTCATTTGAGTTGGGACCTGGGTGTCACACAGGAGTGAAAGGCTCGCCCAGGGTTACTTTCAGCAGCAAGCGTGCCTGAACAAGGGTACAGTTAAATTAGCCAAGAACCCTACCCAAGTATTAAGCCATGTTTTAAATAACCTTGACATCTGTGAGGTCTCAGCCCGATGGAAAGCATGTGGAGACAGGGAGGGAAAAGGCGAGAGGACCTTCTGGCCAGGCAGAGTCACCACCAGGACATGGCAGAGCCCAGCAAAGCAGAACGGTGCCCGGACCAGCCATGCTCTCTCTAGGCAGCTCTGCCTTGCCCCCTGCCACTCTGCCTGCCTGCGTTCTCCTCCTCTTCCTCCTCCGCCTCCGCTGCCTTTCATAGCCCCACACAAAAGCTTTTCATAGCTGCTTGGGTCAGAGACAGGGCTGCAGGCAGGAACCCAAGTGGGAGTTTGGGGCTGGGGCCAGCGGGGACAAGAACTGGTGTGCCTGAGAAATGCTGGGTTCCAGGGGGGTCACTAAGGGACCCCATGGGATGCACTCCCGAGCACACAACACCAGAATGCGAGCTGGGACAGAATTGCTATCCATAATGTCCCCATGACATGGCCTGGGGACACTAACAAGGTAGCAGCGTGAAACATCAGCGGGGGACATGTGGATGCCACCCCCCTCATCAGCTGCACCAGCACGGGCTCTGCTGGAGCATCATCCCAGCACCCTCCCCTGGGTCAGCACCGTGGGATGCTCGCCTGACTCCTGAGCCCTCCAGGGCCACCAGCCAGCCAGGGCTCCAGCACCTTGCAAATGCCACCAGAGCAGGGGATGGACAGATGGGCAGCGTGGCTGTGCCCACGTGGGCAGCGCAACTCATGCAGCCCCACACCAACTCCAACACCCGGAAAGTCTCCACCACCTGAGACCCCTCAGCACACAGTGAGTCGTGTTGGCTGGAAGCAGACTCCCATGTGGGCAAGCCTGAAAATAAATCATCACAAAGCATCCACGGATGACCTGCAATGATGTTGGGGCAGTCCAGCTCAGATGGAGCCTGGAGGAAACTACTCAAAAGCAATGGCTTCTGGAGTATTCCCATCGCCGGCGCCAACCCAACCTCCCGTGCCATCCTGGCAGTCTCCGCACCGCACACCGACCTCCGGTGTGTGCAGCCCGGTTGCTCTCCAAGCAGCGTCACCCCAGCTTGGGAGCCAGCACAGCTGAACGGAAAATTTTATTTGTAACCAGCCAAGGGAGAGCAACCGGAGAGAAAAGGAGCGCTGTCTTGGAAGGGCTGGTTTACATTTCTAAAGAAAATGCCAGTGCTTCGGAGAGCTGCAGGGTTCTGGCTACGAACGGAGCCCAAAGACTTTGAAAATGAACGCGGGGATTTAGGATGCTGGCATTTTACGGAGCCCAGCCTGGGGCCTGGTCTGCAGATACAGAGCAGCGGCTCTCCAGCACACTCCTGCAAGCTGGAAATTCAAGGGTAAAAGCAGTTATTTCCCCATCCTGTGAGAAAGGCAAGCTTGCGACTAGTAAACCTTTGCCCTGCCATGCTGCTTTCTAGGTGATGCCCCCAAAGCACCCTGCGTAACCCCAGCGGGAGGTACAGAAAAGAGCAACCCGCGAAATCTGGCAGCACCCGGCGATGACACCCATGACACCCTTCAGAGCCGCAGGGCTCCGTCACGGTGGCTTGGAGGGATGCTGCCTGGGGGTCCCTCGCTGCTGGATAACCAGAGCAGCACAGGTGGGGAGCACCCAGCCCCGAGCCCGCACATTAGCTCCCCCAGCTGCAGGAAGAGCCGGTGTTTCTCCAAGGGGAAACCCTTTGATTAAGACGGCTTATACAACCGGAGATAACTTGGGAAGTTTCCTAGGGCAGCGGAAGGCCATGCGCTCCTTCGAGCTTCCCGAGGATGCTGCCGTGGAGGGCAGGCCAGGCAGCCCTCCCTCCCCTCTGGCCCCGCTGATCACCCTTGACAGCGAGAGGTACGGGATCAGGATTTCCTCCGTGCTGGCCCCCACCTCCCTCGTGCAGGGCTGCGAGCAAGCAGGCGCCAGTAACACAGACACACGCTTCTGCAACAGGACAGGTCTTGGCTCTCCCCACCTCTTGGAAGGATTTTTATCTGTTCCTTCGCAGCTTGACAGCTCCAAAAGTTCATTGCTAAAGGCACCCCATCCATCAGCGTTCGCCCCCAGGGACCAGACCCGAACGGAGAGCATCCATCTATGTCACCGCTCCACCTCCTCCTCAATGCCAGAGCTGGGAAACGCTGGGAGGAGAGGGATGGGGTCCGGGCCAACCGCCTTACCTTGGGGAGGAGCGCCGAGGGTGCCACTGCCAACAGCTCTGGCGGGGTCACGCTCTTGCCAGCCAGGACCACGGCACCGCACTCGGCACAAGCGCCGATGGTCAACTGCTTCCCATCATCCACCAGCAAGCTGTTGGCCACGCGGAGGGTGTAGAGGAAGACGGGGAGCCTGGCCACTTGAACCGCTTTTAATCCAAGGCATCGCTTCTTCTCTTGCCGGCAGAAGAAGCAGACGAAGGTCTCCACTTTGTATTGCCGGGACCAGGCGCTGCTGGGGTGGTGGGAGTTCCTGCCCTCGTGCTGCAGCCACTGCCCCAGCAGGTCATGGTAGCAGAGGATGCAGGTGGCCACCAGCCCGGTCGAGTCAGCCGGTCTGGCCCGCGGGGCGGGTGGGTAGACCGTCAGGAAGGGGAAAAAGGGCTCCTTCTCCCCAAATCGCCCTGGTGGGTTGACATTGAGCTGGAACTCTCTGCCAGCTCCCAGCTCGGCCCCGCAGATGTAGCAGACGGAGGTGGGACCGGGCTTGACGACGGCAGGGTGGCTGGCCAAGCTGCCGGGATCGCTGGTGGAGAAGACCTGGTGGTACCTGCCCAGGAAGCTCTGCACCGAGGTGATGAGCTCCTCGTTGTGGCAGGCCCTGTACATGGCCCACAGGTCCTGCAAGACCCCGAAGCACTTGCGGCAGCTGCTCACTTCCCAGTGCTTGTTCAACCCCTTGGCGCTGGGCGGGCAAGGCAGGAGGCTGAGGAAGGGGAAATGCATGGTGCTCTTCGCATTGCCGTTGGTGATCTTGGCTGCCACCGGCCTCGCCTCCTTGCCGCACTCCTCCCCGCAGAGGTAGCAAGCCTCGGGCACCGGTGGGGCGCCCACCCCGTCCTCCTTCAGCCCTCGCCGCCCCTTGGCGGGCATGGCGCCGGCGTTGAGGGGCACCACGTAGAGCCGCTGCAGCACGGGCACGTTGGCCAGCTCGAAGCTTTGCCACTGCTGCATGAGGGAGGCGAAGCAGCAGGGACACACCAGGGTGCTGCCCGTGGGCGAGAGGGGCTGGGCGCCGGGCGGGGGGCTGTGCAGCCAGAGGAAGGGGAAGAAGGGTGCCGGCGAGGTCTTCTCCTGCTTCTGCACGTGGACGCAGTGCTGGGTGGTGGGCGACAAGGGGCTGCCGCAGATGTAGCAGGCGGTGCCCGATGCCCAAGCGGGCCGCTCGCTGCCCTCCTCCTCCTCCTCCTCCTCCTCGCTGGTGATGTTGATCTCGCTCTCCTCCGAGGAGCAGCGGGGCGGCCCCCGCTTGCCCGCCGCCGCCGCCGCCGGGGTGGGCCGCGCCGCGTCGCCCGCCCCCTCGGGCTCCGAGAGGGGCTCGGCGTCGGAGAGCTCGGAGAGCTCGGAGCCGGCCGCCGGCCCTTCCTCCTCCTCCTCCTCCTCTTCCTCCTCCTCCTCCTGGCCGGCGGGGCGGCGCGGCGGCGCGGCGGGGTCCCAGCCCGTGGCCCCCCGCCGCAGCCCGGCTCCCCCCGCCGCCGCCGCCGCCGCCTCGCACTGATGGGGCCGCTTGAGCCAGTACATGCGCTTCTCCACCGGCGTGCGGCTGCGCTCGAAGGAGTCCCACTGCTCGCCCAGGAAACAGCGACAGACGGCGCAGACCAAGGCGCAGCCCTCCGCCGAGACGGCGCGGGCGCCGGGCGCCGGCTCCTGGTGCTGGAGGAAGGGGAAGAAGGGTCGGTGGTCGCGGGGGGGCCGCACTTGAAGCTTTAGCTCTTTGCCGCGGCTGATGCCGCCGCCGCAGATGAAGCAGCAGAGCGGAGGCGCCGGGGGTTGCGGAGCCCCGGGGCCGCCCGCCACCGCCGCTTCGCCGGCCGCCAGCGCGGCCATCAGCCGCTGCTTGCGGGAGAGCGGCGCCGCCGCCGCCCCCGGCCCCGCCGCGCTCATCGCCGCCCCCGGCTCATCCCCCGGCTCCGCCGGACACGCAGGCTCGGGGGGCGGGTTTGCCGAGCGCTCCCCCCCCGCCCGCCGCCGCCCGCCTCCTCCCCGCCGCGGGAGACGGCAACGAGAAAGGGAAAAAAGAAAAGAAGAAAAAAAAAAAAAAGACCCAAAAAATAATACTCCGAAACCACCAAAAAATCCCCCCAAACAACAACAACAACAAAACCGGAATAAAAGTTCGGTGCGAAAGTTTGGGTCCCGCCGGCGGCGCGGAGGAAGGGCGGCTGCCCGCCGCCTCCCGGCCCCGGCGCCCCCGGCCCGGCTCCTCCCCGGCCCCCCCGCCGCGACCTGCCCGCCGGGGGGAGCCGGGGGGAGGAACGAGCCGCTGCCACCCCCCACCCCCCACCCCGCCCGGGGCGGCTCGGGGCTGCGGCAGCCGCAGCGGGGGGTGCAGAGGGACCCCACGGGG
The DNA here is from genome assembly GCF_023638135.1 of Falco biarmicus. Taxonomy (NCBI): domain Eukaryota; kingdom Metazoa; phylum Chordata; class Aves; order Falconiformes; family Falconidae; genus Falco; species Falco biarmicus. The sequence continues at coordinate 3,662,476 of NC_079302.1, read as the reverse complement.
GGGGCGGGGGTGTGTGGTGTGTATTTACAAACCCACCTCACCGAGGGGGTCTATAATCGCCCCCCCGCGGGGCTTCGCGCATGCCCCCCCACCCCCCCATGCGGGGCGGCCCGCACGCGTTGTTCCCTCCCCATCCATCCCCCCGCCGCCCCCCTCCCCAAGCACGGCCTTTGGGGCAGCTCCCCCTTCCCAAGGCAGCACCGCCGGCCGGTCCCGCCGCAGGACGGCTCCCACTGCGCTTTGCCGCCACATCCCTGTCCTTCCCAGCGCTGCCCACCAGCCATTAGCTCCCTGTCCCGACCACAGAGCAGCCCCGGTAATTTATTTCACATTTCAAAAGTCCTGCTGCTGTTCCAGTTCAATACCAGATTCTATTTCCCGCTCGGTCCTAAAATGCTGCATCGCTTTGCCACTCACTGGTAAATAGCTGATGTGTTCCCAGCCGGAGTTGGCCGCGTTTCAGCGACGCATGCAATAATCCCGGTATATCCTTACCTGCCTTGCAGCCTGCGATAAGATTTAATGCTTGTAAAGCACTTTGCTGTCCTTGGACAATAGGCACCGCGGAAGTGCAAACTGTACTGAAGTCCAGCCACAATTAAACCTGACTTATTAACCACCCAAGCATCTAGTCAGCATACCCGCCAGCTCGGCACAGATCTCCCAATAAAAAAAATAATATAGATATATATATATATTAGAGGCTGTAAGGATATTTTTCAAGCAGTCGTTTTTAGGAGGAAGCCTGCACCCGGCAGTACTGTTGAGTTTGAGTTCATGGCAAGTCACTGCAACATCCCTGGTCCTGTCCTTGCAAAGCCCTCAGCCTGCCCTGCTGAAGGAGGGTGCTGTGCAGGATCGAGCCCAGAGAGGCAAGGTCGGGAATTGCAATAGGACAAGGGACAGGCGGGACCGCGGGCTGAGTGCCTGGGCCATGTGTCAGGGCACCCAGCTGATGCGGAGAAGCCACACGGTCCCCACTCCTCATCACCTCTGGTGTGAGCACAGTCCTCGCCCTGGGGGCACCCCCCGGCTGCGTCCCCCTTGGGTTGACCAACCCTTCGTGTCATCTCCCACCCGGACCGCAGGGTGACGGCGTCCGGCGCTCCCCAGCAACTGGCTGTGAGATCAAACAGATTGTGTGACATCAGCTGGAGCGCGGGCAGGGGCAGGAGGGCTCTTCGGGGACCCGGATCCAGTTTCCATGCAGATGGCTCCGGCAATAAAGAAGCAGGGGGGTGGGAGGCAACACACAAAGCGGGGAACACGATACCTTGGGAGAACTGGCTCCACGGGGTTTTTTGCAGGGTTTCCAGAAGACAGCAGGGCCTTGTTGTATTTTATTTATTTACAGGCCTGATGTGGCGGCTGCTCGATGCACTGAGGGTACTGGGAGAGCTGTGCACATCATGGACATGGGGTGGACATGAATCAGATGTTCCTTAAAAGGTGCACGCGGTCTCTCAGTGGCACCCCTTTTTCCGGCTGGGAAGAGGCCATCCAGGTGAGATGGGGTCCCTGACCCCAGGCAGCAGCACCGGGTCAGGGAATGCTTCGCCCTGTCTGTGCATCCTTTGCTGCTGCTGCTGCCTCTGGGTTTTTCCCGGGGGAGCAGTCTCGGGCTGCTCCCGATTGCCCAGCCGGAGCTCCCTGGGGAGACGCAGCCACCGGCTCAGCCCACCCTTCGAGTGCGGCCGACAGATGCTCTCCCGCCTGCTCCACAGATGGGCGAGAAAACAACGCACTGCATTCAAGGACCAGAGCTTAGCAGGGCCAGACCCCCCCTTCCCCACCCTGGCCCAAAACACCAACCCTCCTTGCCTCTCTCCCGCCTCTCTGGAGGCGCAGTGAGCCCCCGGCTCCCCCCGCGCCCTGCTGGGACGCAGCCTGCCTCGGAGCGGCTTCCCGGGCCTTGGCTGCGCACGGACAGAGCAGCTCATTTATCATCCTGTGCCGCCCCGGCCCTGCGGTTGCTGTTTGCAACAGAGAAGCTGGGAGGGAGAGAAAATTTCTCAAGTCGGCCTCGGCAAGAACTGAAAACATATGCCCTGGCGGCAAACGCCTCCCCTGGGGCGCGGGGATCGAGGCGAGCCTAGCACAGGATTTTCCACCTCGGCTCCCGCCGGCGTGCAGCCCTCCTGCCAGAGCCAGCGTTTTAAAGCAACCCAAGGGCTGGGGATGGTGACAGCCAGGTCCGCTCCTCCGAGCCCGGCGCCGTGGGGATAGGGGGATGCAATGCAGACGGAGCAGGATGCGGTGCAGGATGACTCCTCTCTCAAGCTGGACTGCTGCAGACCAGGGTCAAGAGGCAAACGGCCTCACTGCACCCCACTCAGACCTCCTGGCTGGCTTGCAATGCAGAATCGTCCCCTTGCACAAAGGCAAGCCCCAGGGACAGATGTCCCTTACAAGGCAGGGGCCAGACAGCCACTGCGTGACCGTATTGCGTCAGGACTCATCAGGACTCGGTGCTGGTTGTGCAAGGTGCTGTACAAACAGCCCTGAGCAGCCTCGTGGCACGGTGCTCCCACGGCTTGCATAGGGCTGGGGCTTGGGATGGATACACGAGCAGGCTGCCTGGTGCCGGGGCTGTCCCCGGACCACCACCATCCCCTTCCCTGTCTGTCCTAGTCCTGTCCCCATCGCCGTCATCCCTGTGGTCCCTCAGGCGTGGCAGGACGGTGCCCAGCAGCACCCACTTGGCAGCACGCCGATGAGGTGCCGCTGCACCCTGAGGAGCGGGCACGTGCTGCAGATCCCCCCTGTCCCCAGGACCGGGAGGTTAATATGGAAATTACCAACTGCTTATTCCTTCCAGCTGTTGCTGTGAGTCATCAAGTGCCTTAAAGAGCATTTCAAACAACACAGTGCCTTCGAGACAGCATGACTGTTTCCCCAGCCACCCCCTCCGGATAATCCTCCACAGGGTCTGGTGTTTGAAAAGGGAATATTTCTCCAAGGAGGCAATTCCCAGCCGTGCGTGGCCGGGGAGGTGGAACAGCCGCTGCCTCGCCACGGCGCCTGACCAGGCTCCCACCTCTGCCCGTGGGGTCCCGGCATCCTGCCGGAGAGCAAACCCAGGCGGGAAAGGGCACCATGCCAGGCAGCCCAGCCCCGCCACCATCCATGTTCAAAACCCAAAGGGAACATCTAAATGCCATCACAGGCAGGCGCGGGAGGTGACCCCAGCTATGCCACCTGGGGAAACTGAGGCACAGAGCGGCCAGCCTGAGCACCATGGTGTCACCTGCCTAGGGCAAAGCTGGCAGTGTGGCCACTGCAGGATGCTGGGGCACTGGCCTGGGGTTTAGTGACCTTGAACTCTGCTCTCCACAGCTGTATTTTTCTCTGCAAGTTGTTGTTTTGTTTTTTTTTTTTAAAAAGGCTGATCTCTACTTGGTTGGTGCTGATTTTTCAGACAGAGAAGATAGGGCTGGTTCATGGAAATAGTCAGGATATGTCCTTTATTTGCTGCTTTCACCTTTCTTTGAACCTTTGGACTTTCTTAATTGATTTTTTTTTTCTTTATTCCTTTTGCTGGAAAAGCCCAGCCATGTTTTCTCCTGCTTGTAAACTGTTTCCCCCTGTCCTTCGTGTGGCCATGCAGGTGAGTCAAGGATGCTCTCAGCCAAGATCACGGCTGGTGTGAGCAGGAACATCTGCCCCTGCGTGGCTTGGAACCCGAAATAAAAAAAGAGATGACCCAAGAAAAGCTGCACGCAGGTGACAGGGAGCTGTGGGGCGAGGGGAGGGGATAGCAGGCAGCCACTCTGTGCTGAAACTGCAGCCATGGACCAGAGCGCAGGGTCTGCAGTGCAGGAGGATGCAGGATGGTCCATGCCTGGGAAGGAGGGATGCTGCTGGGATGGTCCCCATGAGGCAGGATGGAGAAAGGTGACTCTGGGGAGAGGAGGGGGCCACCGGCTGCCACCACAGCCCTGCGGAGACACGCTGCAGCTGAGCCCAAGCCACCCTGCTCTGCCAACCGCTCACAGAGATGCTGCGGCAAAGAAATCGCTGCTCCTGTGACAGCCAGAGGACAAAGCCATCGCGGGGATGTGTTCGGCACCTGGTGCGGCTGTTGCCGGTGGCTGGGTCCATCCAGCAGCCCCAGGGCCAGCCTGGAGGTGCACATGAGCGTGAACATGCCTGTGTGAGTGCACGAATGTGGGTGGAAGCAAAGTGAAGACCCAGCACCCTCAGCCCCTGCTCTCAGTCCCTGTGGGTGCATCCAGTGGTGTTAACCTCACACCGCACCTCCTGGCTCACCCCCGCCGGGGCCAGGCGCTGATTCACCCTGTGGCACCGTGCCCTGCGAGGCAGGAGGGAGCCACGTCCCCTGCAAGGCACAAGGGCCGCGTTGCCTTTTTTTTTTTTTTTTTAAAGAGGTTTTTTTTTTTTCCTTTCCAGAACAAGCTGCTCTGCAAATGCCAAGTGCTGATGCCAAAGGGCCGTGTCAACAAAGAAGAATGAGTGTGGCTGTTAGAGGCTGCTATTAAAAAAGGGTGGAGAGGAGAGGGAGAGGGGGGAAAAAAGGAAGAAAAGGTTTGTCAGTGCAAACAGTAACAGTTTGCACAGCAGTAAAAATTCAGGAGCAGCAATCGGGCCCCTGCAGTGCCCTCAGGGGCTTGTGCTATGCAGGGACTCTGCACCCTGTGTCCTCCCCAGGGTCCAGCAGCCCAGGGCACAAACCAGTCCCAGCAACTTGGCATCCCCCTGTTGTGAGCAGCATAAAGTGTTTTCCAAGCTCCAAGTATTTTCCAAGCCCGCTGTGCTCCTGCTCGGCCTTCGAGCCCTGAGGCAGGGAGCCGTGGCGGGGCTGTGCATGGCATCGGTTCCCGGCACGCGGCGGGGCAGGTCGAGGTCCTGCCCCATGAGTGCCAGGAGCTATTTCTAGGCAAGCCCTGGCTGCTGCTGAGTGGGATGGGAGGGAAGGAGCTTCTCACATGACGCTGAAGATGCAACGGGAAGACTCGGTCTCTGGTTTCAGCTTTCTATTCCCAGCCCGTTATTCACCAGTGGAAGATGCCATCTGCCCCACCGGGCAGCCAAGGGGAGCCAGGGCCAGATCCGCGGCTGGTAGCCACCTGGTGGAGCTCCAAAAGAGCCCAAGGGAGCTAGGCCCCCTCATCCTCCTGGGAAGCAGATGGTTACAGCTTCTGCCCAGCCAAAAATCCCCTTCGGCACTGCTTCTCCCACCCACTGATATCTGGTACCCAGGATGTCAAACCCAAGTGGATGTGGTGGTGCCTGGGATGCCCAAGTAGCATAGCATGGGAAAAGGCAAAAGGAGCTTAAGGATAGATAAACAAAGGCTGAATCTTTCTGAAAAATCCAGATTGAAATTCTTTCTGAGGTTAATACACCAGTTTACTCCAAGTTTTTAAAAAATATTCTAGCTTACTATTTTTGAAGAGCACCTTGGACCTTCCTTAGCCCTGATCTTACCCCCACATCAGCACGCACCCTGCACACTCCACAACCCACTCTGCCGTGCTTGTCTCAAAAGCAATGTTAGGAGTAAGGCAAGCCTCCTTGTAAGGCCTGGTTTTTACATACTCTCCCTCCCCCAAAAAAGAAGTTTGGTCAAAATTGAGATGTTCCCACAGAAATTGGTATTTCCCGATGGAAAAACATTCCATCAGCAAAATGCTGACCCGCTCCGGTTACAGCCTGGTCATGGCGATGAGGCAACGCAGCTGGGAAAGGAATTAAAAAGGAGCTGGAGAGCTGTACCTCTTCACCGCATCCTGCGGCCGAGCCGGCAGCAAGGACCCCGCTCCTCCCCGGTGCCTCCTGGTAGCGGGATGTGGATCAGCCAGGAGGAACCGAGCTATCAGCACAGCACCCAGTCAGCGGCACCTTGGGACCCCAGCCCTGGTGGCCATCACCCCAGCCCCATCGTCACCCCAACCCTGCTGGCACCTCGTGATGTCTCATAGGGGCGTGAACACCCGCGGTCCCTGCTCTCCCGACGCCAACTGCTGCTTATCTGAAGCTCAGGCAAGCCAAGGGTACCAGATGTCCCCAAGGATGAAGCTCTGCAAACAAACCAAGCCCAGCCTCTGCTCATTATTGGGAACATCTTGCAGGATTTAGTGAGCTGTGGGAGGAGATTAGCAGACCAAGGGCTGGGAGCTCAGCAGGTTCACCACCGGGACTGGAGATCAAGGGCCGCCGCCAGTGTCTTCACTCTAAGAATTGGTGGAAGTGCTTGTTTGGGAGGTTCTCCTGTGCCTTCGGGTGGCCAAGCAATGGACAGGGTTTGTTTTCTTTCTTTTTGGAAGGCAGGTTGGTAAACACAGGCTGGAGTGGATCAGGAATCAATAGTCCTTCCTGAAGCCAAAGGGTGAAAAGAGAAGCTTCTGTATTGGAAAGATTTTTGTTGGCAATAACAGGGCAGAAGCCCGTGGCCATGCAGCAGCAAACACAGCCCATGCAGGGTCTGGGCCCTGCTGTGGCAAGCACCGATGCTTGGGAAAGGTGCCGGCTGTGCAGGCGAAGCAGGCACTCATCCCTGCCGCTGTGGGCTCACCTTCCCTGTATGGCACTGGATCCCATCAGCCATGGTGGACACATCCCTTCAGACACAGGACGCAGCCGTCACGCCTGGGGAAACTGAGGCAGAGGGGCTAATCGGCAGGAACATGAGCGCAGACCTCCTAAATTCCCATAGCCACCAGTTTATCCCTTCCCTGTACCAAGCCCTTCTCCCCCCATGGCTGTGAAGAGGCATCACCAGCCCTCAGAGCCCCCTCCCCAGCTTGGCACGTACCTCTGCAGCTGTGAAGCCCTCCATCCTCCTGCAGCATCCATGTGGGCCAGGCACCTCCTCCTGTCCAGTCTGTCTGGTTAAAGTGTGTCCCTGTCTCCTGCTAATCACTTTCCCAACCAAATGTGGGCTTCCAGCAAGGATTCACCCCCTCCAGCCGTGTGGATGCTCTCAGTGCCCAGCGGTCCCTGCCCTGGGGACCTTCCCACGCCTCCAGCCATGAGGTGTTTAGCCGGCAGCAGGGCTGGACTCAGGAGCACTGGTTGTGATGGGGACACTGAACCTCTTGACCTGTGCCTGGGTTGTTTGCCGGGCAAGCAACATCCCCTTCCCAGGAGGAATTTCTCCTGCGTGTCTCCCTCTGACTTCTGCTAAATGCATCCATCTCAAGAGATGTGCTCACTCCGCTGGAGGCAGCAGCGATGAAGTTGATCCCACCGGGCAAATGTGCCTTCATCCACAGGGGCTCCGCACACACCTGGCCTCAAATCAGGGTGCACCAGGGATGAGGTCCCCATCCTCAGTCTCTCCCCATTCCTCCCCACTCCTGCCCCTGCCATAAATCAACACCAGCAACATAAACTAAAAGGAAGTTTATCTTAAGGGCTTTTTAAAATACATATTAAAAAATACAGCTTCATCGGAAAGGCGCTTTTTTTTTTCTTTTTTCTTTTTTTTTTTTTTTTTTTTTTTTTTTGGGAAAGGTTTATGCCTCCTTGGAGACCTCTTCAATAAAACGCATTCCGGCTCTCCGAGCGTCTGACTGCAAATCAGGTTCCAGCCGTTCCCTTCCTGTGCCGACCTGCTGGAGTCGGCTGTTATTCTTGGCAGGGTGCCCTGAAGGAAGAAAAAAATCCCCCCCCCCCAGCTCCCAGCGGCTGGGAAATGCTGATGACATGACACCTTCCAGCATTCTTCAAGGTCAAGAGGGGAGGGAGGGAAATGAAAGGGGAGAGGGGCTTTTTTTTTTGTTGTTAGCATGGGTTATTGCTTCGCTCAAGCATTTCCCTTTGATGCTTGCTCCTTGTTACACAAGATGTTGCAGGCTCGCCCTGCCGCCCTGCACAGTGCTGGGGGTATGAGCTCACCCCCTTCCCCACTCCCCTCCGGCAAAGGGGCTGCACTCCCAAGGGCATTTTAGCACCAGCACCACAGGGGTTCAGCTTAAACCCAAGCTGGTTTTAACCTCCTGCACAGCCCATGGACCGTCGCATTTGCTCCATCTCACTGCCCCACAGAGCTGCATCCTCAGGGACTGCAGGCACGTGGATGCCCCCACGGCCCCAGCCGTGCCGGTGAGGAGCCTGTGGTATCTATTTAAAATGATGCAAGCCAAAAGCTACCTCCGTGGCATTTCCCTATGGCACTGGCACGGGCACATGGGCTCCCCCATGCAGAAAGCCCTGGTGCCCCTCGGCAGGCCCCAGGCGCTGCAGCAAGCTGACACGGACACGCAGCATCCTTCAGGGTCCCCTGCAGCAGGACTTCTACTCTGGCAGATAAAACTTGGCACCTCTCTCCTTGAGATCCAACAAATCTCTGCTAATCCCCCTGCTCCTGGCTGCCAAATCCTTCTCCTCCCCCCAGCCAAGGTGCTGAGCTCTTCAAGGAGAGTTGCATGCAACCATTAATCCTCGCAACAAGGAATTGCTCTTGGTTCTGCCGGTACGGAGGGAGCGGGCGCAGAGGACGAGCAGCAGTGAGGATGCCGTGCACGGCTGGCATCAGTGCAGGGGAAGGATGCTGCACCCCTCAGGCTTCAGCTGATGCCCTGACCCTGGGCTAAGTGGTGCTGCCAGCGCAGGCAGCTCTGGCTGCTGCATCCCCGTGAATGGGTGCTTTCGCTCTCCCACTTTCCCAGCCCACACTGGAAGGAAGAACGGAAATGATCCAAGCGCAGCAAGAAGGGGAAGCAAAGCAGGTACCAGCAGTGGTGGCCAGGGACTAGGAAACAAGCCAGGGACAGCGATGGGGTGCTCCCAGTGTCTGCACGCTGGCCTGGGATGGAGTGATGTCCCCAGCCTCCCGGGAGCCCTGGTGTACTGCTCACAGCCTCACAAGCTGCATCGCAGTGCCTGTGGGACAGGATTTACCCCGGAGGGACTGCAGTCCTCCTGATCTGTGTCCAGCCGAGCTCTTGCTGCCACACAGGTCCATAAGACTGCCAAGGATGCTTGAGGATCATCTTTAGGAGCAGACATGAGCTAAACCACCTGCACCAGGGACCCTGTTGTCTCCTTTACACAACATTTATGGGCCAGGTGGTAAATGAGCCTGTTGGCTGTGCTGGATCAGGCCACGGCTGCTGGGGTTCCCACCTTTTTGCCAGCTCTCAGCCCTCCCTCGTGCCATAGGAACTGACCTATGCTTTGCAGAGTCCCCTTGGGAATACCAGGACCACAAGCACCGGGGCTTGCCCTGGCTTGGAAAGGAGCAGTGGAGGGTCCCCAGGCCACCCCAGCATCCATGCAGGTTCCCCTGGAAGCCAGTGCACGGCCGCATCCTGCTCCAAGGGCTGCTGGAGGAAATCCTGGAAGGCCATCTTACAATGCAGCCCTTCCTGTCCCCAAAGGACTGCAGAGCACGGAAAAGGCACCGTGGGCTGATGGCACTGGCTGGCCCCAGGGGGACATGGTCCTACCCCATGGCACCTTGCTGTCCAGCCCACCTGGGGCCCCCTTCCCATTGGGCCTCCAGCCAGCAGCACCGCTTTGTATTAAAAATACAAAAATTCAATAGGAGCAGCAGGTTGATTGCCCAGGACCCCACTGGAGGCAGACACACAGGCACAGCCAGTGGCACAACGGGGGGAGATGCTACTGCTGGAGATGCTCCTCTGCATCCCCCAGGTCCCCAGTGCTGGTGCCTCTGTTACCCCTCCTGGTGACATCCCACCTGCAGAGCAAAGGGAAATGTCTCATTAGTGTCCCCACGTTGTCCAAACCACCAGAAGCAGCCCTTCTGCTCCTGCCAGCCCTGCGATGCCCCGGCGTTCGGGCGGGAGGCCACGCAGGGAGGCAGGGTGGCCGCGGGTCACGTCCCAGCGCTGCCTGTGCCATGGTGACAGGCTCGACGCGGGGCTCCCGTGTTACTGTTCCCGGTTGTTTTCCAGCGGGGAGGCCGCGGGGCCAGCTGGCTGCCGCCGGCCTGGAACAACGTGGCCTATTTTAAACCGCTTGCACAAGGAGTCAGCAGCTCCAGCTCGGATTTTTTCCGAACTTTATTTGTCCAAACACTCCACAGGGAGAGAGGGAGGGAGAACAGGAGCGGCGAGCAGCTCCCAGCTTGCTTTGCCACCAGCAGCTCACCTGCACCAGCGGTGGTCTGGGCTGCCAGCAGCAGCGGTGAGGATGCTGCATGAAGCGCCCACCAGCCAGAGTCCCCGGGCACGAAGCGGTCCCCAGACCCCACAGGGTCAATGCACACAGAGAAACTGCAGGCGAGGAGGGCAGAGCATCAAAGCCAGTGTCCTGCCTCTAAAAGGCAGCAAACACCCCGTGTAGGGGTCAAGCTACAGCTCTCGCCAAGCATCCCCAAGGCAGGTGGCTCTGCTGAGCACAGGGGCCGATGCCAAGCAGCCACACATATGGAAAGACCCACTGGGGAGCCTGGATAAAATCTCAGCCAGACTCTGCTGCAAACACCAGCGGGGCTCACAGATGCTCAGAAAAGGGGGCTGCAAAACCCTCTTGCTCCCCCACGATGGTCCCAGCCCCATCACATCCCCTGTGCTGCCAGCCATCCTGCTGAGGCTGCAGCGCCCTGTGGATGAAAACACTGTTTGCAGCGATTAAACACTGACAAGTTTAAATTAAAATCACAGAATCGTAGGATAGTTTGGGCTGGAATGGACCTTAAAGCCCCCCCAGTTCCACCCCCTGCCAGGGGCAGGGACACCTGCCATAGCCCAGGTTGCCCCCAGCCCCGTCCAGCCTGGCCTGGGACACTGCCAGGGATGGGGCACCCACAGCTGCTCCGGGCAGCCTGGGCCAGCGCCTCGCTGCCCTCACGGGGAAGAATTTCTTCCTCATCTCTAATCTAAATCTACCCTCTTTTGGTTTAAAACCATTCTCCCTTGTCCTATAGCCCCACTAAAAAGTCTGCCCCCGTCTTTCCTATGAGCCCCATTTAAGTACTGAAAGACCACTACAGACTCCCCAGAACCTTCTCTCCCTGAATCTCCCTGAGTTTGCTCTTTCCCACATCAGACCACATCCGTCGCAGACTTTTTGGAGGGGTGACCCTTCCCTGAAGGTCCCGAAGGACCCAGTGGCCCCGAAACACAGACCAGCAGTGCTCCCAGGGAAGCACCTTCTCCCCGGCAGAAGACTTCATATTCCACAATGCAACCAGGGCATCCATCGCCCAGGATTTTTTGCCATGCCATTTCTTTTAGACCGAGCTGCTTACAATGCCTCTTTATGAAACAACTCCTCCCGCCCTGGGCTGAGGTGAGCTCAGAAGACCCCTTCCAGCTTTTTTGTCTGAAATCCAACATCTCTCGCAAGGGTCAGCAGCCCAAGTGATGTGAAACATGATTTCCTAACCCTGCCGGTGAGAAAACACTGTGAAGAATAAAGGGGGATGACTATGGTTTAAAAAAATGTAATTGTACTAAAAAAAATAAAATATATTTTTTTTTACCTTTTTCCCCAAGGAAGTGGGAGTTGTTGTGGCCAGCAGAAATAAATTGCTTTTCCCAGAGTTACCAGACCCTTTGTTCGCTGGGGAGGGACTGTGCTCCTGCTCGGGAGGACTTGGCCCGCGATGGGGGTCCCAGAGCAACCTGAACACAGCACACATGTTTTGTAACCGCTAAACCACCCAGCTCACAAAACCTACATCTTGGGTTTTAAGCTGTTGGCTGCAGGCCCTTTCGAGCTTTTTCGTTCGAAGAACAGTTCAACTCTTGGAAGAAAAGAAGGGGTAAAAAAAAAAAAAAAAAAAAAAAAGTTATCAGCTGTTGAGTGCTAGCTGGATGCGAGAGAGCCGCTGAGCTGCACGCCGGCCGGGTGGACGGCCGGGGAGCTCCATGGATGTCATATTGGCCGAAGGCAATATGTTTATGGCCCTGGCTGGAAGCCCTTCTGAGAAACCCATCGCAGTGATTTACAGCGCTTCCGATGTATACGAAGCCATTCCTCTTCCACTGACCAGCCTGAAAAGAAAACATCTGCAATACGTCAAAGTCGGCAAGAGGGACGAAGGCGTAAATAGGCATGTGTGCTGGAGGGCAGGGCGACACGAGTCCCGGCACGTCCCCGCACCCGGCGCCGGCCAAGCCAGGCAGGAGCCGCTGGTCCCACTCAAGGATGCCCAGATCTTGCCCGTTGCCCTTCCCAGGGCTCTCCCCTCCAGCGGCAGAGCCGAGAGGTACTAAACCATGCTTTAAATAAACAGGTTGCTTTTCACACCAGAGCTAGTCAGGGAGGATGGAGCCAAGCTCTGGTTTAATGCTGGATTTACCCTGGCAAGCCTGGAGTGTGGGTGGGAGCATCCCCAGCAGCCCCCTGCTTGCAGCCCTGGCTCCCACTGAGCCCTCCTGCCCCAGCCAAATCCAACACCCACAGCAGCATCCCAGATATTGAAAGCAGGTCAGAAATGTCTCAGCTGTGCCCGCATCCTCCTGGCGCTGGCCCCAGACAAGTGGTGCCAATGGAGGGGTCTGACCCATATGCAGCCACCCAGGGCAGCTGGGGTCCCCCACCTTGGTTGCATGGCTTCGCAGTCCGTCACAGTCCCCAGAGACTGGGATGTGGCAGGCAAGCGGGACCGCTTCACACCAGTGATGGGTCTGTGGGATGCACAGACCCCTGGCTCCAGGGCAGCCACTGCCTTGGGGAGCAAACAACAAATCTCACCATGGAAAAGATATTTGCTGTTCAAGTAGGTCTTGCCTAGAAGCAATGCACCAGGACAAAGGTGCCCATGCCCTAGGCTGGGGACAGCATTTTGGGCCTGACTGCCAGCTGTGCAAATGCAACAGCATCTCCATTGCTAACAGTGCATGCAAGCACCTTGTACAAGGCACAGCTATAACCTCAGCAAGCACTCAGCTGGGCCACATCACACTGGGGGCAGAGCTAAGGACAGGTCTGGCTCCAGGGGACCGGGGGAATCTCCTGCCTAAATCAGCAGTCAGCTCCCATCACACCCACTGACTGGATCCCAGAAGGACTGCAGTCATCATCCCTCCTACACATCCTCAACAGAACGCCTTAGACCCAACCGCCCCCTAAGCAGCAGCCTGCTAGGCTGCCAGGTATCTCCCTGCAGCCCTGCCAGGACCACTCCTGGTCTGGGAGATGTTACCTTTAGCTTCTGCAGTGGCATTAACACCTTGTCCCATTCAGGGACTCCTTGGCAGAGCCAGCATTTCTCTTGGCACCCGGAGGGAAAGGTGACTTACAAGAGACCTAGAGCTCCCCCCGTGCATATGAGCATAGGGCTGTACAGGCTGCAAAAGCCAAAAGGGACCCCAGAGGGGCTAATCTGCTGCCACTCGGACCTGCTGAATGAGCAGATAGGTCCTTCACTCCCAGGATGAAGGAGGGATGAGCAGCAAAGCCCATCTCTGCCATCTTAAGAGATGCTGAAAGCTGAGTGTGCATCCAGAGCAAAATCCCTGTTGGGGTGTAATCCCCTGTGCCAGCATCCCTCCTTGCATCCCCGTTGCTCGCTCTGTGCTGGCAGGGCAGCTGTGATGGGAGCAGGCTTGGGGCGTGGAGGATCTTGGCAGCAGCCCCTAGTGCTGGACCACAGATGTGGCCACCATGGCTTATTTCCTCTGGATTTCACTTCAGCTCTTTGTGTGGGGGGAAGGTTTTAAGTCTATTTCTGGGCACCAGAAGTGAAACAGCAGCACAGAAAAGGGATGGCAATCCCTCCCACACGCTGCACTGTGACCACCGAGTCAGTCTCCCAGCCTCGAAAGAAGCAGCAGGGGCTATGCTGCCCTTCAGAGGACCCCCAAAACCCATGCTCACCCATGGCGGAGCAGCCAGGCAGCATTGCACCAAAGCCGCATCCCGAGGCTGCTGACCCTCACTGTGGGGCAGGGGGACGCTGCAGCCGCCGGGTGCAATTGCTACCGAGCAGAACTCTGCCCTGCCTGCTGCCAAGTTTGGTTTTGTTTTGGGTTTTGTTTTTGTTTCTTTTATGAGCCTAATTTCATAGGAAGGAAAGAGCCTTTAATGCAAGTGGGCGATTGGCAGCTGGCTCCTGGGAACCCTGGGAATCCTGGAACCTCTTCCTTGGCAGCCCCCAGTCCCTTTCTGTGCTTCAGCTCCCCATCCAGCCATGGCTGGCTCGGCCAGGTTGCAAATCCTGCACAGCAGAGGCACAGAAATGCAAGTGGGGAAACTGCCCAGCCAAACAGTTGATCCTCCAAGCCCTTTGGAAGTAAAAAACAACCCCATATACATGGAGAAAGCTGGATGCCCCCGGAATTATAGGCAGATCACATCCCTGTGCCCCACCAGATGCAGAGGAGGAGTGGGCAGTCAATGTCTGCTTGAGCTTATGCCAGGACCTGCCCAGCTTGGCCGGTCTGGTGCTTGGGAGCTCGAAGATGCTGCAAGATGCTTGGCAGGGGACAGCAGCATTGCCCTCAGCTCTGCCCTTGCTGGCAAGCCCAGCACCTTCCCATGCAGCACCAGCCGTGGCCGGCCAGTGCCCTGCAAGACAAACACCCGTGCAGAGCCTTGACCTGCCTTTCCAAGCCCCTGCACGGGTGCAGATAACCCAGGTGGCCTCACCGTCGCGCCAGGGCAGAGATTTGGGCAGAGGCGGGAGCTGGATGCTCCCAGCTCTGTGACCCCCTTGCAGAGCAGCCACCAACCTCTCCCCTACCCCAGCTGGTTCCCAGCACAGGATGCATTAAGCTCCCAGCTGCAAATACAAACAGCCCCTGGGCAATGCATGCCAGCCAGCAGCCAGGGCTCTCTGCCCTCTCGGGGACCAACCCCCAGCAATCCCAGCCCCGCAGCACCCAGCCTGGGCGCAGGCAGGCCACTCTGCCTCCCAACAAAGGCCATATGTTTATAGTCATACAGCCAGCTCCTATGCCATCGAATGACTAACTGAGAAGGCAGGAAGGCTCCCAGGGGCCGCAAGGCAGCCCCCGGCGCGGCCTTTGAGCAGTAAATGGCTATATTCTCTTCCCAGCACTCACACCATTAAACATGTATGCGTTTCCGCCACAGCTCTAAGAAAGTGATAAGTCAGATTTGGGAGGGTGAGGGGATATAAAAAAGCACCCCCAGGCAAGAAACGCCAGCAAGCCCCTGCTCCCCCACCCCCACCCCCCAGGATTTATGAATGAAAACACGCTTCGCCTTGGCACTGCAAATTTCCTCGATGCACGCGGGTAAGGAGGGGGGGAAATCCTGGAATTATGAGGCTCCAGCACCAATTAGGGCTGTTTACATTGACGTAAAGTCTGGGTGAAGTCCCCACCCCTGCTCCCAGCATATTTACGAAATTACTCCTGCTGACACTGACAAATGCAGGAGGGAAAGTCCTGGAGAACAGGGATCTAGCCTGGTGCTACCTGGGGTTTTTCAAACCAGTGCTGAGATAGCCAGTTCCTATAAATATCAGTCCAGACCCTCACCCCAGCGGGGGCGGAGGGGACCCCAGACCTGAAGCCAGCCCTCTCTGCTGGGACCACAAGCATCCCTCCAGGGCCAGGACTCCCGGAGAGGGAGGAGGTGGCAGCTGCACACCTGGGGAGAGAGGGTGGGATGCACAGGCAAACTCTCTACATTTTGGAAACCCCTGGATAAACATGGCCCAGGCTCCCCTTCCACAACTTAGGGACCTCAGGCCACCACCACCAGCTGGGAGCGGGTGCTTGGGTGGCTGCAGGAAGGGGGATGCCCTGGGCTCCCCGCTCCCCCGTCACTGCTGCTCTACAGAGCAGGATGTCCCAGGCTGCATCAACGCTGGAGAGTCTGTGGCAAAGAAATAGCAGCTTTACGGCTTAAAAATCCCCAGGAAAGCCTTTTTTCTCCCCCCCATAAAGGGAAACTATCTGAACCTGCTCCCCACCACCCACGCAGCAGCCCAGACGTAGCGCTGGGCGCCAACACGGGCGTGTTGGATGTGAACCTTTGAATTAGGGAGGTTAGCCAAGCCAAGATATTCCCACTAACGGCTCCTGGCACTGGTGCTTGCCAGGGGCTGAGCAGGATGTGTGCATGGAGGGAGACGCCGCAGCCGGTGCATGGCGGGGGGCACGGGAGGCTGCAAGGCGGGTGTGGGGGGAAAGGATGCAGAGTGCTGCCAGATGCTGCCGCAGCCTCCGCAGAGGTCAGCAACATCGGGAGGGCTGCAAATAGCTCTGGAGGGAAGGAATTGAGGCCTGATCCAGCCAAGCACGCAGGACCATGCTGGAGGGGGCCGTGGAGCCAGCACTGAGCACGTTCGGGGGCTTTTGGGGAAGGGCCTTGGGCGAGCCAGCAGCAGATGAGTTTCGGCACCGAGGAAGGCACATGAAAGATGGAGCAAGCAATTCCTGCATGCTGCCGGGCTCGAAACAAGCCGAAACCCCTCGGGAAGGAGATCTAAGTGTGGCGGCAGACGGATCAATGCAAACTGCTCGGCTCGCTGCACACCAGCAGGGAGAAGCACGACCAGAAAGGAAGCGAAGGCGATGGAGGAGGAGGAGGAGGAGGAGGAGGGGCTGGAGCAGGCAGAGCAGGCAGCCTTGCCACCCAACGTTGCCGGCTGCTCTTCCAGCAGTGAAGCCGAGTGCAGAAATGCAAGAGCAAGGAGGGGAAGGAGGAGAAACACTTGGGAGATGCAATGAAGAGGGACCAGAAGAGCTGCAGAGGAAATATTAAGCATGGGGAGCCAGCCCGCAGAGAGAAAATTACTTCCCTTTTGTCCCCCAAACAGAGCTCAGTGCTAACCTGAGGAACTCCTCACTGCTCTACAGCAGCAAAGGTAGCAGCTCCATGTGATAAAAGTCATGGACCAATTCCTTTTTCAGCAAATAAATATCTATTAGGCAGTTGTATGGACAGCAAGAGCAACTGTGGGTACGTTTATTGTGATAAAAAGCATGGACATAAGAGGAAATCTCAGGCTGTAGAACCGTAATCCAGTCAGATCTGAAGGTAAATTTTCCCTGCTGCCATCCTGATACGTAACCACTGGAAAAACAGCAGGTTTGCTCCATCGATAAGAAGAGAGGAGCCTCGGAGCAGGTTTTTGCAGCCTGCGGGCACGCTGCAATGCACAAGCAATGCTCAGCAGAGCAGCACCCAGGCAGCTCCTGACACAACACCCGGGGCATCACCTTACCCTATACCACAGAGCTCTTATTTGTTAACAGATTATAGATTAGAAATTATTTAACATAGGCTGCAAAACAACACGTTTCCCATCTGGAAAAAACACTCTCTTTTGCTAAGGCAGCTCCACATGCACAATGCCTACACTGTGCCGAAGCCAACAGCCCGCACTGGGGGGGAATAAAGGGAACTGCCCCCCCCCCCCCCCCTTTTGCAATGCCCTGACAACACGCCAAAAAGAAGAACTTCCAGCAGTTAAACTAAAAATGGCAAATCCTCTTTCATCTCCCCAGCATTATTTTTACCCGGTGTCCCAGTGCAGGGACAGCGCTGCCATTTCAAAGCTTAGACTTGAGCTTAAAAAGCTGGGAAAAGCTCAGCAGCGTCTGCGAGCCATCTCTGGGTGAAAACAGAGCAGAGCTAAGTTGCTTTAATTTTATCATGAAATAACTCCCCATGCCAGGCCCTGGGCACCCTCCCAGGGCTGGACCTGCTGGGTTTGGTGCAGCTGGAGTTTTTGCTGCAGGAAAGCTCTCAGGTGTTACTCACCCTGGGTAAAATAACACAGCTTTCTCAGCAACAAAACAAGCCTCTAGCAGGGAAAGCAACTCTCCTGTTACCGCTGCCCTGGCTTATCCACAGAGATTTCCTCAGGTGTCTGCTCTGATTCAGGCTACCAAGGACCAGCAGCCGTCAGGGATGGGTACGGGGGAAGGAGCCGCATCCTCATCCTGCCAGCCAGGGGCAAAACTCCATCGTTGGGAGAGGAAGGGAAGACTAGAGAAGCCTGGGAGCAAGAGGGACAGGATTTCAGGAGCCAGGGCCCAGGCAGGCTGACGTCTGCCTGACAGGGCTTTGAGCTGGGGCACTGGGTATTCCCACAACAATAAAGCCAGGGGTGGGGGGGAATCCCTTTTGTTTCCCGGGCCAGCAGCTGGAGGAGTTCCTGTTCCAGCAATGATATTAGTGGTTTTGCTGTAACACTAATTATGCGGCAGTGGCGATGGGGGAGGGCTCAGCCCTTGTTTTACTTCTTTTTTCCCTCTAAATAACTCCAAGTAAATAAGGAAGGTGCAGCAATGGAGCAGGGAAGTCATGGCACACATGCCCCTTTAGCTCCTGGTAATGTATCTGTATTAAATCTGTATTAAAACCCGGCCTGGGATGAACGCAGCCTGGGCAGACCTGGCCTTGGGTCTGGAGGGGAAGTGGGGGTAGAGGCTCCTCACCAGCCAGGAGGGTGCTGGAAGCTGTGTCTGTGCAAGTGCAGCAGGGAGGGAAAGAAATACAGACCCCCTCTTTCACATTTCCCTGTAGTCACTGGAAAATGAGAATTTTTCTCCCTAGAGAGGGATATAATCTCACTCCCTCCTCCCTGAGCGCAATAGCAGCGTCCCCTCCACCCTAGGAGCTCTGCCACGCTGTGCAAAGTTGCACTCAGACCCAACCATGATGCCAAATGCCTGCCATGGTCCCTTTCTGAGCCGTTGGAGAGGGTGGGGAAGAAAAGTGCCTTTTGGGGGCTGCCACCTGGACCCAAAAGCTCTGAGCCACACCTCTGCTCCTTAAGCACCCATGGGAGCAAGGGGATGCCTTACGTGCCAAGTTCTGCTCCCTGTATCCAGGCTGGGTGCAAAACACCGGAGCATAAAGTAGGAAATATTTGCTATTTTTTTCTGCAAAAACCCGTATGACAAAGGAAAGTGTCCTGAGCTTCTTTGCCCTGACAGTGGGGTTGTGCCATCCTGGGGAGTGCTGCCCATCATTGCACAAAGCATGGATACTTTGGCTGCTGACCCTGGATTTTGCCTCCAACCCTGCTGGGGAGGGGATGCTGGGCAGCCTGGAGGTGCAGCCACAAATAACCCTGTTGCTTTAACACCATTCCTACTAAACATCCACAGGTGCAAGATTTGCTGTTAAAAACACAGAGCAGAGCAGGGCAGGGCGGGGGGGGGGGGGGGAAGGGGGCATTACATCAGGGAATAATCAAGGAAGCTTCTTGTCCTGTCTCCCAGATGAAGGGAAATAAACCATGAAAAGGAGAAATCAGGAAGTTGAAATAAGTGGCAGCGACCCAGACCAGCTCTGGGCAGGTCAGCACCACCCGGGATGCCCGGGGTGACTTGGTACCCCACCAGGAGGAGAACAGGCTGGGGAGGACTGGCTCTACCTCCAGCCACCGGGTTTACCTCGCTCCAGATCTGTATGGAAAACAAAACCCAAAAGCTGCCCTGTCTCTGTCAAGGCAGCCCCAGCTCTAGTTTTCATGCCTGGCTGGAGTTTGCCAAGAGCAAAGAGCCAATAACTGGGTCAGAGCATCCATCCGTGCAGGCAGAGCCAGCAAGGCTGGGGCAGGAGGCTTGGACCTGTCTGAACCCTGGTCCACCAGCCAGGGCACGGATGTCCTCCCCAGCTCACCCCCAGGAGAGCAGATCAAAGCCACCTACAGAAAAACAAATGGTGTCTCTGGCTGAGCCACCTGCCCCAGCTCTGCACTGCCAGCGGCGGACGGGGGCTCCTTGTTCTGCCAGGGGCTGGGAGATAAATCCCCACCCAGGCCCTGCACTTTGCACAGCTCCAGCAGCCCCTGTCTCCCCCTGACCCGCATCTGCTGAAGCTGCCAGGTCTGGGGAGACCCACAGATACTCCAGCACTGAGCTGGGACTCAAACAGCTCGCACCAAGCATCCTCAGAGCAGTGCCGCCATGGGCATGCCAGTGCACACATGGTGTGCTGGGGACATCTGTCCTCTTTCGGTCCCCAAACCCTGGCAAAGGCTCCAGCCGGCCTTCCCAGAACTGAGCAGATGGCATGGCATGGCACGGGGAGGTGGCACCAGCTCTGTCTCAAGCCTCCCTTCCGGAGGCATTTCATCCCTTGAGCAGGGATGCATTTTGCCCCACCGCTGCAAGTGTGGCAGCAAGAGGGTGGAATGCTTGCACCCCCTTTTGTGGGTGTTTTGCCCATCTAGAGGAGGGTTGTTGGCTCTTTCCCTCCTCCCCTCTCCACAACCTGGGATGGATTTGTGAATGGGCTATTGCAACTGGATAGGGGAGAGGGAAGGGAGCAGATGGGGAGCGAGCTCATCCTCGTCGCGGGCTGGTGGCCTGAGCCCTGAGCGATACGGCCAGGTGCTGAAGGCCAGCCCTGCTTGAAGGTTACCCAGATCGGAGAAACCTGAGATGCAAAAGACCTTTCAAAAGGGCAGGCCCACCCTTACAGCCCCTCACCACTGCTAAGGAACAGACCTCCCCTCTGGCTTGCACCTCTTCTTTGCCAGCCACTGTGCCGCTGCCCCAGGAGCCTGGCAGGGTGCAGGGTGGGCGGCAGCCCCTGCTCTCTGCTTCCCAGGGCCGGAGCAGCACAGACCATCCTCCTCCGACAGTTGTTTAATTTTGCCTGGGCTTCACAGAAACCCCGGGCCAAGCTCTGAGCCCAAATACAGAGGCACTTTGGCCCCCATCCCTCCCCTGCGAGTGCCTCTGAGCCTGCCCTCGCCCAGGCAGCATGGTGGCGGGTCCCAGTTCAGCGTGGAAAGCAGCCAGGGGGGCAAGGGCAGGCTTGCACCCCATTGCTGAAGCAGTTGCATGGGTGCATATGCACCCTTGGGATCACTGCCTCCCTCCCTCCTGCTTCTTGCTGCTCCCCTGGGCAGCCCCCTGCTTTTGCAGAAGGGATATGTGGCAGACCCCAATGGGGGGGACAGGGACAACAAAGTACACCCGCACACACACCCCAACACACACATTCCAGCGGCTTTACCCTTCGGAGTCGCTGCGGCTGGAGAATTCCAGCTATTCCAGCATCTTTATCTTTTTTGGCTACAATTTCTCTTTCGGCCACATTATAAATTAAAAGCTGCTTTGCTTTTAACCTCCTCCAAGCTGCACCTTTTAACCTCCCTCCCCCGGCTGCTGGCAGGGAGGGGGCTGCTCCTCGCCGGGGCTGATGCTTTCGCCTTGGAGGTCTGCCGCAAGCCAGTGAGCCCATTTTTCCCCCCCTCCCCGGCTCGGCACAGGGTGCCAACAAAGGCTCCTTGCAAAAGGAGCCTGTCATCGCTGATGGATGACGTGGCTGCGCGGCGGCTGGAGCCAGGGAGCCGGGATGTGTCTGTGCAGGGGTTCAGCCAGCCACCGGGATGGCACTAACCGGCTGCCTGCCAGCGGCGTGGTGGCTGCCGGGGCTGGGTGGTGCTTCCTGGGCAGGGGGACAACCCGAGGTCCCTGGGGGGGGCTCCCACTGGGAAGGGAAGAGCGACCCTCCCTCAGAGCAGAGAGCTTAATTGGGGTCCCATGGGGACACATCACCTGGGATGGGGGTGGCACGCAGCCATCCCGAGCCCCATCCTGGCGGTGCCGGTGACCAGTGGGCCTGGATGGGATGGCCAGTGGCTGAGGGATGACAGACAGGCAGCTTTGCCTGCTGAGCTCTCATAAATAACTCTCTATCCTATGTGGCTTCCTACATAAGGTATCAGTGCTGCTCTTGATTAGAGAAAAGCTTCCCATATTACAGGCTTTTGGCTCTGGGGAGGAACAAGTTGGCCAATTGCAATTATTAAGACATTTAAAGTGCATTTAACCCAGGAGCCCTTATTTTCCCCTTTCAATGTAACCACTAATTCCTCCTAAATGGTCTGCTCTGCTCCCAACCAGACAAAGGCTTTAATGTTCGCCTGAAAAGGCTTATGACACCAGCACAGCGCGGTGAAGGAGAGCAAAATGAAAGGCTGGTGCAGCCTCCAAGGGGAAATCAAAGGCAGCGATAGGAGCTGAGCACAGCTCAGAGCTCATGGAGGGGTGCAGGGTCCCGGCAACACCAGCCTGGAGCCGACCAAGCTGGAGGCACAGGGTAGAGCTCAGCAGGACAAGGAAAGGCACAGGGAAAGGTTTACATTGCTTGAAGCATCGGAGCTTCAGACGAGCCTGGCCAAAATCACCCCTGGCTTAATGCAGCAGCAAAGGGTCATCCCAGGGGGCCAAAGCAGCTAGAGGGGACATTATGTGCTGCCCCCAATGGCTGGTGTCCCCAGACATCACAGGGATGCTCAGTCCTCCCACTTTGACCACATCTTGTTGAGGTGAGCAACCGGCTGCTGGAACCAAGCGGAGCTCATCCTGCCACCTTGGGGGTCCCAGTCCACAGCCAGAAATCCCCCAGGACACAAGCCCCTGCCACTGCAGCTCAGGAACAACCCCCAGCCACTCCACCAGTGATGCAAACCCAGGATTTGCCTGGGAGCTTCATGCTTTAATCCAGGGCCAGGGGTTTATTTGCCTTTTTGCTAACTGCTATTGGATACCCCTTAGGCAAGAGCTGCAGCAGAGGCAGAGCCTGGAAGCGATGGATTTGTAGCAGGAATGAACCTGGGGCCACAGTCTGCAATAACATCACAGCATCCTCCTGAGCCAAGCAGCCTGGCAGCCCCCACAAGTGCTCCCCATCCAAAAAAAAAAAAAAAAAAAAAAAAAAAAAATTGATGCTCTGGAAGGAGCCTGGTTCGGTGCAACCTGCATCCCCATCCTCTCCTCGCTGCCTAAACCCCCAGGTTGGATTTATCACCTCTGAAGGGGTCCGAGCCCCCAGCGGGACACCCAGCCGCTCACATACCCCCTTGTTTCTTCACACTTAATTCCTCCCGGAGGAAGCGTTTCCCCCAGCCCTGGCTTGCCTGTGGGCTCCCATTCCCAGCTGAAGTTATCAGCACGCTCGGACCCGATGGGTAAAACAGATGCGGCAGCAGATGCGAAAGTCATCGGCTCCTTCGGGGCGGGGGAGAGACGGGCCAAAAAAAGCAGAGCAGGGTGGGCAAAGGGAAAACAGATTTTTTTTTTTTTTTTTTTTTTTTTTTGCACGCTGTGGTAACCAGGAGGCGGCACGGCAGAGCCAGTGCGAGCCCGGCTGTGCCGGATCCAGACCTTTTCCCTGGGGTTTATTTCCCAAACAACAACAACAAATTGGTTGCAGATTCCAAGCCGGGTGGGGAAATAAAAGGAAATCAAACCAGAATCCTTTGACTGCAGAGATTAAAGGGGATCAGAGGCCAAACACACAGTCAGCACCCAGCTCCTACTACTCACATGATGGAGGCTGCTTTGCATTCAGGCTGTAATTAAACAGCTGTGTTTTCTTTAAAGTACAATTTAGAGTTTGTTCAAACACCATTTTTTTGCAGAGTACCACTGGATTTCAAATGAATAGACTTTTAAAAACATATTTTGCGGGGTGGCCTTGAATTTGTGACTGAGGAAGGAGGCAAGAGAATATCTGGGGGGAGAAGAGATGAGAATTGCCTGCAGAACAAACACACCTTGGCAGCAAGAATATGCAAACTGGGGCCAGGACTGCCATCCCTGTGGGAGGAGAGGCAGATGAGCAGCAAATGCTGGCAAGCACAGGGTTAAGGCTCCAACCAGCCCCTCTATTAAGAGCTGAGCACATTTAATGGTTTAATATTAACCGAAGCGTGACAGGAGGATTTCAGCCCAACTGTCTCACCTTGAAGCGCGCAGCTTCACCGAAGGCTCCGGTTCCCCCACAAGTGGGTCCAGCAGGCAGGGAAAAACCTGATACCGAGCTGATAACTGCTTCAGCATCCCTTTGAGCCACCAGATGAGATGCCAGCGGCCCCTTGGCACAGCTAGGGGGTCCAGCCGCCCTGTGCATGCTCACAGACACACACGTGTGTGTGCACAGTGATGGGAAGCATGTCTCAGTTTCCAGCAGGTAGTGCTGCCCAGCTCGGCAGATAGTCAATACCTAATTTGAGGTTTAGCCTTTCAACCATTTCCCATTCATTTCAGCAAATGGATTGACTCCCACGTCCGCGGGAAGATCGAAGGGCCCCCCCCGCTCACCCCTCCGCTGGCCAGGGTGGCAGGACTGCGGCTGCCAGACTGGCCCTGCCAGCAACTCAGGGGCGGTAACGGGAGGTCGATGCAATGGCTAACGACTGCTCTGGGTTTGACCTTCATGCGGGCCAAGGTACTGAGCTATTTCTTTAGGAAAATTGCGACTTCAGCCTGCTGGCTGGTTCAGGAGGCTAATTGCAGAGGGGCTGGCAGCTGAGAATTGGGGTTGCTGGGTCACATCCAGTCTGGGTTTCACGTTCCTCAATGTTCATCCTGTCCCAGCCTCCAAAATACAGCTGGGCTGGGTCTTACTGTGACCATCTCCCACATTTCAGCCCTCCTCCAGCACCCCTGCAAGGGCTGCTCCACCACCCACCAAGTCCACATCCCACCTCCCAGGCAGTATCTGACCTTCTTTCATGAGTGCGTTAGCAGTCCTGACCTGGAATCATGTCCACCCAGAGGATGCACAGTGTGGGAAGCTCAGCTGCTCTGCTACCAGTAACACCATCACCCTCCAAGGCAGTGCTGGGGATAGAGCCCACGCTGCTCAGGCCAAGGCTTGGGTACAGAGCAGCTCTCCCTGCTTTGGAGCCCACCTTGGAGCCCACTGATGGGGTGATGATTCCCACCTTGCAGCCCATCAACGCGGTGATGATTTCCACCTTGGAGCCCATTGATGGGATGATGAATCCCACCTTGGAGCCCACTGATGTGGTTACTATGCCAGGTCAAGCCTGAACCCCACCACTTTGTGGAGCAGATGATGAGAAAAGCCCACGTTTCATGGGGAAGGACCAGTGCACCTACCCGCTGCCATGAGACCCCCCTGGGATGCCCCTGCCCCCCGCAGCTGGGCTGCACCGGCCAAGCACCCCTGATGCAGGGAGGGTGATTTTTTGGGGACAGCCGGTTGCAAAGGTCACTGTTGCCCTCTGCTGGTCCGGGGACAGGGAGAGCGGGGAGAGCCCTGCACCCACGCCGGGGCATGGCACCCCAGCTGGCGGGGACCCTGCTGGCCCTTGCTGGCCCATGTGTGCTGAATGTGCCCGTGCTCAGCCATACTGCCACCGCCTCGGCAAGCTCGTGTGCGCGCTGTTCGATCCCTCCTGCCAGAAAAGAGCCCTTCTGGTCCCCGGTCGGTGTGGTTTCTCACGTAAGGCTCTTTCTTACATCTTTTCCTTACAGCCACTGCTACGGGCTGAGCCTGCAGAGACACTCAGCTGAGCTAGGGGATGGGTCCCATATGGGAAATAAATCGAATCTCCAGGAAATAAGTCAAGTCTTCATCCCTATGGCATTGCAACCTACCTTCGCTGCCACAGGGCCCCTGCCTTTGCCCCCCATCTCTCTCCACCCCCTCCCCAGGCAGTAGGTCTCCATCCCAACAGGTAACTCTCTCCTTGCTGCAAGCTCAATATTTTTCCCTCCCATAAACAAACCAATGGGAAGTACTTGGAGACCGGTGACCAGAAGGCAAAGTCCGCAGCTTGCTGAATTCAAAGCTGTCGTTGCAGTCACAGCACTGGCAGAGGGCCTGGCCAAAGCTGCCCTGCCTGCGTGTCCCCAGGCATAACACCAGGGACACTGAGCCAGACCCTGCCTGGCAATTCCTGGCCATGCCATGGCCTTGAAATCTCCAAAGCACATGGGGAGGAGGGATGCTCTGGGAGCCGTGGGAGGGCAGATGCCTCAGGACCCCCAGGAAAGGGGAATCTCTCAGGACCCTGGTTATGCAGCAGCGGCTGTAGGCGTTGGGGATGGGCACACCCGTGGGTCTCAGGTGAGCTGAGGCTTTTTTGTACGCACGGTACCTCCTGCCATGGGTCCCCTGGGCGTGGGGCTGTGCTGAGCTCTGGGAACCCCCCAGGGCCAACCCTGCAGGGACATGCCCCAAATAGACTTCCCTGAGACAGGAGCGATGGCCACCACCCAGGTTCCTATGTGTCCTACACCCAGTCCTACGTCCTGCTTGCAAAACCCTGTCAACAAGCATTAAGAAAGCATCCAGCCCACTAGGGAAGGAAAAAAATCTGCAGGGTTAAGATAAAGACATGATGACAGAGCAAGACAGGGTGTTATCACTGGCACGGTGGGAGGAAACAAGAGCTTGAAGGGAGGGAGGTGGGGAGCGGGGCTGTTTTCCCCTGCAAAACAGCCGTCTGCCAGGCTGAAGGTCAGGAGAGGTCTGTAGCAAATCAGCTTTTAATTGGAAATAAGCACAGCAATCATGCCCGTCCACAGCTACCTGCGTGATGCTGCTGCTGCGAGCTGGCTGTCATGCCGGCTGTCCAACAGCTTCGCTCCCCAAATACGTGAGCTTTTTCTTTTCTTCCACCGGCATAAGTGGCAGCACACCCTCCCGAGGAAAGCCATGTGTTTGGAAACGCAGCCCCTCCTGCATCCCTTTCAAGGGAGGAAAGCAGAGAGAGAAGCAGCCTGCTGTCCTGCTACCTCCCAGCAAGAGCGGAGAGGTGGAGGAGAAAGACCCTGTTTGGATTCGGCATTTAAAGACACATGCAGAAACCACAATTTCCTAGAAACTTTGCATCTGCTGGAGCTCGGAGGCTGCTCTGACAAGCATGGCTTGCACTGTATTGGATCCATACGTTGTGCCGTGCAACTGGAGCCAAGATCTCGCTGTGGGATTTGTGGGGCCTCATCAGGAAAAAGCACCGCAACCCAAGAGGTTCCCAGGCAGCTACAGCCGGGCTGCAGCCGCCTTCCTCCCCCAGGTCTTCCTCCTGGCAGAGAGGCCCTTTCCATCCCGCCCCCCCCCCCCCCCCCCCCCGCCTGACAGGTAGCTGTGGTGGGGAAAGCTGCTAGATCTAGATGTGGTGGTGTTCCCGAGAGATCATGGCTTCAAGCAGTGCCTCCCACCAGCACCTAAGCCGCTCAGCATCTTCTTGCTGTTGCAAGGACACCTTTCATTTCTGGAGACAAGAGCATCTCCCAGACCTGCCCTCAGCCCCCCCCCCGCCCCAGCTTTCCCTCACCCTTTGCTTGCATTTCAGCTTTTCCCACCTCTTCCTTATTGGTCCCAGTTCCCTCCTCTCAATGGTCCCCAGATCATCCAGGTGAATGGGCATGACCCCACATTTCTTAGGGCACCAACGTGGCTTGCAAATGCTTTATTTTTGGCAGAGGGTCACTAAAAGCATGGAGGGGGGAGCAGCAGATCACTGGAGCTCCAGAACTTGAGAAATGTAAGGTCCTGCTAGTCATCAACCCTGCAGCCCACCAGCACCACGCACTGGGGAAGGGCAGGAGCACTGGGGAGCCGGGAGGAGCGAGGACAGCTCCTGCCAGCCTCGGCCAGGTGTGGATCTGCTGGACTCTTGGCTTTGCAGCCTCAGCAGTCCATCTGGCAGATGGACACTGCCACTTGGGAAGCAAGTGGTCAAGGAAAATGGCAGCCCAGCCATCGAGGATGTGGAAAAGAGGGTTCCTTGCCTGCATTGAGGAACACCATGGCTCAAATTCCCAGCCCAGCCCAGTGTTGCCAGCAATTCCAGCCACTACCCCCATGTGTGTCCCCACCAAGGACAGCTGGGTGAAGCTCATGGAGAGGATGGTGGCCAGCGCAGAGAGGTCCTTGGCCAGTTCTGCACCCTGCTGGCTTCCTACATGCAGAAGGTGGTCAACCTCTGCGACGAGGCGGACCTCCCGGTGAAGCAGCTTGCAGGCTACGCCGATACCGAGAGCCTCATGCCATGAAGGGCTTTGCCGGGGAGCTAGCCAAAGTGCAGGGTTACAGGCAGGCCGAGGTAAAGAGCAGTCGAGACCACAACCCCCTAACAAGGTCCTAAGCAAATAGGTCCCAGATGTGGGCCTTCCCATCAGGAAGCAATAAACACACACCTGCAATAAAGCGAGCTGCAAGTACTCAGCAGTGCGGTAGTGACTGCTCTTGCTGGGGAGGGTTGTGCTCCCTCCTGCCCTCACCATCTGTGGGCAGAAATGCCTGTTCGTGTGATGCCTGGCTGGGTCCTTCGGCCCACTGGGGAGAAATCAACCCAAGGGTTGGACAATGCCTGAGATGATGACCCATCTCCGCTTTTCATATCATTTTGGGGTGGAAAGGAGGGAAATGCCATCCTCTCCTCTGTGCCACCTTGTGGTACGCGGTACCTGGAGCTAAGGGGGCTTTTACATGCTCTGGTTGGCATCACCAGCTGGGAGACCTCCAGGTCTGGATCTGGTCCAACCATGCTGGCTGTTGGCCTGCTCCTGTTCACGCTTGCTCTGCTTTCTACCTGGCAGACCAACATCCCCTTTCCTTGTAGATGCAGACGCTGGACGTGAAGGTCGTTGAGCCCCTGAAGCTCTACAGCACCTGTCTGAAACAGACCCAGGTAAGCCCAGCGAGGCTGCTCTGCCCAGCCCTGGCCAGGACACAGCTCCATGTGGTGGAAAGCTGGTCTGGGAAGAGCATGGATAAGACCAGGACAGAGGGCACAGGCCCAAAATGTCCCTCAGCATCCTTGTGGTCCAACATGCAGCCAGAAGGAAAATTGCTGCTCCCACTTTGCACTAAAAGGCTCCCGTACCTTGATGGTGGTTACAGAGACAAGCCCCTGTCTGAAAACGCTTCCACAGAATTAATATCTATTTTGTTCCATTAGCGCTTCTGGTGAGACAGATCTGCTGCCCGCAGGCATTCGGAAACCAAAGACCAAAAGCCAGGAAGAGGGTGGGGGTGCCCCCCTCCCCAGAGTTCAATACAGTTAAACAAAACCTGATTATTGCTAATAGCCCTGCTTTCCCACATGGTCCCACATGGAGCATATGTGTGCCACCGCCTTTAAGGGAGTTATTCCTGATTTACACCAGGGTGAAGGATCTGGCCAGCTTTGAGTGTCCCTAGCAAGCAGCAGGATGCTCAGGGATTAACACTGACATGCATCACCCCTGAGGGACAAGAAGAAGCTGTCCCTGCAGTTTCCCATGGGAAGGGGGGAGGAGGGGAAGAGCCATTAAGCAGCTCCTTACCCTGGGAATAATTAATCTGCAAAGCCCTCGAGGAGGGAACGGCTGCGTTGCCCTCTCCACGCTCCCATTTCCAAGGCAGACCCTTGAAAGCAAGCCCATGTCTCATGGCAGGGTGCTCCCTGCTTGCCACGTACAGACGCTTCAAGGGCATGGGAAGGACCACTTTGGCTCCCCAGAAGCAGCACTGAGGGGCAAGCTGAGCCCCGTGCCGGCCGCCTCGGTGGGCAGCCGGAGCATGCTGTGCCTCGGGAAGACTGAGCTCCCCCCCAGCCTCTGGGCAGCCTTTGCAAGCTGGTGCGTTTTTAATCTGGCGCTGTAGAAATTTGGGCAGCTCTCCAGCCCTCTGAGCTGTTTTGCATTTAGGCTCGGCTGGCTTTTAGCTACTGCATCCAGGGCAGGGGCAGGAGCAAGGCTGCCTGTCCCCACCGGCTCTGCTCCATGCGTGGGGCTCTGTGCCAGCGCATCTAATCTTTCTGCTTTCCTGAAGCCTCTTGAGCAAAGATCGGTGCAGCATCAGGAGAGCGTGACCCACAGCCACACCGCTCTGCCAGCCCTGCCATGGTCCATGGGCAGCCCCCCATAGCGCAGCATCCTCCAGGTCATATTTCGGTCTTGGAGGCAAATGCCAGACCCATCCTTATTGCTTGAGCAAAGCCCGGAGGCTGTTCCCAGGGCAGGAGGTGGCATCCCAGCTCAGTGGAGGGGAGGACAACGGATGGGGAGGGAACGTGCATCTTCCCTGAGACCTTCCTGGGGACAAAGCACCGGACTAGAAAGCTGCTAGTGAGTGCAACAGCTTTGCAAGACACTGGCCTGGAGCTCTGTAAAAACGGGAGGGCTTGGAGTAACGGTGCCTTTGAGATGTGCTTGATGATGCCTTTGAGACATGCTCGCCCTGCGGCTCCTGCCACCTGTGGCAGCCCCTTCCCCAGCCCCGGCCTTTGATCCGCCTCCAGCTCCCGGCTCTCCTTGGTGTTTGCTGCCCGGGTTTCTCTCTGTAGGGATTTTCCAGACCACCTGGGTAGAGGCATTTCTGCATTCCCTCGTGTGGCCCAGTGCCGGCGTGGGAACACGCAGCGGCTCCTGAAGTCAGCCTTGTCTCTGCCTCCATCGCTGACTTGCTCTCCCATGCCAAACCAGGCCCCTAAAATAAGCTGAATTTCCAGAGCAGTTGCTTTTCCCCAGCTTTTCCGAGCTGCCAGCTCCAGCGGGGCCCATACTGAGGGTTTGCAAAAGCTTTTTATTCAGATGTGCAAACACCAGCAGGTCTAAAGCCGCTCTTTAGCTAGGACTGGCAGGGCTTAATCAACCCAGGGGCTCAGAATGGTTCACTGGCTTGACCTGCCTTGTTTACCAGGAATACATTTCTCTCCCATGCATGCACCAGGCTGAGCTATACGATGGCATCTCTAGCCCTGGGGGCAAACTCCCCCCCCCAACCCCAGTCACTCCAAAGCTGAGGGGTTTTGCAGCAGCGAGCCCACCAGCCAGCATGCCCCAGCTTGCTGCTGGCTTTCAATCTGGTCAGAATTGAAAATATTGAACAAAAATTCACCGGAGGTTTGCAGGATTGCAGGCTGCTCCCAGTCGGCTGGGGCCATCGGGTCTGTGCTGGCACTGCGCTCTGCAGCCCCTGTGACCCCACTCCTAGAACATGAAACCCCTCACTCCAGCATCAAAGCCAACCCGCAGGGGTGTCCCTGGTCCCCTGAGCCCTGCCACCCCACCACCTGCCGGTGACAGCCAGCTGAGCAGGGAGGACCCAGCCCGCAGGATACGGCCCCGCTCCCCCTGTGTGTCCAAGGAGAAGCAGCCCCCGGTGGTTTCGCCCCCCTCCTCCTTCCCTTGCAGGCTGTTTTTCTCCCCCTCTCCTCCTTCCATCAAGCAGCAAATATGCTTTCAGAGCAATAAGACGGCTGTTCAGCCTTTGGAACAAATGTTCTCTGCCAGGCTTCGAGCACAGGGGCGGAGGGGGGACTCACACTGATTTAATGACAGTGATTTAAGCAATTTGATCCATTTTTATGGCGCATTTACAGTTAGAGGAAAGGAAAGGAAAAAAAAAAAAAAGAGGGGAGAGAGAGAAACACAGGAGTGGAACGGAGGCAGGAAAGGTTAGGGAACGCACCCCAGCAGGCGCTCGGAGGGGGAGAGAGGCTGCCGCAAGCTGTTCCCCTCGCTGCTTTGCCAAGGCGAGCCCTCGCCAGCCTCCTGCGCCATGCTCCGAAATCTGGCTCGTGTCAGCGCCGGCTCCCCGGGGGCTGCAGCTCACTGGAGAGGTGCTGCGCAGCCGGCAGGTTCAGGCATGGCAAGGAGGATGGGGAGACCCGAGGCAGGGCTGATCCTGCAGTGAAGGCTGGGGTGCAGGCATGCACCCTGCAAAAGCCTCCGGCGCCTCTGCAGCTCCCTGTGTCAGGCGGATCGAGGGGCTGTGGGTTCATTGCCCCTGTCACTGGGGAAACACAGCAAGGGCTTGTCCAAGCCCCAGCTCTCATCCTCCTGCCTTCACGGGGAGGATTCCGGTTTGCCATCCCTCCAGGATCCTGTCCGCTTCTCGATGCCAGCAGCTATAGGAGCTGCAGATACGCTTTTGGGGTGCCGAGGGATGAGCTGCCCATATAAATGCACCGTATCCACCTGCAGCAGAGGCAAAACCAGAGCTCTGAACACAGCCAGCTCAGCAAAACACCAGCCCCAGCAAGCCTTTCCCATCACTGCACTGAGACCTGGCCTCCTCGTTGCACGTGCTCTGCACAGCTTCAGCCCAGCTCCGTTCCCAGCGCGGGGAGCACAGCTGCTCACTGGGGCTGGGAGTGCTCCACATCTCCCAGCTGGCTTCTAGCGCTTGCAGAAACCTCGGCCAGATGAGGGTCATGCCGACGCATCCCGCTCGCTGTGTACAGCACCTCGTGCCCTGCAGGGCAGTCTGCAGGGAGCTGCTACCCCTGTGGAAATGCTGTCGACCCTGGCTGCCCCGTCCTGCCTTGTCCCTTCACCTCCAACCAGTACTGACCCCTATTAATTCAAGGATGGACCAGCTCAGACATCCCTGCCACTCAGCACTGCCCTGCAGCAGGGGAATTGATGGGCAAATGCTGCTCCTCCATCAGGAAGGGACCCGGAGATGCTCACGCTCGGCATGACAACAGCCAGCCAGCAAGCTTGGCTCCTGTGGGAAAAGAAAGAAACCTCATGCAAAATCCTAAGGGATCCCTCCTTGGGGACCCTTCTGCCGCAGGTGGTGGCTTTGTGGGACTGGAGCTGGCTGTAGCATTGCACCCTGCAACATCGTACCCTGCCCAAATCCTCATTGCCCCACGGTGCGGCTGCCCCTGAACCACATTTGTGCTGCTCCTGGTTATGCAAAGGTGGGATTAAAACCTGGCAGGGGTGCAAGGTTTTCCAGGGAGCCAGCCAGGGCCACTTTGAAGTCACATGCCACTCATACTCAGGCAGTAAAGCTGCAGGCTGCAATTAAATCAGCTGTTCATTTTGCAGGCTTTCCCCAGTGCCTTTGGCCCATCCCTGACCAACTGTGATCACCTTCCTGCTCGCCCAGCGAGAATCTATCCTTGGCAGCACCTTGAGGGCTTGATAGAAGGTAAAACACAGCTGGACCTTATCCTGCTCCCCAGGCTGGAGAGCAACCTGAGTAGTGCCGCAGGAAAACTGACAGGAGCCATTAGCTGGGGGGAAAAAAGTCATTCCAAGAGAGTAAACCTAGCTTTTACATCAATAAACAGAGGGGAGCAGCCTCTGCCAAATCCCCTCCATGACAAGCTGCGAACTGCATCCTCCCGCTCCGGCTGTGAGGAGAGCTCTGCGCCAGGAGCTGCCCCAGCTCCTGATGGGTTTGGGTGCTGGTGGTCCCTTGCCACCGCTGCTGCATCATGTGTGCAGAGCCAGGGCAGTCCCGAAACGTAGTCCCAACTCCTAGTATCTCACCCCCACTGCTCCAGCCTGCTGCAGGCACGGGGATTGGGATGCTGCCGGTCCCTTGCACCGCTGGAGCTGTCACCTCACCGAGATGCTGCACACGCACCTGGTCACTTATGCCTGATTTCTCCAGCTTGATGCCCTTCGCATCCCATGGGAATGAGATGCAGTAGCTGGGGGGTTTCTGCAGGATGGGGAAAGGGGCACCCAAGGACAGCGCAGCAACGCGGGGGCTCTCAACCCGAGTTTTGGCAGCCCACATCTCCTCAGGGAAAAATGGGGAAGGAAAAGGCTGCACAGAGAATCCACCCTCCTGCCCCGCTGGTTGGTCCCACAGCCAGGAAAACACTTCCTACAGGCTGGTGGGGGGGGTGGGGGCTGTTCTCCTGTTTTGTTGGGGCTTTTTGATTTTATTTTTGGGTGGGGTTTTGTTTTTGTTTTTGTTTTGTTTTAAATATCAAGGCTCATCTGGAGGGTACAAATGCCCTGCAGGTCTGTAAGGGATAGGCTTTGAGTTCGTCCCAAAAGGCTCTACTTCAAGTGCCACGATGGGAGCTGGTGGCACTGACACCTCTGACCCAGAGACATACAGGGCAACAGTGAGCCCAGCCTGGGCTTGGGGGGTTCATTGTCTTGAAATGTCCCCAAGGAAGAGAAAAAAAGAAAAACGAGGGGGGGTGGGGGGGGTGGGGGGAAATTTCCAAGCAGCAAACAAAATAAATCTTCCTCTCCAAGCCAAAACAGAGAGAAAATAGCCAGGGACCTTGGCCGGGAAGCTGTTTATTATAGTCATGGGATTCACTGCCAATTTCAGCAGTTGGACAATATTCCTTTTTCAGCCCATAAATAGCCAGCCCTTTGCTGGGCGGCCCGGGGCACTGCGGGGTGGGCTGCTTTCCTCAGCTTGGCAGCTGTTCCCAAAAACATCCCTGCTCCAGCAAACGCCCTGACCTGCCTGGAACCCACCCTGGGCCAGCGAGAGGGTTTGCTTTGGCAAAGGGATGGGGCAGGAATCACCTGCAAAGCCGAGATCCAGCACGTGAGTGAAGCCTCAGTGTTGCCCAGGCGGCCGCAGGCTGCTGCGGGATGCTCTGCCGGGTGCAGCTGCCCTTCTTCTTTGTTTCGAGGGGATTAAAAGGGAAAAAAAAAACCAACCACAAACAAAAGAAAGAAATAAAGCTCAGGAGAGCACAAGTGATAGGCACACCTGCCTGTGGTGTAACCCTGCGCCCCGCAGCTGCTCCCCCTTCACCCCTGTCTCAAGCCGGTTCCCCAGGAAAGGGGCAGCTGGTGCTCGGGGGGGTCTGGTCCTCCCACGGGAATGGGGGATGGTGGCCCCAAGGATGGGGAGTGATCAGTGGCCTGGGGATTGCCCTGCTCCCTTCACATCTTTCTCCTCTTCCCATGAAGACATAAGACAAAACGGCTCTGGGAAAGGCAGGCTCCCTCCAGCACACGGCCTTTTGTCTTTCAATTAAAAACAAACAAAAAATAATATACAAGAGGAACTCGCCTGCTGTGGCCGTGCGGCTCCTTCACGCAGGCGGCTCCATGGGCTTTGCTCAGCAGAAAGGAATCCACAGGCTGAGAAATCAAATCCACGTGGGATGTGAGAAAATGCTCCCATAGGACTGCGTGCCCCCCAGGAGCCCCCAGCCCCTTCAGGGGGGGAACCAACCCTCCCTCGCAGAGCTCTAGCCCAGATAGCATCTCTCCACCAGTGCTTTCACAGCCAGGTTTCTCCTCCTTGCTTCCCCCCTCCTGCCGTTCCTTCGTGCTGCCAGCACTGCCTCGCCAAGTGGTCCCCGAGTGAGGACAGGGGCATGGGGAGCTCCTGCCCTGCACCCTCAGCAGTGGAGCCAGCCCTCTGCAACCCTGGGAGCCTTCAGGTGCCCAAAAGCCCCCAGCCCAGGGACAGATGTTCACAGCAATGAACAACCCTTCTGCATAGGGTCATCGTTGCCTTCTGCAGGTGACAATGGCAGCCAGCATGAAGTCCTGGGCCACCACGTCAGTGACAGTGAAGAGCAGGGTGCTGAAGAGGATCAAGGACAGCTCGATGCCACAGAAAAGCACCTGGCTGAAGTACACCTGGATGTCTGGAAGCACCAAGATTTCACTGAGCATGGAGCACCACTCAACACCATCAACAGGCATCAACCTTGCCCCGAGGCTGCTGAGCCTCCTTGCAGGAGGGGACTGAGCCTTGCTGGCAATGCTCAAAGCCCAGGCGATGCTCAGTCCCCTCTCCTCAGCCCATACAGCATCTGAAACTCCATGGCCAAGACACGCTCCAGAAAAACCTTCTCCCTCACAGCATCGCCCATATCTCTGCACACCTGGGGCAGAGCTGGGGCTTGCTCCCACAGCCTTGCAGCCCCTGCAAGGCAAGGTCACAGCGGGCTTTTGGCCAGGGCCCTGGGAACCTGGTTCCCTGCTTTGTGGAGGAAAAATTAAATTTTCATTCAAATTTTCACTTTGGCAGCAGAGATATCGGCTCAATTTCCACCTGCTGCTTTGAAGCCTTCGCTTTGCATGGGAGAAGCGCGCAACTGAGAGTTTTCAATTATAAAGCACATAAAGGCAGTAACAACCAGGCATATGGATTTTAAGCCTAAAAAAATAATAACAAAAAAAGTGCCACAAAATCAGGGGCACTCAGAAGGACACACTACCCCAAAAGCGACCATCTTCTGCTTGGCTGGGTGCTGGGGGCCAGCCACATTCCCGCTGGATCACAGAGGACCAGGAGGACCGTGCACATGCTTGGTCCAATTTCGATGGCAACAGCTCGTGACATGGAGCTTGACCCTTCCCACCCCAAAAATCAGCCCTGTAGGTCTGGTTGGTGAGGTACCAAGGCTCATCTTGAGCTGGAACATGGTGCAGGTTTGGACCCTTCCTTCAAAAGATGCCCTGGGAGGATGTGTGGAGTGGGGTTGTGGCCCCCAGGCTATTGCTGTACCCTCTTCTGGAGGGATAAAAGAAGATTTACCGTCCTAGTAGGGCTGGGGATTCCAACTTCACAGCTGCAATTAGACTGGAAACTGCTCCAAGTTGTATCAGTGGACTTGGAAAGGTGGGTGGGAGGAGAGGGGAGCTCAGCACTGCTGGGCTCCCATGCAGCACCCAGCAAACACCCAGGGAGGGATGCTTGCTCCGAGAGCAGTTCATCCCTGCTCCGTTTAAGAATAATTTCAACCTACACCTATCAGGGACAGCTCTTCCAGATTCAACAAGGTTGCTGGGTTGGAACCTCAAGAAGCAGAGGTCCGTGAACATCTGAATCCTGTCCCCCACCAACCCTTTACAGATGCCAACAAAACCTACCGCCTGTAGGAAGAGCAGCGTTACCTCCCAAAACTGGCCCAGGGAGCATGAAAACACAGCCTGGCCTCCCTCCCTCCAGCATCTCACTGCTCAGCATCCTCGCCAAGCCTGCTCTCCCCACCAGCCTGGCACTGTGGTGGGTTTATTCCCATTTTCTCCCTCCCATCCTTCCCATTGTGCATCCCTAACCCCTGGGCCAGGGCTCACCTGCACCAAACTTGCACCCAGCTTTCACACCAGAGCCCAGCATCGCACGGCAGGCACAGTGTGGGAGCACGATGCTCTGGAGGAGGCAATTGGAAGAATCCAAAGAAAAATCTTCCAGCTGGCCACAGGAGATACTGAACAACTGCAACAGCCATAGCCCCCCATCACCTCCAGGAGCAGCAGTACTGGGAGATGCTGCGGCTGCGTGCCCAGTCTCTGGCGAGTCTGGATTTGGCCCTGCTCACTGGCGCTCAGGATGGTTCTCCCGGTGCTGCTGGAGGAAAGGTCTCCCGCAGGGGAAATGCCATGCTGTGTTCAATTTGCCTCATCCTCCAGCACCGTGCCGGCTGTCAGCAAAGCACAAAGCTGAAGTTAATCTCTTGGTCTCAGGATGAAGCACCAAACCGGCGCTGATTTCCCAGAACCTATCCTGGGGCCGAGATCATCCCCGAGCAGCAATTAGCCCCAGCAGCCACAACATGACCTGAAGCAGAGGGTCCAGTCCTGTCCTCCACAGGGAAATGACTTGTGTGCCTTTCTCTAACTGCATGTCTTTATGGGAGCATGGTGTTAGCATGCTGGGGGTCTCCCAAAGCACCCAGGAGTCGATGGGGTCACCTGCCCATATAATTCGGGAACATCTGGCACCCATGGTCCCAGAGCTGAGGGCATGGCATGGTGGCCGGCATTTTTCTCTCTATCCCTTTCCCAAATTCCCTGTTGAAGCCACCGCTGGCTTCAGCTGGCCAAAATTTTACCCCACTGGGAGCTGCCAAAGCGAGAGATGCTGAGGAGGGTCCGCATGCCTGGCTTCAGTGACGCATAGGTGCTCATGAAATGGATCTCTCCTCTGGTTTCTCCCAGCCCGTTGGGAAGATGGAGGCTGTCGACTGGGTGATGGTGACACGAAGCAGGTCCTGAGCCTGAAATTAAAGGTGGCAGAGGTTTAACCCATCACTGTGTGGGAGGGCAGCACCACTGTGATACCCAGCTGGAGCCAGACTGGGGGTGATGCTGATGTGCTTCATAGCAGGGACAGATTTTGGTTTGTCCTCTGTCTTTCCCTGTCCCCTCCCACTCCCAGGGAAGAGACGGGAAGATGCAGGAGCTGGGGGCTTGGAGCCAGCTCACCTTGGGGCTGCAGCATAAAGAACCTGGGCTCCCCTCCAGCTGCTCCAGAGGTGCAAAACTGCCTCCTCCGCTGGCTCCTGTGGGGCCTGACCCTGCCAGACACTTGGATCCAGCCCTGCCGGTGACAAGGCATTCCGGGATGGAGCCAGCCACTGCCCCAGTGGGCAGCAGGGGGGAAGCACACACCCTCACTGAAGGGGAAGCCACCCCATAGTTAAGGATGGACCCCGCAGCACCTCATCACAGACCAGGACACAGCACATGCCATCCTCTGGGATTTCACACGTGAAACAATCCCAAACATCCCCCTCCGGGATGCCAGACCAGGGAGCCCTGGGGGGACAGGGACAGAGCTTGCAGCCTGGAGCTCCACAGAGCCTGAGCCCAGACCTGTACCTTAAAATCAATGAGCCAGTAAATCCCAATTCGTGGGACCACCAGGAAGATGACATTTGCCAGAGCCCCCACAAGGAAAGCCAAGAACTGGAGCAGGATCTGCGAAATGTGAGGGGGAAACGCTGCTGGGAAAGGAACAGAGAAGCCTTTGGGGATGTGTTAGCAGAGACGCTAACAACCCGCAGATGCCCTGCGAGGCCAGCATCTTCCAGCAGAGCCAGACAAGGCATGGATCCTGCTCCCCAAACAGACCCGTTTGGAAAGGGGAAAACCACGTGGCTGTGCCCCCCTCCCAAAGCCCAGCTCCTCGGGGCAGGATCAACCCCAGTTCCCAAGGGACCTGCGCAAGAGCAGATGCCCGCCCTTCCTCCAGGCTCCCACATTGCATTTTCAGGCTGACCATCAGCACCTCTTGAAGCCATCCCGCATCCGATGCTCGGTCCCTCTCTGGCCTTTCCCCAGCCCTTGCCGGTGGGGGGACTACCGGCGGGTGGCCCCCCGCCAAGGCCAGCTGCGCAGCACACCGAGGGGCCGCCGCCGGCCCGGCAGCAGCTGCCTTGGCCCGGGTTCAAGCACAGCACTGGTTGAGAGCAGCTTGTTATTTTGGTCCTGCAATGGGGTTATTTTTAGAAAGTGCTGAACACCCCTTCTCCGAAATCGCTCCTCGAGGTATGACCTTGCGGTGCTGCAGCCGCTCAGCTGGTCCCACCACCCCTCTCCTTGGGGACTGGAGCTGAATGTCACCCACTCACCTTCCCCAGGGTCCCCAACCCGGTGCAAAGCCCCGGTGACAGCAGCAGCATTATACCCTGGCGGCAGGGAAGGCGGTGGAGGGGGGGATGAAGTCTGAACTACATCTCAACCCCTGACGCCATCCAGGTTCGCTCCCGGTTTCAATTATCACCTGCTGGAGCAGCAGCTGCTGAGTGCTGGGGAACTCAAAGGCAAGTCAACAAGGTCTTGTTGTTTCAGCTGCTCGGGGGCACGGAGCTCCATGCGCCTTCCCCCCGGCACCGCAGGGATGCTGCGCTCCCCCCGCTCGCCCGTGTGCGTGCTGGGCTGCTGTGCCTGGTGCTTCGCCTGCTTCCCCCGTCCCGCTCTCCCCGGGCAGGTAAACACTGCAGGAGCTGCTGGGGGGGAGCAGAGAGAAACCTCAATAACAACAAAGGCGGGGGGGGGGGGAACCCACAGAGAAAGAAAAAAAATAAAGCCCCAACAACCCAGCCGCTGCACAGAGGTTATCCGGGGGACAGAGCAAATAATTGGCGAGGCGAACAATGCATTTTAATTAAACCTCTGCAGGAAACAAGGGGAGGGAATCAAGTTAATTGCACGGAGCGGGAGCAGGAGATTAAAAATGCTCTTCACTCAGAAGATGGTAGCTCCCATCCGCCTTTGCAGAGCAAAACAAGGCCACCTGGGGCGTTGATGCTGGCAGGGCAGCCTCCCAGGGCTGCTGCCGTGCCCCGTGTGTGGGGACACACAGCTAGCTGCCTGCTGCTGGGGCTCAGAGGGGTGTCACGCTGCTCCCCTGTGCCGGGGGGCTGCGGGGTCCTTGGTGCCCAGGGGTGGGTGCTGCCATGGAGGGTGCAGGATGGGAGCAGCTCCTGGGAAGCCCCGCAGGGATGGGGCGCATCGCTCGTGGCTGCGGGACTGGCAGATGTGTCCCAGCAGAGCCCAGTCCCTTCCCCTGGTCCCTGCTTTGTGCCCTCTGCTCAGCTCAGGGCTCAGCCCAGGCTGTGCCTGGCCCTCTCCCCACGCCCTGGGCAAAACCATCCACCTTTACTTTTTCCTGCCCTGGATGTTTCAGTTTTCAGACTCTTCCAAGCAGCAAGAGGTCGTTTCCTCCACTACTCCCTTCTCTGATCCTGCACCTTTTGCTCAAGTCCTTGTCTTCATCCCCTCATTCCACCCTGGACACGGTGCAAATGGAGACACCCAACTTGCTGCCAGCAAGCGCGATGACAGAGCCCAGCCTGGCTCCCCTTCCCACCCAAAAGAGGAAAAAGGATCACAGGCTCCAGGATGCTACAAGACCAGGGCAGGAGCCCCGACAAAGCACCTCATGCCTGGCACCAGCCCAGCACCAGCCCCCTGGGCACCCACCACCCCAGTGTCCGGGGCAGGAGGCATCAACCTCTGCTCTAAGGCAATTTGTGAGCCACAGCACTCTGCCCTCCATCCAGCCGCCTGCTAATTAGCACCAGCCCAGCCCTCCGCCTGCAATGAGAACAGCAATCAGCCCTGCTGTTTGCCTGCTAGGAACAATCTCCCTCCTTCCCTCCTCTGCATAAATTTCCCAGGCTGTGGTTTTTTGACGCTGATCCCACATAGCTTTATTCACAAGAGAAGTCCCACTGGGGGCAAGGAAATTACTCCAGCGCGCAAAATTACCCGTGCGCGCGATGCACGTACAGGGCATAACACAAGGGGTTGGGGTTTTTTTTGCACAGTATCAAAACCAAAATAAATCCACTGAGGGAGCTCAAAGCCAAGCCTTGCTCCTGACTACGGGTAAGAGCTGGACAAATTACAGCAATTAAAAAAAAGAAAGAGACATGTGGACTTTCATATCCACAAACCTCAGGACGCAGTTGGCGGGGGAGAACATTTCACAGTCACACACGCTGCAAAACCAAAGCACATCGCAAAATACTTTCTGTCCTCAGAGGCACAAGCTGTCCCTCCAGGCAGGCAGTGCCACCAGCACGAGCACGCGGCTGGGACAGCCTGTCCCTGCCCAGCCGGCCAGCATGGCTTGTCTGCAGCAGGACACAGGCAGTATTGTACCCAAAGTGGAGGTTTTCAAGCTGGAGATTGAATTGCAGGTTGTCCCCTCGCTGCTGTGCACAAACGCTGCCCTGATGGGAAACGAGCTCGGCCACAATCTTCCGCTTTTCCCCTGCAGCTGCAATCGGACGGGCAGAAAAACCACAGTGCTCTGCTTAAACGCTCACTTGCTGCACGAACGAGCTTTCCACCTGAGCAACCACGAGTAACTGGCCAGAAAAACACTGCTGCTTTAGCACAAGCTTATAATACATATTGGGAGGAAGGGAATTGTCCAGTACTTTCACCCGAAACCTGAGTCACAGCCGGGAGGCGAAGCCCACCATGCAGACAGGGAGGTGATTGCAGCATCTCCAGGCTATCTGCTCAATAAGGGCATCCTGGGTGTGAATAAGGCTGGGAGACAACAGGATCAGGGCTCAGCATCCCTAAGAAACAGAGAAGAGGTGAGGATTGAACCAGCAGGTGCAACCCAGGAGCCCCCTCCTAGACACCCCCCTCGCCACTGCCTCTCCATCACCCATGAGGCTGCCCCAGCCCACCCTGGGATATTAATTGCACCCCCAGAGCTGTGTGAGGATCCCCGGCTGCGAGTGGAGGTGTGGGCATGCTCGCCTCTGTGTGCGGCACTCCAGGGACAGGGACATTTGGCAGCTGCCTGCAGGGAAGGTGTCTGAAGTGCTGCTTGCTGTGGGAACATGAGTCAGAGCTCCCCGGTGCAAGAGCCTGACGTCTCCCTCCTGCTCATTTATTCAGCACATCAAATATTTGCCCTGCGCAGTTGCACCAGATGCACACTATTCAGGAGATTTTTTTTTTTTTTTTTTTTTTCCCCCCTCCCTTCTGCTGGCAGTGACAGCTTATAAAAAAACACCACAGTGCCATCTTGGGAAACTTGGCCTCCTAGCTAAGCATGTTCAAGCATCCTTTTCCTCTCCTGCTTCAGGGATGGGCTCCTCTCCAAGCATCCCCTCTGTGGGAACCAGCAAGCTCCTGTGCAGACCAGGAGGGGTTAGATGCCAAAACGCACAGGCAAAAGCAACAACCCCATAGGGCTGCAGTGGTGAAAGGTCATTTCAGACCCATTTCCAGCCCTGCCTGAGTGACAGCAGAGCTAGGAGCCTGCAGGCAGCAAACGGTGGCCTTGCCTGTCCCCTGCTCTGTCAAAGCATCCTGCCTGGAAGCTGCACACGCAGCGGCAGGAGAGGCCAGCCAAGGAAAACTGCTCAATTTTGCCTCCCTTTGGCGACGAAGCAGCTTTGCTGGCTGCCAGCCCCACTGTAATCCCATGGGGACCTCAATCTTTTTTTTTTTGTGCCACATCCCTGGATTTCTTATTTGCAGGGCTTCTCACACCCTGAATGCCCAGTCCCCAGGGAGGAGGAAGAGGTGTTTGTCTCTTATGACTAGCCAAGAGCTGGAGAAGGTGACCTTGTGCAGAGGTGACACACGAGGCCCTGCATCCCACCTGACTCCCTGGGGTTTCTAGCCCATCGTTGCAGCCGAAAATGTCCAGTTTCATTGGGGAACTGCAGAAACAGCTCATAAAACACAATCTTGGGGATGCAGCTGAGCACATCGGCCACCCGCATGGTGCGCTGCCGGATAAACACTGCATGCTGCAGGGAAGAAACACGTGCCTCCACCCTATTTGTAAAAGGAAAATCACCCTTCAATCTCCACTTGCATTCCCAGCGAGGATACACACAAGGCTTTAGGCATTTACAAGAGCTTCCCAGGGTCAGGGCTGGGATTTCTTGCTGGTGGGGGCTCCAGAGCCTGCTCCCCCTGAAGCCAGCATGCTCAGCCAGGCTCTGCATGCATCCTCTTCCTCCCTGGGGTTTGCGGGAAGCCACAACACAGGGAAAAGCCCCAGGGCTGGAATAAACCTGCAGTGCTGTCAGAAATAGCACTAGGAACAGCTATGACAAAGCTGATGCTCTGCTTTGCCCAAGACGACCGTGCAACACCAATGCTCAGCAGCCATCCAATGCCGTCCTTATGCTTGGTGGCTTCTGGGGACCCACAAACGAGCCCCAGCAGGACCCACACCCGCTGGGCTGATGCTTGGCACAGCAAATCCACTGGTGTATGGTGCAGAGATTTGCTATGCACCAGCCATGCTGCTGGCAGGGGGAGAGAGGGGAACTGCCTTGTGGGCTCGGCCCCCACTAAATGCTGCGTCCCCTCCACCAAGAGAGCATCCTTGAGCATCGTACTCAACCAGCTCCAGAGGGATCTGCTGGGAGAGAAAGCATGCTGGCAAGAAAGGACTGGGATTTCCCAGCTTATCCAGCCTTTACAGAGCTGCGTGTCCCGCTTTGCTTGTGGCGGGGCAAGTTAGGCTGAGCCCACGGCAAAGACTGCTTGGAGCTGAGCTCAATGCCCTTTGAAGGGCCAGCAGTGGGAAAAGAAATAATAATAATAAAAAAAAAATGTTCAGTGCTCGGGTGAAAGGCTGGTGAAAATAATCTGGCCAAAACACCACTACACACCTCCCCAGCCAGCCAAGGAGCTGCAGTGACCTTGCCCAAACATGGTGTCTCGGGTTGAAAGTGCAGAGCAAGAGGATGTGACTCACATCTGGGACGTGGCCTCAAAAGACAGATGTGTTTTGTTATTGTCCAGGGCCCTATCTGGAGCTCTGTCTGTGCATGCAGTGGCTCAGCCTTGCCTTTGAGCCCTTTCAAAAGGAGAGCCGCAGCACATCTCTTCCCAGCAGCATCCCTGTGCTGCCATAAAACGGATTGGGGAAATCCTGGCTCCTGCAAGAGAAAAAAATAAAATAAATCTAATCAAAATCATGTTTCTCCATGGGAATCTTCCAATTTCAATTGTATATCATTCAAAGAAGGATAAAAAACAAATGCTTTAGTGGTGGGATCCATCTCTCTAAGTTTAGAGGCTTAGAAGCTAAACCACCCCACCCCCACCCCCCACCCGATCCCAATGCAAAGGCACTGATGAGTGCCCTGGGTTCTCTTAGGCACTTACCACAGAGCAAGAGGAAACATCTCCTAGAGATGCTCTGTGTCTGAAGTGAGGAATAAAGGGATTTCAACAGGTCTCTTTCCTACAATCCCTAGGAAAATCAGCAGAATTTAGTAGAGAGAGCCCCAAAACACAGAGGTAAGGCTGAGCCACTCTGTATTAGACATCAGAGAATCTAAAGAGGCGCATGCAGCAGCCAGCGGAGCACAGCACATTACTTCTGCAGGCATCCTGCAAAACCCAGCTCCCCCACCTTGGGAAGTGGTTCCCCTGGCACATCATCCCCACCTTTTCACACTCACCACTACCCACCGCTGCCCGCGCGCCCTGCCTGGGTCCTGAGGGACACCGCAGGGTGACATCCCCTGGCAGCAAACCACCTCTGCTCTGCCTCTGGTTTTTCTAGCGGGTGAGCAGTCGGGGCCACGTCTGCCAGCAGTTTTTCCTGGGCGCATCCTGGGTTTGAAGGCACCAGCAGCTTCCCACCGCGGGCCGCGCCGGGGGGGCAGCGGGCCGGGAGCCGGCCATGCAGTTCACTTGGCAGACACTTGATGGGGCTACGAAACCGATTAGTGGCGCACCTGGCAGAACGGGGGGCGGGGGGCAAAACAGCCCCTGCCAGGTGTTTTGGGGGTCTCTCTTGGCAGGTGCCAGGCTGGCACTGCAATAGCTGCCAGCACCCACGCGGGATGCTGGCCCCAGTGCTTCGCTTTGGCCTTTGGTTGTGCCCTGGACAGGCTGCAACCGAGGACGGACTGTCAGCACCTGGACAAAGCTGGAGGCTTTATCCCCAAAAGGTTTTCCGTGACGTGTTTTGAGGAGCACTGTGGCGATGGAGAGGGAGAGCAGAGCAGCAGGCATCCCCCGCAGCGCTGCCTTGCAAAGCACTGAGTAAGCATTACGCCGCCGTTGCAAGACGAGGTGACCTTGCTACCTCCCGACTCACCACTGCCTAAACCCAGGCTCTTTGCAGGCTGCTGCGGTGGGGTTTTCCTATATCTCACCCCAAAAGCAAGGGGAGGATGGGGAGGTCCAGTGCCAACGCAGAGCCCAAGCACGGTGAGAGGCGCAGCCCCGCATTGCGGAGCTCGCTGCGGGCAGGGGCCAACCCCGAATTCCCTGAACGC
Organism: Falco biarmicus; assembly: GCF_023638135.1. Classification (NCBI taxonomy): domain Eukaryota; kingdom Metazoa; phylum Chordata; class Aves; order Falconiformes; family Falconidae; genus Falco; species Falco biarmicus. Next base: position 3,617,652 of record NC_079302.1, on the reverse strand, counting down.
TGCTGTCAAACTGCCCAGCGCAGCTCTAAATCCACCAGGTCTTACCTGGCTCCAGCTGGCCGAGCAAGCTAGCAGCAGCGTGCGAGCAAGAGCTGGAGAGTCAACGCCTCTCCTGCTTGAAACAAAAAAGAATAGAGTCGGTGTTCATAAATCATGAGCTAGTTACTGACAGAGAGGACTCCCTTCCCTCTTGCTCCACACACTGCGGCACAAATTATGGCCCCAACTTCACTGTTGTTCAGTGATGAACATCTGAAAAGGCTGTGACAGATGAGAAAAGGGATGATTTAACAGCCATAAATCCAGCCAGCTTAGAGGTGTTTTTACAACCAAACCCATCTCGAATCCCCTCTGTTATGAATACTTATCACTCCCAGACACTAGTACAATGGAAAGATTTTTAACAGCTTTAATAGAGATGCAATAAAACCCCCAGAGCCCAGCAAGCAAACATCCTTTTTATCCCTCGAGGGAGGGAGAGGGGCCTGGGAGCTGCTTGCTGCACTCAGGCTCAAAGGCTCGGGGCTGGAGCATCCACCAGCTCACCCCGGGTTTAATGGATGGGTGGCATCAGCCAGGAACTGTATCAGCTTTCCCAAAGCTGTTGCACAGAGTGGGTAAGTGGTACCCCACAGGGAGGGAGGGATGAGGAAACAGGCTGTGCCCATCATGTACAGCACCTCCCTCCACCCATGCTGCTCTTACCTTTGCCAGGGTCTCCTCCTGCAGCTGCCCAAATCACAGCCAGCCTAGCCCACCAGGGGGGATTTAAAATGAGGGTGGTTTCAGCTCCACCAAGGACTCACCTGGGTAGGGTCTATCCCTCAGCTGCCACTTTTAATGTGCCTCATTTCTCAAGCGTTAAAGGCTAAACGGCCTCAACATCCGCCACCTGAGGAGCAGGAGAGGGACACTGCTCTCCAGCACTTCAGGGAGGCCGGGAGTGCTCCCAGCTCAGGGTTAAATGGCCAAGGATCTCACTCCCCATTGCTACGCATGCTGCCCCTATAGCCTTTCTATACCATTGTGCAAGTGCAGCCTGCACCCAGCCAGCAAAATCAGCAGCCGGGAGGTGCCAGGGGTGCCCCCTTCACGTCGAGCACATGCCTAAGGAGAAGCACCTCCTTTCCTATACACGTGAGCTTATTGGGCACGGCAAGGCGACATGTAATCCATCAGACATCAGACGGAGGGAAGGAAAGCACTCCCAGGACATGTGGCTTCTGGTTTTCCATAGCTGGTCAGCCCACACCCACGTGAAACCCCGGGTAAAACACCTGAACATGGGCTTCGGGGCTGAGGGGTTTCCCTCCTGCAGTGGTGAGTCTGTGGAGTGCTCCAAGGAGGGTAATTAAAAAAAAAAAATAAAAAAATGCAAGCAGGGCAAGCTCCTCCTATGAGAAATGTGGCCATGAAACCCAAGAAACCAGCACTGCAGGGTAGGGAACAGGCTCAGCTCGGCCACACAGAGACCCGAGGGGATATGGTCTCCAAAGTCTGGGTGGAGGATGACACTCCCAGCCCATTAATCTAAGGGAACATCTGTTTTTAATAAGATAATACTGAGTAATTGATTTTTAAATACACTGAAATCAAATGTCCTGAGGCCAGAGCAGGATCCCGGCTCTGTCGTCAGATCAGCAGCAACTGGCAGAGATTGAGTGCACAGGGGAAAAGAAAATAAAAATTAAATCTCCTTCGTGTGTCTAGCTGGCTCCGGGGCAAATGCTAACATTTCTTTAAAAGGTGCATCAATTTTTCCCTATTAAAAAAGTAGGCCATCAAAAGGGAGAAGCCGGCGGGGGCTGAGCTGGGTAAGGCACCAGGGACCACTGAGGCCAAGCCGGCAGCATGGAGACAATCCATCTCATTAAAGCACATGACAAAGGCTGAGCGAGAAAGTAATTTTTAAGACAATTTATTCCAATCTCTCTCTCTCACCCCATCCTTCACACAGTCCCATCAAGAAGGGTTTACGGAGATTTTTTATTATATTTTTTTTTTAATATTTTAAGTTGTTTTTTTTTAGAAAAATACACATGCAAATAATATATACTTCACTGCTGAACTTTTTCTTATGTTGGAAAAAAATAATAACAAAGAAACAAAGCAGGATTTGGGAAAGACCCGAGTGGAGACAGGGATGCCACGGGGATGGGATGCTCCAGGGTGCAGGTCCTGGCATTGAGCTGCCAGATTCCCATGGTCCAGCACATCCTCTTCATCAGAAAGGTTTTCGTCAGGGTGAGACACTGATGGAGTGCACGTTAGTCCCCTCCGTCAGCCTCTCGCCCCGACAAAAACCTTTCTCCAGTAACTCTGCCCAGGTTTGGGACTGGCCAAGGCAAAGCCAGTGCTGGATCCGATCCTTCCTACGAGACCCAGCATGGAGCAGAGTCCCAGCTCCAGCAGACAGGGAAGGCCAGCTTAGGTAAAAGCATTACTTTGATGCTAGCAAATGACACCAGAAACTAAGAGCTACATGGAAAAAACCCTGTTAGCTATTTATCTTACAGGATACAGCTGACAGCATGGGGAATAATGGACTGATGGTCCCTGGAAACCCGGACTGATGTTTCAGGACAATGTTTTTGGGGTGAGACTGAGTGATGGACCCTTGGCTGTGTGGGGCTGGGCTTTCCTGACCCCACGGGCAGAGTCAACTGGGTCCCTTCAGAGCAGGGACATGCCCTGCGGAGGGGAGTGGCGATGTCCCTGTGTCCCCAGCCTCTCTGCAAACACTGTGCCAAGGTCCATGGGGAAAAACCAGATACGCTGCATACTGCGTAGCTGCCATCACTAGAGCGGAACAGGAGATGTACTTCAGACAGGGCTATTACAGGTTTGATTGATGATCAGCAGGAGCAGAGGGGCTGGGGAAGGAGAGGGCGGTGGGGTGCAGCCCGGGGAAGGAGGGCGGTTAATCTAATCCCGGGAACCCAGGAAGCCCCGACGCCGCTGCAGCAGGGAGTGGGTGCAGGGGGATCTGCCTCGATGCTGCTTTGCTGCCTCCTTCCAACATGCTTTTACATGGTGCTCCTCTGCCTCCTCTCCCAGCTATCCTGCCCAAGGCCATGGCTTTTTTTCCTGCTCACCCACACGAATGATATGGAGCAAACTGTGTTTTCTCTCTGCCCAGAGGTGCAAAACCACACAGGCAGCTCAGGGAAGGTTTCCCAAGAGAAGGATTTCCCTCCAGCTCTCAAGGAGCTTTACACCAAGGAAGGTAGCAGCACTTCACCAGCCCCCTCTCTGCTTCCAGTGAGTCCCCACACTGCCCATGTCCCCAGCCGGTGGGGACATGCCTGGATATACAACCCAAGCCAACCTGTTGCCAGACTGACCCACTGCATCCCATCACCATCCTCAGCAGCCAGGTCCTGCATTGCCAGGACAAACCCACATGCTGTGAATGCCCAGTGCCTGGCTAAGGAGAGAGACAGGTCAAACTGGAGGCAGAACTGGCTGCTTCCTCCGGCAGTGGCTTTCCTCGGTGGCTGGATGCGGCTCCAGCAGCTGGATGTGGTCCCTGCCATCACCTCTCGCATCCCTGGTCCACCTCCAGCCTCTGTTGTGCTCACCCAGAGGATGCCGGCAGGGAAAGGCAGCCAGAGGCTCGCAGCCTTGGATTCTCCAGATTTACCACTGTCCATGGCAGCCCCAGAAAGGCACCGAGCAGCAAATGCATTTGGCAGCTCCGCACCCACCGCCGTTGTGCTACAAAACACTGAAGACCACAGGTAGTGTTTCACCAGGGGTCTGGAGACACAGTGATCCAGCTCTCATAAACACACCTAGGGGCTGCAGCAGTCATTCCCTTTTTGCTTTTCTCTTGTTTTTTGTTTGGTTTGTGTTTTGTTTTTTTTTAACTGACAAAATACACTTTTGGGACTGTCTACTCTGAAAATCGATGCGGAATAGTCTGCCAAGGAAGGGGAGGCTGTTTGGCTCCTATTTCTACAGCTGCCCTGGTGCAGCTCTAAAGTTTGGTGAACGATCATGCAGGTTTTATTGCAGCTTGTGTGTGTGATTAAGTAGCCCAACTTCAGTTTCAGGTAGCCCTGGTGGTGGGTTTCTTTCCCCTCCCCACCTGCTCCGGCTGCCGTCTTTTCACTTCAGCATGCCGGCCAGGCAGCTATTCGGTGGCCATCTGCTCGATATGGTCGCTGAGCAGCTTGTATTGCTCTGCAGAGGAGAGAGAAAAGGGCACTGGGAGGGTGCTGATGCACCCTGGCCAGGCAGACAGGCTCCATCCCTCTGGGACCCTGTGGAGGGGGCACGCATCCCCCGGGCTCCCCCCTACCTTCATCCAAATTGCCGATGGTCGCCTGCTTCTTCAGGAAGTCACTGCAGAGCTTCTTGTTCAGGCCGAACGCCAGCATGTTGTGAATGAATGTGCTGAGGAAGGACAGAGAAGCTCTTGGTGAGGGAAGGGCCAGGCTGCCCTTTCCTCCCCCCACCTTCCTCTTCCTCTCCGCAGCCCCTTGTACTGGGTGCTGGGATGATGCTCAGCTGTGGGAAAACATGCTAGATCCCTGCGGTGCCCAGATTTTCAACTTAACGGGCAGGAGCTGGCCCCAAGGAGAAACATCAAGCATCCTCTGCACTGTAAGGGATGTCCCCACATGAGGGAACATCTGGAAGGTGTCCCCCCAGCAGCTGGCAAGGATGCAGTGTGGAGCCTGCCTGCAGGAGGGATGGCCCCCGTGCCCTGCTCACCCCAGCTGCCCGAAGGTGATGTTCTCATTGAAGCGGAGGCTGTCATCACGCTCCTCCTGCGTCATGTGGCACCACTTCTCCCTGCAAGGCACAAGCCTGTCTGGCACCGATGTCACTCAGGGACCCCCTGCCTGCACCCCCCCCTCCCCCAGGCCATGCTGCCAGAGGACAGGAGGGCACCGAGACCAGCGCACAGCGCACGTGCGGTGCTGGAGCAGCTCGCACACCTACATCCATCTGCAGATCTCTCGCCCTGGAGCAAAGCAAGAGACGCCCCAAGAAAGTCTTCTGTAACCTTGGCTTTCTCCTGAAGGCCCTGGCTAAGAGCGAGGAAATAGCATTGGCCTCTCCAGCGCAGAGCTCGCGTCTCTCACCTTCGGTGCCATTGCTTTGGCAAGGGGGGTGAGCGGGGAAGCAGCGGGAGTTTGCACTCTTGGGGATGGCCGTCCCAGCAGGGGTCTGCTGAAGCCCCCCCAACCTAGGAGGGGTACCAGGAGAGTACCAGGCACCTCTCCCCCATCTGCAGCAGGGCTCCAGCTCCCCAAGCAAGCCGCTCCCCAAACACACCTCCCCCTCCGACAGCACGAGGGGCTTCTGTACCCCCTCCCCATGGCCCCGCTCAGGGCCGAAACACCAAAATGACAGTGCTGCCCTGAGGATGCCCTGGCTCTGCAGCAAACGCAGCTGCAGTGTTGCCTCAAAGGAAGGGGAGGTTTAAGCTCTAGATGTTTGCAGCCAGCTCTAGCCAGTGGCAGGAGTCCCCATCCCCGTGTCCCACCTGGGGGGGCTTAGGGAATAAAGCCTGTGTCACAGAAATGTCACTGTGGAGGTGCAACACTGTGCTGGCAGCCGGGGGCTCGGTGCATGCATGCCGGGGAAACTACAGCTCCAGGGTGAAACCAGCCCCCTCCCGTGAAGAAGTCAAGTGAGGTTAGAGCCAAGGGTAAGAGGAGGAAAAGCAAGGAAAAACAGGGATAGGCAGAAGAAAAACAGCTCTATGGAGGAGAAGGAAGAGGAGAACACCAGGAGAGGACGGTATGCTTGCAGCTCGTGCTAGCTCACTGGCACACCAGGCAGGGTGGGAGGAGGTGGAAATGGGTGGCTGGGGAGGAGGGTGTCTCACGGTAAATTCAGTGAGGTTAGCTGAGCCCCAGTGCACGTCTGTGTTGCTGAAACTGGAAGAGGATGGGTGCTCAGTCAGGCTGACCCCATGGAGGGGACCCAGTCCTCAGCGACTCAGCCCAGCCTGGGCAGCTGAACGCTGCTGAGCCGAGCCTTAGGTCTCCAGGGGTGAGCTGCCTATATTTATATATAGGGCTCTGAAAAATATGGTATATTTTAAAAGGATTAAAAAAAAAAAAAAAAAAGAAGGTGTAATTTCTCCCAAATAAAGCTTATGACTAGCAAATAAAAACCACATCCAAATCCGGAGGCTGAAAAGAAAGGAGAAGAATCAAATTAAGGGGCTTTGAAAACTGGAAGCAAAACTTCACAGATCTCAATGGCCCACTTACAGAAGGAGCATGTTTGTAGCACTTTTTTTCCTGCCTTTTTATGTTTTTGAGAGAGGAAGGAGAAAGAAAAACCATTATCAAAGTGCCCAAGAAAAATTTGCCGTGCTTCTGGCTTGTTAAGCTCGAGTAACATGCCTGGGAAGGGGGAAAGCCCACATGTGGCTCTGCTCAAACCCTTTAATCTTTATACCAGCATGGCAGGGCAGGCACAGCGGTGCGTAACCCCACGGGCTGGGCTAACACCTTGCCTGTATTTCAGTGTACCCAGGAAAGCCTTGCCATGGCCCCCGGGCACTGGGAGAACCGTGCCAGTGAGACGTGGTTTCAGCCGCTCAGCATCACTCATCTTTCAGCAACAGCGTTTCACCCTGCCCAGCTAACCTGAGCAATGCTCTGCCTGAGCAATATTTAAGTTATCTATTTGCCGGTGCACGCTTTAGCCACGTGGAAGATTTACTGCCCAGCTTCAAAGAACCCTCATCCTCTTGCTAATGCCATCACTTGGAGTGATTTGCTCCAAGATCGAATATTCCACGCTCCAGCAAGAGAGCAATGACTCTCTCCCTGCCCCTATCCCAGCTCGGAGCACAGGTAGATGTGGCTGGCTTTGAGCTTTGCAGCCCAAAGGACACGTTCACAATCGTGACATGCAGCCCGCATTTGCATTTTTCTTTTTATCTAGGGATGGCAGCACAAGAGTGCATTAAAAAAAAAAAAGAAGGTTCATTTTTTCCAGCTGGCAAAGGATACTCAGCACTTCTATGTGGCAGCAGAAGCCGGGAGCAAGCGGGAAGGACAGGACAGGGGGATGCTTTCTCCACGGAGAGACTCGGTTCATTTCCAAAACCTGCCCAGGGAACAGTACCTGGCACAAGTCCTCAGCTTCCCCAGCAGCTAGGCATCTGATTTCCACAGTAAAATATCACAGCTGGAAACCGGTCAGGTTTCCTTTTTTAAAAAGCCACATTAAAGAGGAGCCCACTCACTTTCTGGCCCTTTTGAGAGGGTCATGCACACGAAATCAAACCTCCGACAGCCGTTCCTCCTGGGTGGAGAAAGGGCCTTTCAGAGCCCCCCTGAAACCTGTTACCCCCCTCCCCAGGCAGGATTTGGACCTGAAGCGAACATTGGCCTCTGGACACTAATGCACTGAAGTACGGGGACAGACACACCTCTTCTCCTCTTCCTCCCCAGTGTTCCCTCTGGAGCGGCAGCAGAAACAGGGCCGACAAAAGTGGTGCGTGAAAGATCATGCAAGATAGAGGGATGGAGGGGAAAGGAGAGAAGAAGAGATGGAGGAAGGTTGTTAGAGGCAGAGAGAGGAAAGAGAGAGAAAAAGAGGAATTTAGTTCTGGTTCCTTCCCCCCATCCCGTGCCCTCCCCACCAAGAGGAGAAAAAAAACCCTCCCCAGCTCTCAGTGCAGCCCCAGGAGGACGCAGCCCGGCCGCCCCACAGCTGCCCTGGCCACCCCACTGGGGTGGTCACAGCCCCATCACCATGGACCCTCCAGACACCTGCCGTGGCCAAGCACCATCCCTGGTGTATCCAACCCACCCATGGGATGCCAGCCCTCACCAGCCAGCTCCTCCTGCCAGGGATTTTAATATCCTCAGTCCAGCAAGCAGCATCCCAGTTCACCCAGTGGCTTCTGTTATCCTCTCCAGAGGACTAAGGGGTGGTCACCACCACCTTCCAGCCCCCTGTAAGATACTCGGAGTACTCCAGGCTGCAGCTCCTGAAGCTCGTTCATTATTCGGGCTTGCTTCTGCAGCGGAGGCAGACTCAGCCATCAGATTAATTGAGAAAGGCACTTGGAGCAGAGAGCAGCTGCTGGTGGCGTATGTCCTTGTGAGATATTTGCTGCTGCTAATTTGGGGCTTAATCAAAGCAAATGCAGTTATGGTTACATTGCTGTTCAATAGGCCCTTTCAGTGGCTTGCTTGGAAAAAGGGAAAAGCAATAAAGAAGAAGGCAGACATTGATCGGTGCACTGAGCCTGGCAGAGCATCCCAGGGTGTGAGCCAGGGCTGCAGCGTGTGCGCTCAGGTTTTGGGGAGGATGCGGGAAGGCTGGTTGCTTCAAGAAGTGCTGTCAGTGCTCGGAAAAGGGGCTGTTCAAATGCTCCGAGCTGAACAGTTCTCACCCCGAGAACTCAAACCCTCAAAGCACTGCACAGATGCAGCAGGACGGTCTGGCTTTGGAGGGGTGAAACTGCGGTCGAGAGAGCAGTTAATTGCCAGAGCCCTCGTGGCAGCTCCGTGGTGCAGGAAGAGATGGGCACGAGCCTGGCAAGGGTCTCACCCAGCCTTGCACCCATGGGGTCCCCCGTGCCCGGGCACCCAGATGCTCTCTGTACACAGCCACCCTCCAAAACAAGCAGCCCCTTCCTTTTGCAGGGTTTATCCTGATTTCCCAGCTCTTGGGACTAGCCATGCTGCTGTCTCCAGCTCTTGTCCTTGCTGGCTGCTCGGGTCAGTCCCCACGCTACACTGACAGCACTTCCACGGCCCTCCCGCGGACAGCCGGGACTCCAGGCATCCCCTCCTCATCTGCTGCACCTCCCTGAAGGGCTGCACCAAGCATCTTTTCCCACATCTGCTTGCAAACTAAGCACCAACAGCCTGAACCCTGGCTGGGTTTTCTGGGCACACCCCCAGGGCTTAGCTCTTGCAAAAAAACATGATGCACAATGAGCAAGAGAACCTTCGTGCTCCCAAATCCCTAAGAGGATGCAGACCTCATCGGCCCGCAGCCCAGTGGCCCCAGAAGATTTGCAGTCAGGGGCAGAAAGCAGAGGGTTTCCCCGCAGTCGGTAATGCTTAGGGCCGTCGGGAGCGGGGGGAACACCGGGGGGCTAGAGAGGACACAACGTCTCCTTTTCCCACGGGCCCATGTCCTACCTGGTGGTGGGGGACCGCTTCCTGCGCTCACAGTGCACAGCATCGAAGAAGGCGGCGTTCCAAAACCGCAGGTTGTGCCTGCAGGGAGGGAGGGAGACGCTGGGGACAGCCACTTCCATCTCCCCCAGCCCGTCCCCAAGCCCTCCCAGGGCCAAGCTCACCCACCGCCCAGGGGCCGGGAGAGGATTCCAGGAGCTCAGCAAGTCTGGCAGATTTGGTCCATTTTTGGACCAGCTCCTTTTGTGGCTGCAAACAGGCTCTCCCTAGCACCAGGGATGTGTGCAGCTGCCACAGGGGCAGCAGCAGCTCAAAAGCACTCACGGACAACTGGGGAATGTGTGGGCAGGGACAAGTCCCCTCCCCAGGGAGGCCACTGCCAGGCAGGAGCTCGCTCGCCCCAGTCAGGCTTTACCAGATCGGCTGCTGCTTGAGGTGCATGTACAGGTAGATCTTCTCTCCTTTCTTCTCCTCCTCTGGGCTCTGCACAGAAACTGCGGGGACACACAGTTACCTGCCAAGGTCTGGATGACTCCCACCTTCCCACCCATGCGTGGGCTTTGGGTCCCCCTGCCAGCTTGGCATCCAAGCAGCCACGATGGTGAGGTTTGCAAGCCAAATACTCATACCCGACACACCCTCAGCAACAAGAAGAGGAGCTTTGGCTGCCCTTTGTGGGCAGACATGAGCTCTCATCAAGGCATGGATGTCCCAGGAGGATACTCAAGGGACGGGACCGCTGGTTTGGTAACACACACAGCTACCAGGAGGGAGACTGGTGCAACATGAAGGCTCAGATGTAGTAGATGGCCAGACCTCTGCAACCTGTGCCACTGAGGACAAGATGCCACAAGATGTCCTTGTGAGACAAGAGCTGTGACTGCTCCAAAGCAAGGAGCTGCTAAAGGCTCCTTTGGAGCACTTCCCTAGGAGCTCAGAGGAGACAGCATCGGTCCTTCCTGCCCTTCTCACCACCCCACAGCTCTGACAGTGCCGGCCATCTCGCACCACTTCCAATGCTCACTCCTTCCCCCCAGGGATGCCTTGACCATGCCTACTTCAGCAATGCTGGCTCTACTCACCCGTCTTCTTCAGCTTCTCCTTTGGTTTGTCCTCACTTTCGCTGCGGCACAGAAATCAGTGTCAGCTCCCAGAAAGCCTGTCCCCCCCTGACAGCCCATGCAGCAAAGCCCTGCCCCCCCTTGTGAGTGGAGCACCTTCATCTGAAAGACCCCTGCTCCCATGCCACCGTCCCTGGGGCCAGAAAGGTGGCTAAGAGACTGTGATGTCCATCCCAGTCGGACCTAGCACAGAGATGATGCAGAAGACCACAAAGCAACAGCACCATCTCCTGGAACCGCGTATCTCCATGCCTAAGGGACACGGGACTCTCAGACCATGAGATGCCCAGTGACCAAAATGTGAAGCATGGGACCAGGCTAGAGATCATCTTCCCATGGTCATGATAACCCCTGGCTCTTGGTGACCCTACACCCAGGAGGTTTCTGGCTTAGTCACATTATGGGTGCCTGCCTCAGCACCCCCTGCCCACCCAACAGAGTGGTACCCACTCGCTCTTTTTGGTGGTAGGACCCTTCAGTTTGGTTTCCAGGCCCCCAAAGAAGCCCTTGACGTTCTCCGTCTTGGCCGATGTGTTTTTCAGCAGCCGCTCCGCGATGTCCTTCTTCTCGGCCAGCCAGCTGTTTGCCGACTTCAAGTATGAGTCGATGCTGCCCATGGGCTTCTCCTTGGCCTCCAAGGGCAGTGCGTGGGGCTTGCCTGCAGGCAACATATCAGGAGCTCAGTTGGCCCCATGGGTCCTGGGTGCTGCCAGTTCCTGGGGAACTTGCTCCCAGCTACAAGATGCACCACAGAGACCAGGAGCCAAATGGAAACGGCTCAGACCCCATCCCATCCCAATTCCTGTAGGTCTTTATCCTCCTCCCCCGCCCCCCCCCCCCCCCCCCCCCCCCCCATTTTGGATAGAAAATCCAGTCCTCTGTGGAGGAGTGACCACCACACACCCAGCAGTAAGCCAAGGTGCTTCTGGGCTGGGGCATTCACATCGCATCCCCAGGGTCAGGGAACATCTGGGCATTGCCACATACAAACATCAATGGCTAAAAGCAATGACAAACCAGCATCAGCGTGAGCTGCCACCCCAGTGAGGGTCTCCAACAGGTTTGCACAGCTTCTTGGCCATGGAGGCTCTTTTCTGCTCAGTATCGGAGTCAGCCAGAAAAAGCCAAGCTTGGGTACCCCTCCGTCACCCTTCCCACACACAGGGCACACCGCCACTGGTCTCCAGCACAAGCAAAGCCCGAGGGTGCAGGTGACTCTTACCCACGTAGTAGTAGGTGAAACACATGGTCATGAGGTTCTTGGCAGGGCTGAAGTCATCCATCTGGTGACATCTGACATGGAGGGAGGATTCGGTGAAGGCACCCAACGATGGCAACCACAGCAACCTCGTGTTGCTGCCCCTCCTTGAGCCATGGCTCTGATCTCAGGGGCTTCTGGTGACTGCAACAAAGCCACAGAACCACCCCCCGCCACAACTTACTCAAAGAGCACGAGGGCGAACGACTGCATCAGGCGGTAGAAGGTCTGCTCCGAGACGCACTTGGAGTTGCAGCGCTGCAGGCACAAAGCCCAGGGTTTAGCACAGCTCTGCGGAGCAGCTGGCTGCTGCAAGCAGCAAGAACAACTCCAGCCCCCCCAGGACCCCTGGCCACAAGGAGGTGGGCAGAGAGCACAGGCAGCTGGGCCTCCCTCTCGGAGACAGTGGTTTGCCTCTCTGAATTGTTTTTCTAGGGAATAGGGCATGTCTGAGCGCCAATAGGTAAAAGAGGTGACTTCTCCCACACACTGCAACAAGCATGCACATAACTGCCTCAAGGTGCATTTATTCACTTCTGTATCTCCCTGTACTGAAGTTCCTCCCTTTCCCTGAGTTCCTGCCCTCCAAAAATACTGCTTTGGGGTATTTCTATATTCCCCTGGCCTGAGCCTCCTGCCCAGGCTGTTTCAAAGCCCCTGGTGCCAGATCACTGCTCCTTCACCCATCTCTCCCCTTACCTGGGCGCTCACATATCTTGCGAACCACTCCCTGCCCTTCCCGTTCTCACTGCTGCAGAGCTCACCAAACCTGGCCTTCTCTTCTTGGTCCAAATCCTCTCTGAAACGTGGAAAAAGAAAAAAAAAACATCGTTAAAGCTGAAGATGTGGCCAGCATCCCCCATCCAGCCAGCATGGCTCAGCTCACCCACGTCATCCATCTCGGTGGCAGCATCCCTGTGCTGTGATGCTGGGAGGGAGCAGAGCAAGAGGGGAAGGGGAGCATCCATTCTGTCATCCCTCGGCTCACGGCTTACGCTGCTCTTTTGTTCCTCCCGGAGGGGAGGGGGGCAGGGAACCAAAGGCAGAGGGAGAAGGGAAGAGCCAAGGACAGCCTGAGCAGAAACTGAGCTCCAAAGACAGGCGCTCTGCCCCAGAGCAAAACCAGCCCCTGTTGCTGCTCATCACGCTCAGTTTGCTCAATCCTGCTTGACACGCCAAGCCACAGCATTGCGGAGACCTCAGCAATGGGAGCTGGGGGAGGGATGCAGGGCTAGGGGGGGAGTGCCAGGGGCTGCCGCAGGGCCCTGGGGCACGTGTGAGCTGCTGGCATTTGCACGAGCGTCAGCAGAGATGCCCAGTAAGAGAGAGGAGCTGGAGACCCTCAGCACAGCGAGACCCTCGGCATGGTGAGCCCCTGCATGGGAAAGGAGAGAAAGAAGGGAGGGGAGCTGGGGGTGAAAGGTGAGCCGGGATATGCCCAAGAGAGGGGCATAAGTCAGAGCCCACATCGCCCCGCTTAGCTCTGACGCCGTGTTATGGCCGGGAGCAACAAGCTGCATTAGCCAAGCATGGGGAAGGACACAAACCGATGCTCCCGGAGTGGGAAAGCAGCCAGATCCCATCCCGCGGGATGTCCCCTGGCAGCAGGCTCAGCAGCACTTGCTGGCCCCGCTCACTCACCCCCCGGTGAAGATCTTCTCCACGTAGTGCCGCATGAACTCCCGGCGCTCGGCCGTCGCCTCGTCCTGGGCTGACTCAGTGCTCTGGCTGGAGGAGAAGGACTCGTTGGAGGAGGAGCGGCGGTAGCCACCCCAGTGCCTGGGAGAGTCACCCATGTCATTCTCACTGTCCGCCGACTCAGTGGCATCACTCTCTTCCCCAGCCATGTCCCCTGTGTCCCCCAGGTGCCCATTGCCACTGGGAGCAGCGGGAGGGGAGGGCTCCGAGGGGATGCAGGTGGGTGTTTCAGCATCAAAGTCAATGAGGTTCCCTACAGGCACGTCCAGGGGGGCCTCCATGGCTCTCCTGGGGGATGTGGCGGTGTTGGGGGGACTCGCTCCTCTTCCTTTCACCCTTCACTGGGGCGCCAAGGCCATCGCTGGCAGGATGCCTGGGAGGACAGGCTGGCTAAGGCAGGCAGACCCTTCTGTGGGGGGACAGGTTACCGCAGGACATCTAAAAGACAAGGGGAGGACAAGAGTGAGGACAGAGATGCAGGGAACTGCCACCACGGACCTTGGGCAAGGAGAGCATAGACCATCACCTATGATGTCTCCAGGATGCTCATCAGCAGCGGAGAGGGACAGGACAGGGACACAGTAGGCAAACAGAGGTGGCTGCTCTCCATCAGCCACGTGAATAAGAAAAGCCATGCAGTGCCTGTGTGCTTTCTGCACTGTTCAAGAGGGGGTTTCATCCTTTAGCCCAGAAAAGAGACAATTTGAGCTCAAGCTCCATATGTCACATTTGGGATATGACATCTCACAGCCTGACGGGCAAAACTGGGTTGGCATGAGCCAGCAGCTGGCAAACACACTGGAGATTTTCCAAGGCAGCCCTGGAGAAGCATCCTCCTCTCCCCTTCCCTCCTCTCTGCTCACGGGTGTGCCTGACCCCATTTGGAAATGGGACTATCTCTGGGGTGGAGCATCCCAGCTTTAAATGTGCACTGACTTAAAATGGGAATGGAGAGGGGCTGCAGAAACTGTAACGGCATGTGGACATAGGGCTCTGAACTGCAATTAGATTAATTAATCGAGCACAGGGAGCACTGGCTGGTGATGGACCGCGATGCTCTAGTGCACACACATCCCAGGCAGTCCCGCAGCAGCTGCTGTGCAGCAAAAGGCAACGAAGGGGCTGCCCTGAACTGCCTCGATCACAGGGTCACTCATGTCCTCAGCAAACGTGTTGCTGCCCTGGGAGGTGGCCAGCAATGCCTGCTGAGAAGCAAGCCCGGTACAAGCGGCCCCACTGCAGCAGCCAGGCACAGAGCCAACGCAGGGACAGCAGCACAGGTAAAGCAGTGACAAGCCCAGGGCAGCTCGATGGCACTGCCATGGCCCCACTGCCTTTGAGGTGACTGATCCCAGGGCACAAGCAACCACCCCCAGAGAAACAAAAAACCCACAATTTCTTTCAGCTCAAAGACTAGCATACCCCAAAGGACCAACGTCCAGTTCCTCAGATGAAAAGGCCTTCAAAATGAAGCCCAATCTGAAATGTTTCACCAAGCAGAGCATAATCTCCTAGCTCAGAGGCTCAGAAAATAACCCACAGGCTGCAGCAGGAGCTGCTCTCCCAGCGGTGCCCTCCTCCTCCCCACGCCCCCCTTGGGCCAGCAGGGTGCTGGGACCCATGGGACAGAGAGGGAAGCACAACACTGCACCCTCCCTGAGCACTAGGCAGCCCATCACCCTGGCTGGGAAAAGCCCGTGTCACCCAGGTCCCCAGGGCTGAGAGACAACTGGGACAGAAAGGAAAGTCACCTCGGGTGGCAAAAACTCATGCACCCACATGCACCCAACACCAAGCGGTCACCTCCTCCCTCTGCTGGCACCCCGCTTTCCCCCCTTCCTTGCACTGAGCCCCACTCTCCCCCAGCACATGCTGGAACCTGGGTCCTGGCAGAGCCGCAAGGATGCTGCTGCAGCCGGGGAGCCTCCGAGAGCACCGGCTGTGGGGAGGAGAGGAGCAGCCGAGAGGCTGCGGCACTGGAGGGACTGGTGGCGTGCCCGCGGGGAGCCAGCCAGCTGTGGGGACCACGCTGCGCTTCATCCATCCGCCCCCGGCCCTTCCCACACCCAAGGCAGCTGCAAAGTCCCTTTTTGCACTGATGGAGCGGGGACCTCCTCCGCCAGCCCCTCCAGCACCTGCAGATCTGGGCTCAGAGCTGCCTCCGGCAGCGCAAGCTCATTTCTGAGCATCCCAGGCTGTATTTTAAGGGGAGGCAGGCCAGGGTGCACATGATGGACCTTCACGCAGCCATGCTTGGCAGCACGTGCCTCCCTCCCTAAGCTGCACCTTGCTTTTCCCCCGTGCACCCTGTTGCAGGAGCACACCTGGAAGCAGAAGGCAGCAGATTTTTGAGCTTTTTGAGCTCAAAAGAGCTTTTTGAGAATATTTTCTCAGTTCAGCGCTCAGTGGAAGGGAATTGGTGGGGACAACAAATCCACCTGCCCAAATGACAGGCGCTGCACGGATGTGACACTGAACACAGTCCCGTGCAAAAAGATTTCATGCAGGTAAGCTGTGAGCTGGGCACTCCTTGGCTTGTGGCAGTCCCAGCTGCCCCCTTCCACATGCAGCCTGTAAAGAAATTGAGAAATTCCTCTACCAGGTGGTCACCCTTATAAATATCCATCCCAATCAGAATTGCTCCCACTAGGTGGCTGGGGGAGATGACAGCATTTCTGCACTAGTACTTTGCAAATGGAGGGGGCACAGCCTGACCCAGAGCTGCTGATCAGCCCCCTCCCATGGCCAGCCTGCCCTTGGGCTGCCACCCACCCTCTGCACGGCTGAGCAGAGAGCTTTGCAGAAGCTGCCTCAAGCAACACGCTGCTTAGGAGCAAGATAGAGCCAAGATTAGGGAGTTCCAGCTCTAGAAAACAAATATAAATGAAGATGCATCACTCTGGCATCAGCTCTAGCTCTGGGCAGGTCTGTCCTGCCCCAGAAACCCAGCATCAGCACACCAGTGGCACAGGGAAGAGACGGCCACATCCAGGACAACATATTTCTCTAGACATCACAGGACTGCGCTGGGGGAAAGGTGGCCCCTGGCTCTGCTTCAGGCGATGCCTGTGCCCAGGAGGGGACAGAGAGGCATCCCCGAGCTCGCTGCCAGATGTGCACAGCAGGCAGCAAGCAGATGGCATCGCTGCCTGCCCAGCCCCTGCCCAGCCCTGTCCCCTCCGGGCAGCACTGCAGGAGCTCACCCACAGCCCTCAGCACACACCGCTTCCCCAACAACTGCTCTGAACCACGCTGAACTGTGTTTTCCTGGCATCCCTCATGCCCTTCTCCATGTAGGCACATCCCACGGCATGAGAGAGGGCTTGGGGTGCAGGCTGAGCGAGACCCCAGGACTGGCAGTGGGTATGAGTGTTGCAAGCTCAGCAGAAACCTGGCCAGGGCTGCGGGCAGCGTGAGTAAGTGCTTTCTACTCACAAAGGGCCAGAAAGGATTTAAGCACTCACTGACCAGCCCGAGATAAAGCCTTGCCCTTGAGCGAAGGCCACGGAAGGTGTTTCAAGGTGCTGGCAGCTGCTGTGGGTGCCCAGGCGTCTCCACAGCCTCAAGGTTGTTGAGTTCTCAGCACAGAACCCAGAAGAACCTCAAAAAACAAAACAAGCCTCAAACTCAGCCCCGTACCCACTCCACAGCCCTATCATCACTCCAGCAGAACAAAAGCAGGAAAGGAACAGCCAAAGTGCAAACGAGGAACCTCAGCTCCTGCAGCCTGAGCACTCAGCTCCATCCACACGTGGAGACCAGCACATCCCCCCACTGCCCAGGCACAGCCCAGGGGATCCCGCTCCTGCCTTGCCACTGCTGGGTCAATTCTGAGATCAAACAAGGGCTCTGGAATAAAAAGGGGCTTTTTGGCTGCTCGGGAGCCTTACTACGACATCATGAGCTTCAGCACCATCATGAGCTTCAGAATATTTTGGGTCCTCCAGCTCCTGGGCTGACTTTAACCATGAAGCTCAACCCAACAGACAAGGCAGAGCGTAGCTGACTGTGGGCTTTCTTGCAAGCAAGCATCTTCCAGCATATCTGTGTTCCCCACAGGCAGCTGGCGTGGCATCTTCCCACCAGAGGCACTAGCCAGGGAATTTCATTAGTGAAGAAAGAGGTGGCTGGAGCCACACATGGAAACGCCACAGGAAAATCGTGGTGCCCTGAAACTTTGGAAAAGGCCTGTTTTGTACTAAAGAGAAATGCTGGGGTAGGTCTGAATGATGCACCTATAGCTGCACATACATGCGCAAGTGGCTTTCCTCCAAGATCTGCCTCTGAAACCAGCATTTCTGGCCCATCTAACCGAGGAACTGCCCAGTTTTGCTGCTTCCTCCACCTGCATCAGCCCCTGCGATGTCTCAGCTACCTAAGGAGGGGGCAGAACCTGCTGACGTGGGCACTGAGAGAACTGTGGGTGGTATGGGACACATGTGCCTGGGTACTCAGGGTAACAATGCTACTGGGACCTGGAGATGAACGAAACCAAGTTGGTTTGTGCAGGTCAAGCCCCAGGGCTGCAGGTGGATCAATGCCCTGAGGAATTTGGCAGGGAGGAATGGGAGAGGTTGCGTGGCTCTGCCCTGAGACAGGCATGTGCAAAGCCAGAAGGGACCCACAGGGTGTTTAAACCCAGTGCTGGGAGAAGAACAGAGGACAAAGGAGCTGGGATGCAAAGCAACGGAGCTGGGGATGAGGGAGGACCTCTTTTCTGCTCTGTTTCAGAGGAACGTCGCATCTCTGCCATCCTCCTCCCACCCTGGTCCCAGCGCATCCTTTCCAGGGGACAGGACCACCTAATCTAGGTTTGCAGTTGAACTCCTTCTCCTTGCAAAGCCTGGGGAAACGACACACAGGGGCAAAAAATAATCACTCCCAAAGCCTCTCCAAGTGATGCTGAACTGACACCCACAGGACCAAGACCAGAGAACAGCAATGATAAAGGACACGACGCAGCCCAGCTTTGAGCACAGCCTTCAGGGACCCTCTGTGCTCCTGTGCAGCTGCCAGCGCTGCTGCAAGCAATGCACGAAGGGCGTGATGCTCTCCCCCAAGCAAGAGCCTTGGCTCCACTCTAAGAACTGTTATTACTCTGCAAGATGAGTGGCCTGACATGGTAGACCCAAAACTGTCCCTCCCAGCAGCACCAGAGACCCCATCGTCCCACCAAGACCCCTACAACAGCAGCCCTTTCCCTGTGCCAGCAGCGTGTGTCCCCATGCCATGATCCTGTCAGGCAAGCCAGTGTTTTCCAGGGATTTCAGGATGAGATGCTTTCTCCCATCATCCCTAAACCCTGCATGGAGTTTACCCCCAAAACTTTTTACAGGTGTGCTGGTTTGGGAATGCTGCAGGACCTCAGCAATTCATGCCTGGGAAGTGGAATCCAATCCCACTTTGTTGTGATGGAAATCCCAGCGGGGAGCAGGATTCTGTGGCCCAGCTCTGCTCGCTCCCCAGTGGTGGGGCTTGGCCCCCACTGAGCACTTGCCCACCCCGTCCCCAGAGCTGGGTGACAAACTCAGCTAATCCTTGTTATCAGCTCAGGCCGTGGGTAGCATCCTGCATCATGACAGCACTCGAACCCACACTCACATCTGTGTCCTACATGGAGATGGTGTTCCAGCCTGGAGCCGTTCAGGGGCGATTAAAAACTGTAATTAAAACAAAGAAACCTTTGGCTGTCTTCTTGTAGCTACAAGAGTACGTCCCTCCAGTCCCTCTGCTCCCTGGGTGCTGGCATGGCACCCAGACACGTAATGCAAGGGCTCTGAAAGCCCCTGGGGATGTTCAGCACATTTGCATCCCCCATTAGAGATGCTGCTTTGGGGAAAAGTCACAATATTCTTGCAGGACTTGGCTTGGCAGCCCAGAGGGGACGGCACTGACACAGCCACGAGTTCCACTGAGATCTCCAGCAGTGCATCCACGCCATGCCAAGGGCTGAATTCATCCCCACTGCTGTGCAGAGCTGGAGGAGCTGTGCGGGGGCAGGAGAGATGCTCCCGCAGCGCATGGGCAGCATCTTGCCCTGGCCACGACAGGGCTTTGTCTTGCTCTGCAGCAGAGGTGCTTTAAATATGTCCCACGTCTCCATTTCCCAGCCATGTCAGGGGACATGTCCTTCCTAACCTGCGGGAAGGGGGACGGAGTATTGCCACCTCCTCCCACCGAATGTCCTGCTGCCCCAGAGAGGACGCAGCCCCGATGCAGGAGGCACATGGGGAGTTGTTGCTGCTGGAAGGACAGGGCAAAGTGCCATTACTCAGTGCTGGCACTTTTCCACACTGCAGCCCACCACGGAGATCCACACTCATCTCATCCTCCCTGTGCACAGCACATCCATGAGTGCATCCAGGTCCCTGCAAGCCCCCAGGCAGCCAGACCGTGAGGTCCGACACGTGCATGCTGCTTGCACTGCGGCCACTGCAGCAGCTCCTGGTACCAGCATTCCCCAGGGACACCACGCAGCCACCCACCTCCATTGCATCTACGGATCCATCCTGGCAAAGCACCTCCACACCAGTGAGAAGTGCTGTGGCAGGCGCTGAGCCAGCCCGGCAGGGCTCTGCAAAGGCACCATGGGCAAAGCTTTGTTTCTGCCAAGGAAAACTCTCTGTGCCGTAAGGGAACAGCCTGTTTCCTCCAGGGGAACTGGTCAGTCTTGTTCCCTCAGCGTGAACACCCCAGCAGCAGGGTCATGGCTGCGGGATGCAGACCCGTCAAGTGCCAGATCCCTCAAACCATCCTAAATATAGAGGTACCGCACCTACCCTTCCTCCCAAAGCGCCCCGTGAACATTTAAAAGCACAAACCTCCTTGCTCAAACAAGCCCTGGGACTTCGGGAAGCTGGAACTCCCCCACGCTGAGTTTGCTTGTCCCTGCCGCAGATCCGCTCTGCTCCCTGCGCTGGCAGCGAAGACACGCTTCCCGTTTTATCAGGCTTTAAGCTGTGTCCTTGCCAAGGCACAGCCCTGCTCCCCCGGCTGCAGGCGCTCCTCGCAGGCGGAGAAGTTACAACCTCTGCAACTTAATAAAAATAATTCCCTGAATACCGGGGAGGCTGTGAGCCGAGACCTGTGCTCAGCTGTGCTGGCGCAGGCAGGGCAGAGGCCGCACGCACTCGGTGCATGCCAGAACCAGCACCCAGCTCTGTGCTGGGACAGGGAGAGCTGGAGAGCAGAGTGAGAGCCTGTGGCTGGTGGTCCCAGCCCCTGACAGTCCCCAGTGCAGGGGAGGATTTTTGGCAGGTGTCGTGAACACCGTTGGTCCCCTGGGTCTTTTCCCCAGCTGCAGCAATTTCCCTGGCCCCAGCATCCCCCTGCAGGGGCTCTGCTGCCTGCTGGGTCGGGCAGCTGCAGGCAGGATCCTTCCCCTTTCCAAAGCCAGCGTTAACCCACACGGGTCACTTTCCAAAGCCAGCTCGCTCAGCCTCAATAACGGAGCCATTTCAAACAATCTGAAGCCCAGCAAGCTCCCAACTTGCTCCGCTTTGCAAAGAGCCCTTTCTTCCTGCTGCCATCAGACACCAGATGGCAGCTCCCCATCCGCCTGGACTTTAGAAGAGAATTAAATGTCTCTTGAATAGACCTGTGCTGCGTAAGAACGGCTTTTGTGCCGAGCAGCAGTTTCTCCTTTAACACTTGCCATCAGCACAGCTTCCACACACCCCCCACCATGCACACACATCCCCACGGAGCCCCGAAATGGAGCTATTTATTTTGCAATTCCCGTTTTCACCTGGCAAAATTTCACCTAGGGGTGGTTGGGGGCCAGGCTGTATTTTGGAAATGGGTTCCCCGAAAGGCACAGGAGGGTTTCCCCTGCCCCAAACACACTCCCCCCACCCCCCCGCTCCCCCCACAGGAGGTGCTGCCTCCAGCCCCCCGCTGCTGGGTTCATGGTTAAAGATGCAGCCAGCACGGCAGCGCGGCTGAAGTCTTTTGCTGATGGACCCTGGGGACCCTTGGGGGGGCACCTGGGGACCCTCCATCCTACCCAGGGAGGATGGATTCATCCCACCCATGAGCTGAGTTTAAAGAGAAGTCGGTGCTGCCTCAGCGGCTGCCGGGCCACGAAAAAAGTGTTATCACCTCCCAGCGTGAGATGGGGAAAAGGGATGGATTAAACCTCAGCGGAGGGGACCACGCTGCCGTGCCGAGGCCTGTCCTCACGCGGGGTCACAGGAGAGCTGGTGTCCCCCGTCACTGCCCTCCCTCCCTCCCCTTGCTTTTACCTGCACCCAGGAGCCTCGGCGCACCTTGGCTCGGCAGCGGGTCAGCGGCATCCGGCGAGGCTGGCTCCGGCGTGGCCGGCACACCGGGGAGCAGCGGATGCAGGCGACGCGGGGACGATGCGCTCCCTCCCTCCGGAGCTCAGGCGCATCGCGGGTGCCCACGCAGGCACGCACGGCTGCGCGCAGAGCCTGGCTGGCTGCAGCGCCGGCTCGGAGGAAGGGGGAAGGAAAAAGCTCATTGTGTAATTTCGCCACGGTTTTCACGGCCGGCCGAGTGCGGACGTCTCCAGAGAGCCACGCCAGCCCCTTTCCTGCGGCACAGGGCGAGTGTGCAGCCCCGGCTGGAGCGCTTGCCTTGCGGTGGGATTCTCACGCCAAGCTCATCGTCCCCTCCCCCACCAAAACAGCCTGTCCAAGCCCCTGCACGCACAGACTTCCAAAATATTAAGCAAAATTAGGTGAGGTCCCCATCAAAGGGGAGTTCTCCAGCCCTTCCCAACACCTTTAGCTGGTTTTTAAGCTTCCCCATCACTCATACCCCTAAGGACTGCGGGTTACCTGCTCTGCTCCTTCCCAGGTGAGCCACTCTGGGGGAGAGGAGGAACCCACAATTTAGATCAGAGGCAGAAAAGCCCCAGTGGGGAGGAGAAAATGGGTGAGAGCAGCCGGTGCAGTGAGTGGTGGCATGAGGGCAGCACTCGGGGGAATTCACTGGCCTGGAGGGCAGTGCTGCTGGAGTCCAGTTTGTCCCCTGGCACTGCTGGAGAAAAAGTTCCAGGGGTTTTGTGGCAAGAGATAGGAGAGAGGGAGAGACCTCTGGGAAGGATATCCCAAAGAGGGTGTTACATGCCTGGGTGACAGTTTTGGGGTGCTCACAACAACGGGGAATCTCTGATACAAAGAGAAGCAAACAACCAGGTAGATAAGGCCACTAACTCCTCCAGCTCCACCCTTACCAGCCGCTGCCAGGGCATCTCAGCCCTCCCAGAAGGACCCTACCACTTGACCAGCCACTGCCCACATTAACCCCGTGAGCTGTCTCTGAAGAAGGTGCTCTGGGGGAAGCAACAGCCCCCCCAACTCCACAGCACTGCCCAGGCAGTGGCACATATGCTGGGACAGCAAGGGGAGGCTGGAAACCCCCCATGTCAGCACAGCACCCCCAGTCCTGCTTATCCTCCCTGCTCCAGCATCACACCAGCCCAGAGCAGAGCCCCTTTTGTGCTCCTGTAACAGAGCATCCCCCATGGGCAGGGAGTCCGTGATCACTGACCCAGCACACCCCAGAGAACAACAGCTGGTCCTGCTCTACTACCCATAGCGAGCAAAAACCAGGCTTGGCTGTAACAACAGTATCTTCCCTCCCCAGGAGATACCGTGGGGCAATGGCCTTTGTATAAACCCAGGGAAATATCGCTGGGACCGGTGCCAAGGGGACTGCAGCATCCCCGGCAAAGCCCAGCCAAACCCAGGTGCTGCCACACAAGAGCACCCTTGGAAGAGAGTAAAAGCTTCTGCATGGCTTTTCAGTCCTTTTGAGCCATGCAGGAGTGAGAGCATCCTTATAGAGGGGGCTCAGATGGTGCCAATTAGTGCAAAACTGCTCTACACCCCATCCGCCCCCGCATGGAGGGGATGCTGCCAGCCCCCCACACACATTAGCAACAGCCCACAGAGGAAACAACGCATTTGTGACACAAAGTTTGAGCTCAGCAGAAATCCAAGAGCATTACTAATTGACTGTTTGCTGAGGGTGATTATTATAATTAAGTCAGACTTCAGAAATTGCAAGTGACATGTAAAAACACATCCCAGATCCCCAATTTTTATATAACCCGATGGTGAGGGTTTTACTGCCTTCCCCTCGCCAGCTCTTTCTGGTTTTCATGTGGATGCCTGATCTTTAAGGCACGACTTGCAGGTCATGTTTTTTATGTGTTGTTTCTGCTGTGGACCTGGGCTTTGCACTGGAGCAGGGGAGGTGGGAGCCCTGGCAATGCTCCTGGCACCAAACCAAAGCCAGACTCTGGCACTGGGATGGAAGAAGGACAGTTTTGTGCTGCTCCACCTGCTTCAGTAACTCACAGCCCTCCCAGGAATGATTCAGCTTAACCTTAATGATTCTCCTTAAAGGAGAGGCCCTGGGCTGTTCGCTGAGCGTGCTGGGAGCATCTGCCCTGTGACTGCAGTGGCACACCACCTCGGCTGGAAGCAGCCATGGACCAGGGCAGCCCATCTCCACCAAGGTTCAGGCCGGGTTATTACCCCACCTGCACCCATATGAGATGTTCGAGACTTTCCAAGCAGCTTGTGGGTACCTCTCCATGGTGGTGCCCCGCCAAAACACCCTCCTAGGACAGTGACCCCTCTCCCCATCTCCATCGCCAGCTGAGGACCATCTCTCCACGCTTGCAGCTGCAGCCACCCTCCTGGGTGGGTTTGCAGGGAGCCCGTGGACACTCACAGACCCACTGGCGTCGGGGTGCCAGCTGCAGTGCTGGCACACGGCGAGCTGCCTCTGCCCCCGGACTGACGCGGATATTCATCACTTCATTCCCCTTTTTGCAGACAAAGGCTCTGGGGGTGGCTGTGTCTGTCGCACACGATAAGTGGCCTATTTTCCTTCCCTGATCACAACCCGGCACGACTCCAGCAGTAGGCGGGCACCACGAGACAGCCAAGCTCACATCTGCCGGGGCCAGTTCTCCAGCACCACGAGGGAGGCAGAGAGGATGAACCGGCACTGAACAGAGGGTGACATGCCCACCTACTTGGCAGCTACAAGGGGAAGCACCTCTCTTGTGGAAGTTACTAAAGTATTAGGCAATATTTTGATTCACGCCCTTGAGCAAAAAGCAGCCCAGGAGAGCGGGGCTGGGTACAAGGCACAGGGGAAGGTGCCGACAGCCCCGGAAAGGAGACAGGGTTTTGAAGACAGAAGGATGTGATGCAAAAACCCGCTGTAAGGAATGGGGGAAGAGCAAGCGCAGGGAAAACCAAGACAAAAGCTCTGACAAAAGCCGCAAGGCCCAGGTCCCGCACACAAACACCACAGGGCCAGGTTGAGCCCATGGTGTGAGCACACCCGGAGCACAGCTAGAGCACATGGAGTGGGACAGGGGCAGCAAGACACTTCAGCACCACAGAGTCACTTGCATAACGATAAATTTACATTAAAAAGACCCACAACACTATGAAACCATCTATGCCCCTAAGGATACTCACCCTCCACGACCTCATGGGCTAAAGGATTTGGTGCAGACTCACAAGACAAGGAAGATGTCAGGTTCCTGGTGTTTTTCTAGCCGTGTCCTCCCGTGCCCTCTCACAGCCCAGGCCACCTTTCTATGGCCACCCCACAGCATGTCCCCTGTGCCCAGCTCAGGAGCTCCTGGCTGCTCACTGAGGCCTCAGACCCAACGCCCCAGTGCGAGCATACAACACAACAGCGTGTTGCAACACCACGTATGGTTGTGACACAGCTGCTAAAAACCTAAATAAGCCGCTCTTCCAGACTGGCCCTCTGCAAATCCGTCCTAATCCAATCTGGTTTATGGCATTAAGTTGGACCCTCCTGTACTGAACGCCCCTATTTGCACAACGGTTGGGAAAATCCTCTCATTTCCTTATTCCTGGTTGAGTCTCTGATGCAGAGGTCACCAGAGCTTCCTTCTCCTCACTTAGGGAAGTATCTAAGGACAGAGATCCGCCTGCAGTCCCAACTTCACACCCCGCTGGCTCATCACGTGGTGGCACGCCACCCAGGCATGGGAAACCTCTGCACCTTCCCTTTGCTGGCTGTTTACGTGGTTTAAAACACAGGGGCTTCTCTGCCTTAGCTGGACACAGCAAAAGAGCTGGAGGGGATCAGCCTGGTGCTGACTTCCAGCTTGCCCCAGTAAATCACAGCTGGGATCCAAGTTACAAAACAAGCCCGAAAACGCAGCGATTTGGTGCCTTATCCATGCAGAGCAGAAGGTGCCAGAGCACATGGTCCCCGCCACAGCTCGGTTGGGGTGATGCTTTGCCCTCCCGGGGGCCACCCCACAGCTAGGTCCCACATCAGGGGATGCCATGCGCCGCCAGCTGCTGCTTACCTCTTTGCTGAGCAAAGCGGAGCTGGCTATGGGCTGTCAAAGACACGTGCCTCCTTGATGCTAACTTCTTTAGCGAGGAAAAAGCCTCCCCGTGTCTCCCCGGGGTCCTTTCGGTTAGCAAACATCTGCTACAGCATGTGCGTTAGAAAAGCTTAGCAAGGGAGGCAAGCGTCAGCAAGTTAGGACGAAGGTGTTATAAATACCCTCAGCCTCCCTGTAATCTGCAGAGCACCAAAAAGTTATGCCAGGGAAAAGGAAAGCAGCCGAACCTATTTATAAAGCCTTCCCGGGGAGATGCAGATGGCCAGGCTGACACGAGCTCGAGCAAGAGGAGCAGGGCTCCTCTCCCTGTGCTTTCCCTGCAAACACGCCTGAGTCGTTGGGCTCCATGGAACACTTAACCCAGGAATAGCTGGGCCCACGCAGGCGTTGCTTGCACACCATCGCTGCTGCACGGCGAGACAGCCCTGGGGAAGAGCTCCTGCTGCACCCGCAGCTTAAATCATTCCCCCAAGCACTGCTCTTTGCCCTCTCCCTTCCCGGGAAACCAGCCCACAGGAGCACGGCAAACCACCCAGGGAGCTGGGAGAAACGCAGGGGGTTTGATCCCTCCTGCCCATGCGAGGCAGCTGGGATGGGCGAGGAGCGAACGCGGGACTGCTGGGGGTGCAAAGGTTGCACCGGCGAGCGACAGCTCAGCTTTCCACTATCATGGTGTCACAGGGCTGGGTGACAGCAGGAACCTTGCCAGTGTCGTGGGCTGGCTCCCAAAGCAGCAGAAGGGACCTCGGCACAGCAGGATACACCCCAGCTTGTGCAAACTGCTGGGTTTCCCAGGGAAAGCTGACGTGGGCAGCCTGACACCAGGCAAAACCCTGCGGTGCCTCCACCAGCCTCCCCAAAACATGCTGCTGGCTGACACCTGCAGCACTGCCCAGCGCAGCTCTCCTGTTTTACATCCCCTCTCCTTTTCCTGGCTCAGTTGCTAGAAAGGGTGACAAGCCATGGTTAAGTATCACCTCCAGCAGTGCCTTCTTACCCAGGCAGAGCGTGGTCCACCATCACCGACCCACGCACAGGAGAGAGGAGCCCATGGCAGCCCCGCAGTCCCCGGGGCGTTCGGATGTGAGCAGCTCAGGATGTGGCAGGGGATGCTCGGGAGATGCTGGCAGCCGCAGCGCCAAAGGGAAGGTCACCAGCAAGATGGTGCGAATGACTCAAGCCCAGCAAAGCGGATGCTGAGAGCACAACATGCTGGCAGAGGACCAGATGCTGTTTTCCTGCTTTTATTTCCAAATCATGACAAAGATGTGGATCCCTGAGCAGGCCACCTCACCCATCCTCTCCTGAGCTTAGGTGTAACCTCCCCGCAGACCTCCCCACTCTCCTGGGTGTCCTTCCCATTTAACTTCAACATCACTTAACTCATTTAACTTTAACATCACCAGCACAATCCCCACCGTGCAGCCCGGAGCATCAGGCATCACCATCGACCTCCCCAGTCAGCAGCACACGGTGCCCAGCAGCAAGCGGGCAGGGACAGGGAGCATTTCCAGACAGGAAACCACTCCATCCCCAGGGAACTGCAGCCTAATTGTTTTGCATTAAGAGCTTCCAAATTCATGAGCACGATAACCAAGAAGAGGAGAAAAGCAATTAAATTAACTCCAGGAGCCATGAAAAGCAGCTTTGCCTCACGGGCCTGCAGCTCTCCGCAATGTGGCATACTCCTTGGGATGGGATGGGATGGGATGGGATGGGATGGGATGGGATGGGATGGGATGGGATGGGATGGGATGGGATGGGATGGGATGGGATGGGATGGGATGGGATGCCTGCCAGCCAGCCAGTGCTAGTTACCCCCAGGTGATTATTTCTTAACACGCAGCAAATCAATGCAAACCAAACTCATTTTACATGCACCCACCAAAGCTACTTCCGCAGCAAAACCTGTCATGCTCTCTTGAAGCACTTTGTGCAATATAATTTCCTTTCCAGTTACAAGAGCCAGCAGAGACTCTCAGCTCTGTTTGTGTAAAGCTCTATCACATGCCAGATAACAGCCCAACAAGGAATTTATAAATATGGTCTTTTGAGGCAGTAATTGTCACTCCAGCCATCTGTTAAAATAAAGAGCTAGGCAGTGGCATGGCAAAGGTGAAAATATGGGGGAAAGCATTGCAGCGGTGCCATGGATGAGCCTCTGAGGGGAAGCAGGGGAGATGCCGTGATTTGGGATCTCATGGGAGCTGCACTTCGATCATTGGCCACAGATCCTAGGGCTCATCCTGCTCACCCTCTGAGAAAATGCCCCATTTCCAAACTGCATCAAATTTGCCAACTTTTGCCATCCCACACCTTCTTCTTGCCACGCAGGGTGCCTATCAGCACCCAATATTTTCTCCTGGCACATTCCAGTGGCTTTGCCAGGCGGGATCAGGCAGACGCCCACCCTCTGGGAGCCCCGAGGGGCTGCCCCAGCCCCAGCCCACTCCCCAGGGAGCCCTGCAGCACCAGTTTGCTTTTTACCTTCAACCCGTAGCCGCTGGCTCCCCGAGGCTGCTCCTTTCAGCGGGCGAGAAGCGTCTGGCAAAAGGCGATAGGTACCCTGCGTGCCCTGGTGCGCTGGGTCCGGGGGCAGGCACAGCCTGCAAGCATTTACCAGCCTACGGTGGTTAATTAAAGCTACAACTGTCAAAATAAAAGATAAACAAGGCAAGCCAGTGACGCACCCGGTGCTTTTCCCTCTCCGCGGGTGCCGCCCCGCTGCCGACGTGCCCCGAGAGCCGCGATGGGAGCTCCGGAAGGGACGGTGTGCCGAAACGTGGCCCTAGGCAGCGCGTGGACAGGACTGGAAAGACCTGTTGGTGCTCACACTGCCGGAGCCACGAGGGCACGGAGCTGGGAGGTGTGGCAGAGGCCAGCGAAGCCGGTGTCACCGCCTCCCGCACCGTCACCCACGCTCCTGCACTTGGCAAAGGGTCGGAGCCACGTTAGCAGCCAGCAGCGGAGGCAGCTGGATGCATCCCACAGCCCGGAGCGTGAGCCCAAACCCACGCAAGACCCCGTGAGGCTGTGCCCACAAGGGGAATACACCCATTTAATACTGCCCTTGCACAAGGCTGGGTCTGCAGGTCCCTGACCCATAGCCAGGACCCCCAAACGGTCAAAGAGTAACCCCCCCTCCTAAATCCAGAGCCAATGGGCACCCCAAGGCAGCTGCTCTGGTGCCCCAGTCCCCATCTTCCACTGCACTGATTGCCTGCAAACCAGTGCAGCCAGCGGGGAAAAAAAGCCAAAAGGAAAAAGGAAAAAAAGGCAGCTTTATTTCTCCCTGACATTTAATAACCTTTATTGTCCTCCAAGCGGCAGTTTCCCATTCTGAGAGCTGGCAGCACAGCTGATCTTCCTCCAGGCTGGAAATGCTTTAAAGCCCGGCAGTCACGCCGTCTCCCCACCCTCCACCAACAGCGAGAACCCCCAAAAAGGTTCAAAAGGCACAAACCAGAAGGAAACACGGCGGGGAGCAGCAGCCCTGGGTGCTAGGGCCGGGCTGGCCCCTCCACAGCTCGCCGCAAACCCTGCATCCCTGCTGCCTCCCACCGCTCCCGGCGTCGCCCGCAGCATTTCCCGGGCTGCTCCAGTTATTTTCCAGTCCCGAGCTTGTACAAAAGGTGCCGGGGCTGCAGCAGAGCATCCAGCCCCTTGGATGCGGTAGTTACTAGGCGAGAGGGAGAGCCGCTGACAACTCGCAGGAGGCAAAAGGAGAAATTAATGGTGCTGCAATTCCCACTGCCTCTGTCATTAGGAAAAGAAAATGCATTTGAGCATCCACACTCGAATGCACAGTGTAATTTGTTTCAAGTTTAATATCAGCCACTTCCCGGAGATGGGCTGAAGCTGGGAGAAGTCACTGGTTTTATCAGCCACGCTTCAGGGCGGGTGTAAGGCAAGGGATGGCACTTGCAGGGTTTTATAAAGGAAAAAACTCATCCAGCCCTGCTCAGCACTGGTGCTGCAAGAGGCAACCAGCCACTAAACTGTTATAGGCATCATCACCCAGAGCTGCTTGCTAATAAAATAGCTAAAATTAGCTCGATATTTAACGTAAGTCTTTTATGGAGGGTATCAGTAAGGTTTTCTCCTACCTCTGCACCACTGAAGCTGCCTGGCATCCCTGTGCTCCTGCACGGGACACTGGCGTCACCTCCCCTGAAAGCACAACTTCTGGGGCAGGACAGGAGAGGGGGAAAGGAATCCCAGTTTTACCTGGGATGTAATCCTCTCCTCGAGCCCTGGGCTTTGCACAAGGAGGTTGGGATTTCCCCCAGCCCATGGTGTTTCCTCCTTGAGGCCACTTGTTTGCACAGGCGGCTGCAAACACTCCCTCCTCCCGGCACCAGGAACGGCTGCGCTTGCCCCTCACATGGCTCCAGGGGAGCCCCCCGGCCGGGCACCTGCACCCATGACTCCCCAGTTCCACAAAACGTCACAAATTAAGGCATCGGATCTGCTCAGCTCATCCCTCCAAAAAGCTGCAGACCTCTCCTGCACCTTCTGCTTCTGGCTTCTAATCTAAGAGCACAGCCGGGCCACCAGCTGTGTCATGCCGTGTAATTCCAGTCAGGTCTCCAGGCGCTGCTGGAATAGAGAAACAGTAAAATACAGACCTGGTGGTCCCACGGCAGCAAAATCACCGGGCTTTTTCTCCAGGCTGGAACAAGGAAGAGATAAAACACGCCTGCTCCAGAGCACAGGCAAACAACTGCTTATCACCACGTTAGCAGCCTCAAGGCTATTACAGGGCTTCAGGAAAAGTATTATTCCTCTCCATTCGTGGTAATGTTTCTATTTTTGGCCCCTCCGTCACATCACACTGCTGCCTTCACCCGCACTGGGCTGGGAAACCAGCCAGCCCCGCAGCCCTGAGGGATCCCTACAAAGCCCAGCTCCTCCGTGGCTGCCAAACTCACCAGCAAACGGCTAAACTTTTGGTAAAACTGAGAGTTTTTGTTAAAACTGCAGAATCCTTGCAGTTCATCTTGGTTTGAGGTCTGTTTTGGTTTTTTTGTCCCCTGGGAATGGCTTACTTTCTGGGAGATCTCCCCGGCAGAGACACAAGACATCAGCCTGCAGCAGGCACCACGGGGCATGGCCACTGACAGCCAGATTTGCGGAGGGAGTGAAGTCAGGGTGGCTGAAATGCCTCTGCCTGTGGATGCCAAAGGGCATCAGCCGGAGATGGAGATGGAGATGGAGATGCTTCCAGCCTGGGCTGGCTGCTGCACCCTTGGCCTGCTGCTGGGGAGGTGGCCCTGGCAGAGCAGGCACCAGTTTAAGGATGTTTTGATGCTGGGGGGGTCCAGCCAGGGCAACCAGAGGGTTTGGGGGTGGCATTGGCATCCCAGGGGGTGCTAGCCTGGTTTGGGGGGGAGATACCCAAAGGACCGCTGTAGAAGGGCAGAGCCAGACTTTGCTCTGGGCTTTCCAGTGACACTTCAGGGGGTTCGAGGTGGAAAACAGCAGATTCTGTGTCCTTGGGGAGACAGAAAAAGCTGCAGCTGATCTGATCCAGTGCTGGTGACAGCCCTGTGTGGTGGGCAAGAGACCCCAGGTCCTTCTGCCAACACATCTGTGACGCTCTCCTCCCTGCACCATGTTTTCCTTGGCCAGAGAGAACAGATAATATTCATTTTCTCTCTCCACTGGTTCCACTTCCCAGATCTCATCAGCTCGCCTTGGTTACAGAGCTGCCACCACACCGCTGTAACGCTGAAATCCAAACACTAAATGCATTGAAAAAGAATATTTTTGATAACTATGTTCTGCAGAACTATAAGATCTGTAATTGAGGGTGAAATTACGTCCAGGGTGCATTTCAGTACTGAAAATAGCATGATAAATTAGCTCAGCTTTTTCCTGGTTGACTCAGCTAATCCTTCAGACGCCGACAGACAGATTTGATCGTATCGTCTCTCCTTGGGCTCAGTTAATACCAAGGCCAAGTTGTGGCAGCTGCAGAAGATATATACAGAGCTGCTGCCTGCAATATATAATCTGCCCTTATTTCTGGATGCACCACAGCTCGGCAGCAGAGCTGAACAGAGGTCGCTCACGCTCCTGTTTTGATTTATGAATATGGATTTCGTTGGTTAAGCCATTAGGAGCGGTGATGAAGCAATTCAGTGTACATCCTGAACCGCAGCTTGCCTCATTTGAAGCCCGCTCCTCAGAACATTCTCCACATCTTCCCCCTGCAATGCCGTTCATGCGGGGAAGATTATATTAAGGCTTTGTCTGTAATGTTGTAATTCCACCTTGCCTCCCCGAGCCTCCTCGTATGTGAAACAACCCAGCCGCAGGCAAGGAAACGGTTGCAAGAGGAGATTGCAGAGGACTCACACCCTTGCCCAGCGGGAGAAGCCAATATCCCACCCAAGAGGCTTAAAGAAACACGTGAAATCTGCCGAGACCCCAGCGAGGACCCTGCTCTGGCTGTGGCGGTGCTGCCCCGATGCCTCCACCCACCCCGGGGGGCTCGGGGATGCTGGGGTGGGGGTACCCGTCCCGCTCTGCTCCCCAGGAGCAGCATTCACCCCCCACCCCAGGGCAAAACACTTGGGAGGAGAGCAACCGTCACGGCCACAGCTTGCTGAGCGGCCGAGCATCATTCCCCAGGGAAGCCCAAACCGGTTCCATCCCTCTTCCAAGCCTGCATTCCCCGTTCCCGGGTCAGCACGTCCCAGCCCCATTCCGCAGAGCTTTGTACCAGCGCGGGGTGAGAAACAGGCTGTGCCTGGGAGGCCTCGCTCTGCAATTAGAGAAAACAAAGAGGGAGAGGGGAATTGTATGTACGGCGCGGTGAGGGCTGGGGTACAGCCTCCGCTGCCTGGCTCCCAGCTGGCTGCAGGCTCTAAGCCGTATTTTTCCCCATCGCTGCCGTATCTGCTTGTTTTGGAGAGGAAAAGGCTCTCCCCTGCCGGTGATTGCCTCCAGCTGCCCTCGTGTCAGGCACCGCATGGTAAAGGGCCAATTTGGCACCTTCTCCCTAGCGAAGCAGCCCGAGCCAAGATGTGGTCGTGGATGAAACAAACGCGTTATCCATGCGGGAGCCACTGGGAAGGGTCCCAGCAAGGGCAGGTTTCCCCTTTACAGCAAGCAAGATGTTCAGAATAGAGCACAAATGATATCCAAGACCTCTCCTTTCCAGACTGGCAGAAAATTAAATTTCCACGTTATTTATTTGAGCAGCTCACAGAACTCCTAAATGGAGTGGATCAGTCGCAGCCATCCAGCACATCACTTGCCAGCCATCCCCTCCTCATTTGTTTTTAATTAGCAGCAACATGCAGGAAGCAGAGCCAGGCAGCACTAGCACCGCTGATGCAGTGACCGATAATGGATCTTGCCTCAGCCGGGATTATGGGATGTCAGGCGGTTGGCTGCAAATCACCCCCCTAATATCTGGGAGCAAGGTGGGGGTAAATGCACTCGAGCAGGTAACAAGGTCACTGCCAAAAGGACACTTGATCTGTGTCTTGGGTGTTGTGGTGACGAGGGCTGAGGGACACAGGGTCAAACGAGGCTTTGTGGAAAGAGCGGTGACTGCAGGCAGCAGGGAGCCCTGCCCCAGCCCGTGACTAACGAGGGTTCCTGGAGGTCAGGTGAGGGATAAGGACAGAAAGAGCCTCGGGGAGAAGCCAGCCACTGCGAAAATGCTTGGAAGAGAGGTGAGACACGAAGGCTGGAAGGGAGAGAGGGAGGGGACTGAACGTCCACATACGTGTAAAGCAGTTGCATCCTCGCTGCTTGGGCAGCACAAAATGCTCACAAGTGACTAAGGTGGGTTTGGGCTGTCCCCCAGGTGCCGGAGTGACAGGTTGAGGAAGCTGATGGGAAGCAGGTAGCTTAGGACCAGGTGGAGAAAGGTGAGTGAGCAGGAAAGATGCTCCAGCTTGTGCTTCTCCCAGCCTGACCCCAGAGCAGCCCATGAGCCCCTACAGCACCACCAGCCCCTGCAGGAGCATCGTCCCCCCAGCTCTGACCCTGCCTGTGCCGGGGGGTGCTGGGGCCACCAACAGCCTGGCGGTCTTGAGAGCGAGGCAGGACACAAGGTGACGGAGCAGGAGGCAGGGAAGGAAGTGCGTCAGGATGGCTAACGAGCTGCTTATTGAATAACTAACTCCGAGGGAGCTGATGGCTAGTGGCTGCATCACCCACCGCTCTCCCTGCCCTGCGCATCAGTGTTTTGTTTCACCTCGAGCTGTGTTCCAGGAGATGTCAGCGCTTCGGTACCCGGCTCAGCCCTTCCCACTCGTGTTTGGTGGGAGAAAGCACTGTCCCCACACCTCCCTGGGGTGGGCATCGTCCAGGTGTGGCTGCTAGCAAAGCCACACACCGGGGCCCATGGGTCTCCCGCCTAGCCCCCCCCCTGCACCCCGGCACTGGTGCAGGCAGGGTGATCAGGGCTGCCTCTTGGCAGGTGGCTGCAGATGGAGGGCAGCAGCAGAGCATCCCGGGGGTGCCTGGCTCCCGGGGGTCCTGCCACCCGGTCCCCTGGGGTGCTCAGGTCCCATGGGTGCCCCTGAATGTCCCCACCTGAGGCACGGCACAGGGGTCCTAAGTCCCGTAGGTGCCTGGTCCCAAGAGTCTCAGGGTGCTGGGGGTGCCACATGTGCCTGTATCCGCGGGCGGGGCCGGTCCCACGAGTGTCTGTGCCTGTAGGATGCTGGTCCCACAAATGTCCTTGTCCACGGGGGTACCATGTCTCGTGAGTGTCCGTGGGGGGTCCCGTGCCCCACGAGTGTCCGTGGGGATGCCACGTCCCACGCGTGTCCCTGTCCGGTCTCCGGGCGCCCTCTGGCGGACCTGGCGCGCCACAGCGGGCCCCGGCGGGGGTCACTGCCAAGGTCGGGTTTGAGAGGGACGTTGTGACATTAAAGCCGGGTCCCAGAGCCACGGCCACAGCCTCGGGGAGCCGGGCACGTTAATTACCACCTTCACATGTTAATTACCGCAAGAACACATCGGGGGGATGGCAGCGTGCACACCAAAGGTCGGCAACTCCAAGGACCGAAGGAAAGAGCTCAGGCGTCTTTAATTAACCGTGTGGAGCTTGCCACTAATCACCCTTTGGCGGCAGCAGCAGCAGAAGGAAGCAGCCAAGCCCTGCTGGGGCACGGGGTGGGTGAAACCCACCCAAGTGCTCATCTTCCAGCCTGCACGCCCAGGGGAGACACAGGAGGAGAGGGCAGACCCCAGCTCGGGCAGCCCAACGTTCCCCCGTTCCGGTGCCTCCAAAGGCTTGGAAACTGGGAAACACCAGCCCTTGGATCAAGGAGCGAGGTGGGCAAGGCTTCTCCCGGGTTCCCCTGGTCCCTGGACTCAGCAGCAGGACCCCAGCCCCTAAGGCAGCCCTGGGAGGCGTTGTGCGGGGCTGTCACCCTCCAACCCCTCCTGCACGAGGAGGGCAGGTGATGCTCCCCTCACAGCAGGGAAAGAGCCCCGGGTAAGACAGATGACTGGGAAGCAGAAAACAGTAAAAAAACCCCAACCCTCCCCAGCAGCGCTGAATAAAAGCCTGTGTTCCAGCCCGTTCCCGAAGGAGCAGGGAGAGCAGGAGCGAAGCAGAGCGCAAGATGGTGTTTCACACAGCTCAGGGGTGCTGATGCTCTGGATCAGCTGATGCAACATCTGGGCCAAGCTCACTGTGGCTTGCCAGGCCAGTCAGTCAGCAGGAGGCTCCAGACCTGCCCAGCAGCATGTCTCCCAACAGCCAAAAATAAAAGCATCAAGCAGAAAGGCAGCAGTATTGCATGGGAGACGGGGTGGCCAAACTCGGTACGGTTCTCACATCCCATCCTCACCCCAGGGTAAGGGCTCCGGCAGCTGCCAGGAGCTGAGCTCCCACAGGGAACAGATTTTCAGGCGCATACTTGCAGCATTAAGAACAGAGACCCACCTTCCGTCCTGGCTGGATCCAACAGACCTCTGACTCTGCAATAAGGCAACAAAGCCTTGTGGTTTTCAGAAACAAGCCAAGCAGGAAGAAGCAGCATCACCGCAAACAGCAGCAGTGGCCTCTGGCGGAGCAGACACAGCCCTGAGAGGAGACTAAGACCCAGCTGCAAACAGTCCCCAAGCCAGCATGGGACATGCCTGTTCACAGCAGCCGTCTTCCCAGAGCAGGAAAATTTACCCTCGCAGAGCCTGTTTCTAAACTGACAGCTAAGGGGACAACCCTCTCTCTGCCTGTTCCACAGTTAACAGCCCATAACCGACTGTGACACACGGGACTTTACCCCTTGCAGATGGAAAAAGCGGTTCCTCCATCACCCATGGGGAGGAGGAACGCACCTGCTGAGGACCACCTCTGCCAGGTGGCACCCACCTCCTCACGCCTCAGCCAGGGCACGGGAGGGGAGCAAGGGGAGCAAGGTAGGAAGCTGCCCAGCACCGAACCCTCACACCTCCGAGTTTCTTTGGAAGCAGAGGGAGGGTTGCAAGCCAGCACTTGGGAGGTGCATGTGGCAGGTATTCAGCAATGTTGCCACTTGAGAAACTGCATTTGCGCTCCTCAAAGGCCAAACATATGGTAGGAGTTACTGTGTGCTTAGTAGATGCGTTTCCCTTGCTAAGGCTTGAACGACTGTGATCGTACACAGAACACTTCGCATAAAGGAGCGGTGTCAGATGTGCCTTTAGCACCAGAAAATTAATGCAGAAGATTAGGGGAAGGTATTGGTGGCAAAAAAAAACAAACGAAACCCAAAAGGGGAAATGGAAGAGGTCCCACTTTCCCAGAGGGCTGCA
The DNA here is from genome assembly GCF_023638135.1 of Falco biarmicus. Lineage (NCBI taxonomy): Eukaryota > Metazoa > Chordata > Aves > Falconiformes > Falconidae > Falco > Falco biarmicus. Next base: position 3,581,292 of record NC_079302.1, on the reverse strand, counting down.
CGGGAGGAGCTGCAATGGCGCGCTCTGCCCTTCATTCACTACCAGCATTACAGCAGAGCCATTGCCAGATGAAAAGTTCATGCCTGAACGTTGGTACTTTAGTGCTCCATGGCCGAGGTTTGTTCTCAAAAATAATGATCTGCCAAGAAACGTACTGGCAGCATTGGGTTGCAAAACTTGAAGCACAGCATCCCCTCCGGTAAAGGCAGGGCTGGGGCTGTTCGCACCGACCTGGGGACCACGCCACACGTCCTAGCACACGGCCAGGCGCCAGCCCTGCCGCACAGGGATGAACGGCTCCTCGGGGGCAGCTGAGCTCACACCACAAAGCCAAAAGCAGTTCAGATCTGAGGTGGACATGAATCTGAATGGGGGGGGGAACCTGAAAAAAAAAAAAGGTGTTAAGAAATATAGAACTCCTAGCCTGCTTCCATAAAGGGGGCTTACACCATTGCGCAGCCTCCCCCTCCTCATCCCTCACGTTAGTTTTGTGCCAGCTAATCTCCTTCAGACAAAGCAGAATAATAATAATAAAAAACATAAAAATTCAGGATTGCCACGTGCTTCCTTGCAGAAAGGAGAGCTGTGGCCCTTGTCAGGGCTCAGGCCGTTAGTTCTGCCAGCTCCAGCCTGTGCTGAGGGAGGGAGCTGGGCTCCCCAGGCAGGACCTGCTGGGGGTAGATGCAGGGAGAAAAAACAGAAAACAGGGACAAGGAAGAGTTGGGAATTCACAGCATGAGGTGTGTGCCTCACACCTTCGGGAGATCAGTTTAGTTGCTCACCAAATACCCAAACAAGGGAAAATGAATTTTTATCACAGGCGGAAGACAGGCTGCTGCATGTCAGAAGGGTGGATTCACCTGCCACTTTCCTTTGGAACAACAACAACAACAAGCAGCAAACAGAAGTACGTTCACAAAACTTTCCTTTTTATTATTTGAAACTGGAAAAGGCTCCTTGGGTAACAATGATCAGGTGTAAAAGTAATACAAGCATTTTGCTCAGCTTTGTGATACCTGGGATGAAGCAGGCCAAGTGTTGAAAAATTATGTCTGGCTTTTATACAGCCTGTTCTTCTCAAACCACAAACAAAATCCCTCAGACAGGGGAGCAGAGTTGTATAAACTACAGGCGAGTTGTTTAAACTACAGTTCTTGTGTTCCACATGGATATTTGTGGCACGAAACCGAGGTGTTTGATGTCAAATGGCATTTTCAAAAGAAAAGCTCACCCTTTTTCCTATGCACTACCCTCTGTGTGAGGCAGGGATCTGGTGTTTCACTTTCATTATTAATAAGCCCCACAGGGTCCTTTATAGGGACTTACTTACACTCAGAGCCTACAGGAGATGCCCAGATTAATCTGTCAGTGTCATGTTAAAGTGGTGAGTGCAAAATACACACAGAAACGGGGTACACCTGCTTAAGGGAAGCAAGAGTATTAATGAAAAAAGTGCAGATTGCTTCAATTAAGTTAATGAACACAGTCATCTGAGTGCTCTTTTCCTCAAAAGTTAAAGAGACTGCAATCCAAACAAAACCCAGAATCATACATTTTAATTCAGCACACACAAAAAAGGTCAGTGGCACTCACAGTTTGGTACCTTATCTTCCACTCCACCGCCTGATCACACATCTCAACTATTTCACTGTCCAACTGGTGAGTGATGCTGCCCGTCTGGCCCGCGGCACGGCGGCCAGCACGCAATCCTTTGGCAGCTGAACACAACAGAAGATTATTGGCCATGTGAGCAACCAGCTACAAGACAGAGTTAATATATTATCATTTCCTAAACTAGCAAGTCAGGATTATACAGCCCATTCCCACATAACACCCAACACTTCCATTAAGTTCCACTAGTTTTAAATTAATAAAGAGTAATAAAAAGTCAACCTTGTTTAAAAGTAAACATTAATCCAGCTGCATTTTGGGTTTTTCCTGGTAGCTTACACCTCCAAGCACGCTTGCACATGTATTTGCTTTCTTCCCAGTACAAGTTTCCCAACATAATTGCCATCCAACCTTTGCTGTCCCATTCCAGAGTACCTGTGGCAGCACTGCACTGTCCACTCCAAAGGGAAGCCGACCGCCAAAGTTACAAGTAATGCCATCCTTTTTCCTCCTCCTCAATAATAATAATTAAAAAAAAACCCTGACAAGTCCATGTGGACTGCAGTGAGTCTCCTACAACCACAACGCCTGCTCACAGCACATTTATAGCTATGAAAACAGGCCCAAGGCAAACAAACTGGCTGGGTGAGGATCTTTGATGCTTCTGTTTTCCAGCTGGCCAAACCCATGTGTTCTGACAACACAGAAAGCATGATGTAGGAGCACAACACGGCCCAGGCACGTAAGCAGTGCTTATTGCTCCTGAGCTAGAATTAAGCCCTAGGTCTTGCTGCGGCTACTGGGGCAGTGCTGCTCTGCATCCTAATTGCAAGCGCTTTGTTTATTCCAAAAGGCTTCTGCCAAGACAGTATTCCTACCCCTGACAAGTTGTTTTCCATCTTCCTCAGCTCTTTCCATCCATCTGGGATCAAGAAATAAAGCCAATTGTCCCCAAGATTTTCTACAGAGCGAACAGGAGGAGGACACGTCAGCACCAGAAATTTATCACCATCTGCAAGGCACCACCACACATTATCCCTGTCAACAGCTCCCAGAAATATCCCAACAAGCTAGACAACCAGGGCTCAGGAAACAAGCAGGGTATGCACCGAGACGTACTGCGCAGGAGGGTGGCACAGCCCATCCCAAACACCAACAAATCCAACAAACCCCGGTACCGTTAGCACTGCTTCCCACAGGTGCCACGAGGGAAGGCAGGATGGGGGATGCTCAGATCCAAACGGCCTGCCGCTAAACCCGGCTGCACTGCTTTTGTTCCCTTTTCCCAAAGCTCTCAGAAGCTCAAGCTGCAACTCCTCACCACGTTATTCTGCTTTTCTCCGAGAGCAGAGATGTAGCCATGCACAAAGGAACCAGCAAAGGCACTGGAGCACCCAGAGCACTTAAGCAAGTCTCTCCAAATTCACTATCTTAACCGCTTTCTTCACCCTAAGCCAAATCAGAGGGAATTTCCTTCCGAAATGCCACAAAAGCCTGCCAGGCTTTGAGGAGCAGAAATTAAGGCGGCAGGGAAGGAGCATTAATACGAAATTTGGTATGTGCATTGCCTTTGCTCTAGACAGAGTAAAGCCACAGTGTATCAGCAGTTTTGCCTTTAATCAGGACTAGCACATTGGCCTCAAAACGTCACAATCAGGTACACTATAAATAAAAGGATGCTACTACAGGGGCAAAGCCGAGCTGTGAAAAGTTCCTGCAGAGCATCAAGCCCCTGCAAAACCCTTCTCCCCAGCCAGCCAAGCAGGTCTTGCCTTCAGAAGGGACACCCTTTACACTGCCACTGAAAAGGTTTGGAAAGGACAGGCTACAAGCAGAAGAACCATCTCCGCCTGGAGAACAGCAGATACGCAACCTGTGCCAACCGCTAGCCAACGGGTCCTCACTCAAGTGACAAAGCAGACCTGTACTCAGCACCGAGCGAAACGCTCCTGCTACCCATGGGTTTGCACCCCCCAGGAGACTCTTGGTATCAAAAGGAATTTAAGCTGTACGTAAAAACTATGAAAAATATTGTATGACACAGCAGTGACACGTACCTACACTGCCTTTACTCAGCCAGCCCAACAGAGCAGGTTACAGGGAGGAGAGCGGCTACAGAGCCAGCATCTGTACTTAGAAGAAAATGGCTCAAGTCTCAGGCCAAGTGCTTGCAGTCCATTCAATACAGTCTGGATTTTCAATCTTACTTTGAAAACAAAAAGCAAAAACTATTAAGTCATTATGTAAAACCTCAGGACTCTTATTTTTTCGGGTGAGTAGGGACTTTGAAGAAATTGAGGAATCCACACAGTCAGAGCTAAGGATCCAGTGGCAGCTGAAGCAGAGCTGGTTTTAGAGACAAGCAATTTAAGCAGCTGCTCAAGGGGACCTCTCCCATCCGTTTAGGCTGCTAGGGAGAATACATAGCAGCCAACATACTGCCTGCACCAGCCTAACAGCGAGCTCCAAGATAAACTGGCCACCCAGTCTGCAAGGAATACCTAATGTCTTTAGGTATTCCAGAAATCTGCATCATCAAGCTGGAAACCTCCGTCTGCAAGATTAAGCACATCCTCTTCTGCGCACAGCTCAGCAGCTGCAGCCAGGGGCCGAGATGCCCGATTTTAGCTTCAGCTCACCTCTCTGCCCACACACCAAGGTTCAGAGAACTGCTCCCCTTCCTCCCTCCCAGCCCTGCCTAACGGGGGGGAGATTCAAGCCAACTCTTCCCTCTGCTGATGCCGACAGCAACACCTCTAACAGGCTGCTCAGAAACAACCTGCTTTTTATAGCTTATTCACTGGAACAGTAATAGCACTTCAGATCCTCACCTCTAACACTGAGGCAGGTTTTCCACTACTGACAAAGCCGTAGGAAACAAAGAAAAAAAAGTGCCTTCAATCACCTTCACATTCCCAGGGGTTTGTAAAACTATATCCAAAGAGACAGGAATTAATCCTGTGAGTGACAAGACCTTCTGCTCAAAGTCTCTGCTGGAGACTCAGTTCTCATGCAGCTCGAGGGAACACTCAAGAGCCAGAGGTGGCAAAAAGCCCTTGCGAGAATAAAAGCTGCTTGCAGTCAGTGAAACGAGGCAGCGACTGAAACTTCTCCGCAGAAGGGGCCTGAATCCACCCAGCACAACACACATACAGACACATTTACAAACCAAAACCTGCAGATGTAAAGGCAGAGTTTTGTTAGACACTGATCTGGCTGGTAGTGGGAAAAGAAACCTGGAGTTTATCGTGACAGCCAGAGACCAACTGCAACAAAGGAGGTGTTCTGCTTGTAACCAAGAGCTTCCTTACAAACTGCTCTTCTCTCTGCACAAGGATCCCTATCACCTCTTCCTACACAGGATTAATAACACAGGCTGATGCAAATGCCGATGGTTTATAGCACAACCCACAGTCTGTAGATAACCACTGGCCAGGATTTTCCTGCACAGAACAGTCTATGGGGAATTTGCTTCCTCGTCTGCAGCCCACACTCCCCAGCAGAGCTCAGATCTGCCACACAGAGTGCAGTTATCATGGAAATAAATCAGGCCCAGGAGCTTTCTGTGGAAGCAGCCGTTATCTGAAATGAAACAAGTATAACTAGAAAGGGAACAGAAAGGTCCTGTGAGTGGAGCAGCAGCACCCACCTGTCAGCACCAACCCTAAAAGGTGCCAGAACCAACCACAGCGATGTTAGGAGAATCCCTCATTGTTCCTTCAGACTGTGCGGGGCTACCTGATACAAGAATGACAAATAACTGGGGTCACATCAGTACCAGCAACATATGGCACCTTCTGCTGCCCATCACAGACAGGAGTCAGCAGACTGCAGCTGGTTTTCTTTCCTCTCCTTCCTTTACATTTGCAGACCCACTTTAAAAGATCTGAGGTGAATCTTCCCGGTACAAAACCGGTTTGAATGCACCAGCTCCTGCAGTTCACACTCATTTCCAGTTCCATACCCAGCTCCTACATGAAAAAAAGAATCATTTTCTCTAGGCTCAGGGAGACACCCAGACCTGGAGCCCAAGGGACAGCACATCCATCAAGCTCCAGAAGCCAGGGCAACACTACATACACTGTCATTTACAGTGGGAATCCTCCCCTTGCTGCCAAGCTGAGGGAATTTCTCAAAAGTAAACCACTCACTCCAAATACTAAGCCAGGGATGCAACTGTTACACCAGCCTCTCTTGACAATGCTGCACCCAACAGAGAAAGGTTTCTGGAGAGGAGGACATGCTTTGTCACTGCTGATGCAATTTATCATTAAGCAGCCACTCAGCCTGCAGCAGGCGACCGTGCTGATTTCAGGAGGGTAAAGCAAGTCTCCCAGGAGGTCTAGAGCGCAGCAAAGGCTTAAATGAGTCCCTTGCCTGAAGAAGAGCTCTTTCCCCAGGAGACTGCTAACGGTCAAAGCAGAGGGCTTGTGTCCATCCAGTCAGTTAGATGTTCTTCTGATCCAGCTCTGACCTTGAGTTACTTTTGTTCCAATACATTCTTTTTGCAATCAGAAATGTCTGTTTCCTCCTCTCCAGGATCCCTTCAGCTATACAAAGCTACGTTACAGACTGGGTAACAAGGACTGCTAGGGAGCAGTGTGGAGCGGTAGGGAGGAAAGGGCAGTCATGGATTTTTTTTTTTAACCGGGATGTGTACATTTGGGGTAAAAAGGCTGTATTAAAAGTGCATGCTTTTATTCAGAGGTACCGAGAGCAAGGACGCCCCATCCCAGCCCTGGCTGGGGAGTGCAGCAGCCTTTGCAACCCCTAGCCCTGTCCATCACAGATCACCCGTCAAGTAGCCAACGACTGAATGTTCTTCAGCATTTCATCAAAAGCCTCACGGGAAGGCGCTTCGGCATTCTGGAAGGAGACTTTGATCCGGCTGTAAAGACTGAATGACTTCAGCTCCAGCCAGATGAATCCAAAGCGATCGTCATCAAAGAGAACAAAAACACCTGGTGTTCGCTCAGGGCTGGTGAAGCCATGGCCAGCGATAAGCCCCGTCCCATAAAAACTGCAAGGAGGGAAGAGAAAAAAAAAAAAAAAAAGACGTGAGAACAGCCATAATTACCCAGCATTTAATAAAAAAAACAAACACAAAACTACAATCAAGCCATTGTCCAACACACTGCCAGGAGCTACAGAACAGAGTTTTATACTCAAAAGTCAGTTCTTATCACACAGCACAAAACACTGTTGATACCATTTTGAAAAAAGAAACTCTCCATTGCTTTTGTAGGTTGCTGCTTTAGACTATTCTAATTAGCACCTGCACACCAAGGCTGAATTTTTCAGTAGTTCAGCCCAGAAATCCATGTGAGATTTACTTCTGCAACTCAGGGATCAACCAGGGCCCAGACACTCCCCACAGAAAAGGAAAGGCACGTTGAGAGGGTGACCAGAGAGGCAAACCTTGTGACAAAACCTAGCGGGAGGGAGAGAAAGAAAAATCTAAACCCCAGAAAAAAAAATCTAAATGGAGCTGAGGAGGAGTAAAGGTCAGCCTAACCTCCGAGCAAGCAGCAGGTGGAGCAGGGTTTTATTCAAACACAACTCGGTTGTGTCAGCAGGGGCCTCCTGGGATTAACCAGCTATTGGTAGGTTTTTCCATGAGCACAGATGTTTGGCTGAAGATCACCTGCCTAAGCCTCAGCTTTTGGGCTCTTTTTCCACACTTCATTTAGTACACTGCTTCACTGACTCCAGGTCCCATTCAGCAAGGCTCTCTGCGTACGTGCACCTATTGCTTAGGGTGCTCAGCACCTTCCAGAGCTAGCCCCAAGGCACCAGCAGACAGGGAAGGGTGGGAGAGCGCACTGTATTCCCACAGCCAAACACCACAAATGGCACACACAGGAACGGGAAGCAGCTTGAACAGGTCTCCAAATATACAAGCTGGGCACCTCTGGGAAACAAAACGCACCATTAAAAAAAGGCGGGGGTGGAATACAGGATAGGTGCTAGCTTCAGAAGTAACAGGATAAAATCTAGGAAGGAAGCAGGATGGTAGATGGCAGTGTGGTAAGAAAGAGAGGGAGCAAACAAGAGCGTGGGAGAGAGGACAGCAGCAGCAGCAACTCTGAGCACAAGGGGCTGGGAGATCTGCACACAGGTAAAGCACAAGCAAATACAGAACATGCCTCAGGGACTTCCCTGTTCTGTTTCAAAAAGTGACTGGCACGACTAGGCTATTAAACCCACTAGTCCCCGTTACCAAATTCGGCAGGTCCGGGGATAGTCTTCATTCCTTGATATGACTCCCATGGGCAGCACGAAGGACTGGGAAGCTGGTGCCTTGTCCTGGGTTGTTCCCTCTGCCCCAGCTGCAGTCTCTTCCCCCTCGGCACCTTCTCCTCCCAGGGGCTTTGCAGCAGGCTGGGAGGCAGCCTGCTGGGAGCGGTCCTCTTCCTCCTGCCGGTGTTCCTTCTCCTGTTCCTCCCGACGCACCTGCTCCTGGACCTCCAGGACGATGCGAGAGAGCTCACTGAAATCATGAAGGTTCTCAACGTCGGGTAGCTGCAGAGGGTGCGCCAGGTCAATTTCCACTGTCTGCTGCCCAGCTGGGATGTTGGGATCTCCCTAGAGACAGGAAGCAACAGCATGACTACAAAGGCAGGGTGCCAGAGTTCAGACCTGCCTCCTCCCCGTGTCCATCATCTGACTCGTACATAGCTCACCCTATACCACAATCACAAAAAAACCCCACCCTGCTTGGACCTTGTTTATTGTTCCCCAAGCTGTTTACATCATCTCTCTGTTTTCCCCCCTCCCAGAAAGAGAATTTTAAATCAAAATCTACAAGTCAGGCTGTACTTGCAAGGGTTTAAGTCAAAGCTGCAACTGCATTTTGTCAGAATCCTTCCCTGCAAAGAGGAAGGAGCTCACTAGCCTGGCTTCAGTGAGGAGCTGCCAACCTCTGGTGCCTGCTCAGATACACACAGGTGATCTCCAGTGACCTGCTACCAGCTGCTCACAGAAAGCAGCTGGAAGGGAGAAGAAAGGAAGGGGGAGCCAGGTGGCATCATGAGAAACTTTGCAAAGCAGGTTCTAGCTACTCTACATGTGTTAAGATTCACCCGGTGCCACCAATCCCCACAAGGAACAGGGTTTAGGGTGGCAACAGCCGACTACCTCTCAGAGACATCTTCTACGGATCCATGGCATCAAGAATACTGTAATGAGCATCTGAGAGAAAGGAAAATACACTCACGGTGATCTTAGTCCCCTTCGCTTTCCTTCCATGAAAGCTCAACATGACAATCTCCAGCCCATGGCTCCCATATGTTCCTTTGAAGAGACCTGGCTTTATAAGGTCATCAGGGCTGCTAGGAGGGAGGTAGATGCGTCGGTACGTCAAGCAGTTGCTGTGCAAAAACCAACACATTAGAGGGGTTAAGCGAGAATCCCTCAAGATGAGGAATGTGTTTGCAGTCTGCTCCTCCAGGCAGCTTTGGGATGTTGTCACGATTGATACAGGATCTGTGTTTCAAGCAATACCAACAAGCTTAACAGATTTCACTTCCGACCTATGCAAGCACTGCCTCCCTTCACTTCTCTCTACCAGTCCTCATCAGCATACCAGGAGGCTCCTGCAGCAATGTCACGGTAAACCTCCTCATTTCTTGGGATTTCCCGAGAACTGAAGGATGAAGCACATTTAAACATCTGCCACAGTGAGGTGGCTGCTTTAGAAGTCTGGAGTGACAGTTAAAAAAACCCCCAAGTTCTCAGGGAGTGTCTGAGTGACTGACTGAGAGACTTTCTGCCTAGCACACTGCAAAGTATATTGCTTACTAATACGGGTAACAAGCAGCGAGCTTCTTGGGATCACAGGCATTTGCTCCGTCTTCAAATTAAACAGTTAAATGACTCAAAACCACCTTACTGTGCCTAGTTATTGTAAAGAACTTGGAACCTTATTATTATGGCTGTCATTACACCTCATCTCTCTGCACAACTGGAAAGTGCTGTGCTTCACCATGCCTTTGCACAGACAGACCATTCCTCTGGCTGTTAAAGCCCACCGCAAGCATCCCATCTTTGGAACAAATGACTAAGTGCTTTTGCAGTTGCAGCAGCCTCAATACCTAGAAAGAGCTGGTGCCCTTACTCATATTGGCTGGTGTAGATGAACTTCATCAAGATGAGCTCTTGCATGTGTTCATGGAAGATGTCTTCCAGAGTCCGACCCCACTCTTCCCTTAGCCACGTCCGGAATTCCTGCAACATAAGAAAAGGGGGAAGATAAAGGCATTTCATTTGCGACACTGATGCACCCCAACATGACTTCACCTTGTCAGCATGAATCCCTGGCAAAGCTACAGAAAAACCATGACTGGATTTGGGAAGAAGACTGTGCTGCTACAGAGCTGGCTTGGAAATACGCCTAACACGTAGTGATAATGGTAACTGCCCTATACCTGCCAGACACCACACAATAAACACACTCTCCTTCAAACAAATTACAGGTAGAACCAATATGCCTCCTCAGAATAAAAGCAAAGGCATCACCTGTTTCTGCAAAATAGCTGATCTACTACTTCTTTATGTCGTGACTTACCTTGCAGTAACTCATTTGTGTGCCCATAAGCTGACTCCTGTGCCCTATCCTGGCATGTTAAACATAAAAGCAGAAGCTTTCAAAAGGCGCTAAAGATTTAGGTGGTTAAGCCCTGCTGATTTAATACCGATGCATCTAAATCCAAAGGGTGCTTTGAAAACATCTCCTGAAGTACCTCTACACCAGCTCTGACAAGTTAATACCCTCCATGAGTTAGTGTGATAACAGCTTACACTAAGATAGCTGCCTACCAAATGATGTTCCAAACCTGCTTGCTTTATCTTCTAAAGCCAGATCCTCCAATTACCATAATGCCACGCACACTTAACGCAGTGCTTTGAAAGTATTAAAGCATTTCTCATCTGCCACAGAACCAGAAAACACTTAACTAAACCTTTCACCCAGCTGTTTCCCATTAGTAGACAGACATTTTAAAGCATTTGTTAGAAGCAACTGAAGTATCAGATTTGTCATGTTTAACCAGCTGGCAGCAAACAGCACTACCTGGAACAGGTATTAGCTGAAGGTCTTCATCCTGACGTTTATACCTGCACCTTAAAACATGCAGTGTGAGTCAGGAATCTGCCTTGCTGGCTACAGCTGACACAGGATAACCAACCAAATAAGATTTTTAATCCCTTGACCAAGACAACAAGCAGCAGAAAGGTGCTTCACTGACAAGCAGGTATTCAAATGCAGATGGTACTCAGTATTAGGCCTGTATCTGAAAGATCTTAATTATTCAGACAGCGATACCACGGAGATCAGTGCCTGGCAAGTGCTGCACAGCATACAATGCATGTTGCTGTCTTTCTCTGGACAGGCCTGCTATCGAACAGGAACGGTGTCACAGCACAGAAAGAAAAAGAGGTGCTGGTGCTCAAAGAGCACCTTGCCACAGAGAACTGCCTAAAACAGCTTTCTGCTCAGCAGGATGGATATTAACAGCCTGCACCCAGACATTCTACGGGTGCAATGTCAAACTGATCCCATATACTGTATCCTTAAACCACACCTCAGCAAGTACAGAAGAGGTTCCCCAAGTTCTTGCAATTATTCAAGTGTGGCCACTTCAAGTGCTGATTCAAGTAACAGACCAGTTCTACTCAAAAAAAAAACCCCAAAAAACCAGATTGCAGAAAATCAACCAGAGGGTACCCAGCCTGGGTTTTCACCTAGGTTCAGATACACAGAAATTACCAGGGAGAAGAGCACATCCCAGACCCCAACGTTAGCTAAGAGCTTAGCTAAGACAGCAATGCTTTATCTTTAGAAAGGGGACATACAAACAGCCTTAATGCAGACGCTTGGCAGAGCACTCTTACCTCTTGCCTTCCCCCTGACATCCGATGGTGATCCGTCTGGTTGCATTTGGTGGAGAACTCATCCTTCTTTACAATCTGTAGTTACCATGGAGGAGAATTGAACAGGTTACAGACCTGTTTAGAGATGCCTAGGATGATGTAACTAAGGCTGCTTAGAGTAAATGCTTTACACAACAAAGGCTACTGAATTTGCTACAACAGAGAAATCATTAAATTAAATGTAATTAATTATTATTAATTAAAAATTAAGATACCCAGTGCATCAGCTACAGAGCAGCTGAATGAAAGCAATAAACCCCCAATGCATTCTAATGAAAGACACTAGTTTTACAGTCTTTCCTTCTGAGCTTCCTTCTTCAAAGAAAAGGAAGCAACCTCTCAGGAAGCTTTTCAAAGCATCCAATGTACTGAACGGATGCTACATCACTTTCTCAATGTCTCACTGTAAAACAGAACACGTCTGTGTGTCTGCTTGGACACATTCACTGGCTGCACAAGGCCATTTCACATACCCTTTCCCTCAGCCTGTACGCATACTGGTGCTCCCACCCTCCCACTGCGCTCCAGCCCAACAGAAGACGTCTAACAGCCTTGCTGTACTATTGCCAGTGAACAAATTCAGAGCAGGGAACAGCCCACACAACTTGCCAGACACATAATGAGCGTACAGCTGGTATCCACACATACAACAAGGTGGTGAAAGCCGTATCACTTAAAATTCTCATACATTTTTTCGATTAATCCATTTCCGGAGCCAATGTGCATGCACGCACACGCACATCACACCTAGGACAGATGATGCTGAAAGTGCTACAGGAGCTCACCTGGATATGGCCGTTATGAGGTCCCTTATGACCATACATACACTCGACCGTTGCACATTTCCTCTCCATGAGATGAATCCTGAAGAGAGGTTTGAATCTCATCGGATCATCAACATGGGGGTCATGAGGTGGCAAGTACATCCACCCGATGATGAACAAGCCATCAACCTGCAGAGGGATGGGAAACAAGGCACACGACATCAGCCTTGCACGCTTTCTGTTGAGTTTGCAGCAAACAACCCTGGGGCCTATTCTGCAACAGGGCAGGAGCTGCAGAACAGCTTGCTGCACTTCCAAAGTGCTTTCCAGCAATTAAACCAGACCATATGCACTCACAGCACAGCCCTGGTGAAGAGGGAGAGGGTTTCTTTACAGGGCTTCCTGCACCACTGGAAAACGATCAGGCCTTTATTACCGCAAATGACTTTGTGACGGATACTTGGTGCACAGGATCCAGAGGGAGAGACTGCACTGAAGAGACCACACAGCTAGTCGAACTGTAATTGGTTTGAGAGCTCATGCTGGCAGATACTCGAATAGATGAATTCTGCCTCTCATGATTATCCACGCCTTTTGGACAAGGAATTATTTGGCCCTATTACTCACAGCCAGCACAGGAAGCAACAATCTCCTCTGCTCAGAGGTGAAAGTGCCAACCTTGTTCCTGCACGCCTAACAATCCTTTCTTCAAGCCATGCAATTCCAGAGAAAGTGGATTTTCTAAATACAGAGAGCTGAGACAAAAGCAGAGCAATGCCACAGAGGCACACTTGTCTTTATAAGGTCGCAATATCATGTAAGTATTGGCGCACTTGGATGCACTCTTATACCAGTTCATGGAACAGAACCCCGCAAAACCCAAAGGCCTCGTGATTTGCTACACTTCAGCCTGTCACCTACTGAACCTTGGAGCAAAGAACAAGGGCTTCAGGCAAACGTCTAGCCCAGCTCTCACCCATACATTGGTCATTAACTACTCTCCCCAGCAGCACAAGAGCTGCCAGACTGCACAGGTCTTGCCCCAGTCGTGCAGAAGTATCACTACATCCGATACATTATTCTTAAGACAAGGGCTGGTGAAAAGTATGGCAGACTACAGGAAGGAGAAATGCACGAATGCCAGGGCAAAACCCTTTGCCAAACATTCAGCTGCAGGCAAAAATAACGCAGTAAGCGACAGGCCAGTGCTAAAACCTCTGCTGTACTCAATGCACAAGGAATAGACTCCTGTGCCAGCCATTGGAATAATGAGCATTAAAATCTAAATCAAGCCTTTCCCTGAAACGTTGTTCATGTTCTCTCTGTGCTCCTCTGGCTGTTTGGAGTACAGCTGAAAAACAAAAGGACTGTCTGGAGAAAGGTGGTGATGATGAAAAGAGCCAAGAAGCAAGCTCTGGGTCCCAGTCACTTGCTTGAGGGCTGCCTGTTCAGACTTCTCGGTAGCATGGAGGTGGTAACCAGGCCTAGAAAGCAGTACACGAAAGACTCATCAGTCCTCATCACCACAGCCCCCAGAATGAGGTACGTACTCACCACCACGTTCAGCAGCCCCCCATAGGGCCCGATGTCCGGCTGCCATAATCCCAGGATGTGTCTGTATCGGTGCAGCACTAGGGAACAGTGAGACACTGAAGTGAGCACATCAAGCTAAGGAGTTAGGATTTGGGGAAGGAAAATAAGACTGCTACCAGACTGCACACAACACCGACCCATACTACCCACAACTGCCTTTCCTAAGGAAAGCTGGTTACATCTGACCACAGCCAGGCAGTTCTCAACTGAGGCCTCCCACAAGCTCGCACAAATGTATGTTGTTCTCTGCAGCCCTGCTTCTGGCCCTGGTGCAGGGGCAGGAGTTAGTTTCCAGGACTTTACACAACCAGATACCTCACCAGGAATTCCCAGAAAACTTTTGTAACACGGTCCCATTAATGCAAATCATATGATATACCCAGAGCTAAAACCAAATAAAGTATCTGCCGTCTCCAGTTACCAAAAATGTACTTGATGCCTCAGACTGCAAAGCAACAGGAAATAAGGGCGGGCAGAAAGGCAGTAAGGAACAGGGAAATAGGAGTATTTTGAAGTAATCTCCCTGCCTTGTATAGACAAACTTGTCTCCAGAGTCAAGCACCCTTAAAAACAGCCACTGAGAGAGCACGGGCAAAGCACACAGACCACACCAGCTCAGGAGATCTGGCAGCGTTATTAGGTCAGTAACAGCCTTAAGAATTCTCAGTAAGCAGCTGTTGCAGCAGTGCCCAAAAGCTGCTTCAAAGTGCCCCTCAAAGCCTACTGCAGCAGGTGAGGCTTCTCCACTTGCCATCTCAGAGAGAGGTGCGCCTTCAGTCCCACCAAAAATGAAGGACAAGTAGGAACATCTTCAGCAAGCAGGAGAAAATGCCTATTACAGAACAATCTCCTCTCAAGGAAAGCTGAGAGATGCTACTTGCCTCCAGTCCTTACAGAGGCAGACATTAAATTTGTCCGTATACTTTCCTGACATGACCAGTAACCTTCACGTGAAGGCATTACACACAAGCTGGTATTTTGGGCAGGAACAACAGGGTGCAGATTATTTCTATAAGGAGGGCAAGATGATACTACACTTGCCTTACAACGATATTCATGGCCAACTCAGAAGGCCACAATAACCCATTTTAAACTTACAGGACTGGCTTGAAAAACGGTTTTTGCTTTGCATGAATTTATAGGAAGAACTGTGTTTCAGTGCGAATGTTAGAACAGCTTTGTTTCATTAACTACTTCAGGTAACAAGAACTACAGGAGTGTTTTTATTACACCAAAGCAGAGAACTTCTACAGAGGTTTAGGGCAGCAGGGAGGGTTGTCCAGGGCTGCTGCCAACTGGCCTGGAGGAGCCTTTTTCCTGTGCAGTAAACAATTTAAGACTGATGGCCTGGTTTGACCCAGTGAATCAAGTGCAGCACAAACAGCACTAAGGCAAGCAAGCAAATCATGTTCCCTGTCTTCTTGTCTCAGTGCAGTAATTACACATTAATAACTGCTATGTGCATCAGCCACTTCACCCACCACAATCTGCCTTCTACCCTGTCTGGCATGGAGCTGATAAAACCCAGCTTCTTTTTTTATTATTATTATTTTTAGGACAGAAAACTTGATGCTGAGCTATCCAAGAGTGAGGAGGATGTTCCTCCTCCCCCAGCTCCTGTCATAAGCACTTTCAGGGCTGATGGACGATTCAACAGCACAGAAAGTGTCTGCTTGACGAAGCAAGCCCTTCTACTCCAAGCCACGTGTCTGCCGAGGGCAGTTTGTGTCCTCACTTTGGGTAAACAGCTGGCTCCAGCTGCAGCTTGGTTCGCCAGGAGCCATGGCAGTCCAGGAAACACCGATGAGCCACAGACAGAGCCTGCTTCACCATCTGCCCCGACCACCTGGAAACCTGGGGCTGCAAAGGAAGGAGGCGGCAAGAAAATCCCATTCACCTCCAAAAGAACCCTACCCCCTGGACAGCAGCTCATGTGTGTAGCTTGCACCAATCCTGTGGGCAGCTCTTCCTGTTTAATTTTTTAAAAACCCAGCTGTTTGGCGCCACAGAAGCATCCAGATGAGCTGATGGGGAAGAGGCTGCAATGTGAGCAGCGGTCCACCTAGACTCACCCTCCTTAACAGACCCGTCCAAGTAGTCTCCCTCACTTGCTCAGGGTGCTGTGGGCTTCTCCTCCTGCTCATTCAGGGAAGGAAGTTACTGGGGAAAACACTAGTACTTGGTCATCACAGGCCCAAAAAACTCTCCAAGCAAAAATACAGCTCCATTCTCAAGCCTGAGGTGTCTCTGAGCTCCAGCAAGCCAGCAGCTATATTCGTTGCAGCAAAAACCTGATGAATTCCAGCTCTAGCTCTTCCTGGCAAGATACAGGATGGATCTGACACTTGTTTCCCTCCCTGCTCCTCAAAAGAAAACAGCACTTGGGTCTTTCTCCAGGGTTTTCCTCTGCTATGCACGCTGCCTGTTTTTCTCAATCCTAAAGATGCCTCTTGCTTATCTGAATTTCTGAGCCCACATCCTGCCAGATGGAGCAAAAACACATCCACTGCACACTTCAGCACAAGTCCACCCAGCCTGGCTATTACCCACATTGCCACAAGCAACACTGCATGCTCTTCGGATGGGAAGGTGGCTTGAATCCAGATGGGAACGGGCAAGGAAAAGCAGTGAATGCCCAAGCTGTCACCAACAGAAGGCTGTCTGGGCAAGGTCTAATACCTGTGCTCCTCATTACAGTTAGGCACAGGATAAGGAAATGACACTAAGCAAATGCACAGCAATTCAAGTATTGCAGTGCTGGCACGCCACAGACACCATAGGTATGAACAGACAAGTTCCAACCCCAGAACGGGTTATTAGAACAGGAGGAGATGCTTTCAGATGTTACTGTTTTAACCAAATCTTATTCACCGTGTCCAGCTCAGAGAAATGCAAAAACCTGATATGGGAGTTTTCAGTGAAAGCTGCAGCCTTTAAAGCACCAGTAGCTCACTTTGAGTGGAAAAGACCTGACCCGCTACAACTCTCTTAGACCCTCAGGATAGCAGGGTATCCATAAGCACAATGAGTTAGAACAGTATAAGCAGTTACTGCCCCTCAGCTGGCGATTAATGACCTGCTAGTGGAACAAGCTAAGCATCAGACAGGCTGGTTCAAAACGCTGGAGAAAGTGATCCGAGCTGACCTGGCTAATGCTGCGTAAATATGAATCAGGGAGCACTCGCATGGTAAGTCCTGGCGACACAGTCTTAATACAGAGGAGGGGGATAAAGGGGGAAATGGGCAGTCGCATCTTAAACCACATTGGCTTTTCTCAAGTAATACAACATGCCCCTAAAGGGAAGGGGCATGAGGCATCAGAAATTTGAGGCTGCAGCTAAAGAATTAACTGAGGGAAGAGCGCAAAATGCCGCTTGAGAGCGACCACAAGTGGCACATTTGGAGCAAACACCCAGGTAGCAGTCTACAAAAGATTTCGTAGATGTAGATGCCTCTTTCTGCAAGGCAGCTTGGACATGCCTCTCCTTCCCTTCCAGCTCCAGAACAAGGCTGATGTCGACAGGCAGGACTGCAAACCTAAATTAAACTTTCTACCAATTCCTGCTGTAGCACTGCTGCTGCTTTGTCTGTCATGACTCATATTAAAGGCATATCTTCTCTGCGTGACCCATGGTCAACTGCTTTCTTTAGCACAGGTTAGTCTGCAGCATCCACTCGGCTCAGGAGCATGTGTGAAAAATTACATTCCCAAGCACTAGTGAGTTAGTAACTTGAGTTTGCTGAACTCTGCAGACCCAAAGCAGCGTTAGAGACAGCTCTTCCAAATACCAAGCAGTACTGGCTTTCTTAATTGATGTGAACTAACCAGTATTCCCCCCAACTCCTGCTGAACAGGAAGTGTTAAACTCCCAATGTTTTACTATTCTTCCCTCAACACAACATTAGGAGGGAAAGAACAGTTTACCCAGAGTGGCTTCTTGACTAAGGCAGGCAAATCACAATCTCTGAAACATCAGCAGAATGTTTCCTAGAGACAGAGATTGTAGTTAAAAGGATTCACTGTGCAGGGAAGGAATTAGTATGGGAACCCCCAGCATTCTTCACTGGGTAAGGCTATGGATCTGGATGCAGCTCATCCGAATCAAGACAAAGATTTTTGTCAGTACAGGGCTTATTTAAACTTGGTTTTGGGAGCCCTCACCAGGGTGTCTGAATACTTCCTTTTAAGAAGGGAGCCGTCCATGAAGAGCAGAGCAAGTCCTCCCTGTGACAAGAGACCCTCCTTTTTGCACTCGGTCAGGACAATTCTCTAACTCAAAGCACTTCAAAAGGAGACCAACATACCTCACTGCCCACCTTACACGCGTGGTCACTCCAAAGGGGCAGAACACTCCATGAAAGCACAACAGAAAGAACCGACTAACCGGCACCCTCCATACTGTCCCAAGGTCCACCCCAAAATAAAGCAACGTCACACTCCATGCAGCATCTTATATCTGCTTAGTGCAGGAAGCATCAACCAGCAGGAGGTACGTACGGCAGGTGTAAACATCTCTGTACTCCATGTGCTCGTAGTCGGGAAGGATTTTCATAAAACGCCCCGACTTCACTCGTGGGTTTATACCTGAACAGACACAGCAGGGTAAGTACCAGCGAACTCTGCTCCACTGTAACCAGCATGTAACAGTACGATGAATCTGGCCCAACACCACAGGAAAGTCAAACTCTTTTGACTTCACTTCCAGCTGTGGTGCACCACTTGTTTCAGTCCGCCCTGGTCTCAGGTTAGCAGGATTACTCGCACAGAACTTGGCATGTTCAAGATTCCCATAGACAATATTTACAAAGGGCATCTAGTGAATTCAAAGTGGAATCGGGGGTCCTCCTCAAACTCTGTAGTGTGACTGTAATGAGCACCACTGTCTCAGAAGACCATTTAGGCCAAGTAACTACAGGGACAGTAGCCCAGGCCTTGGATTAGTAACTCTTTCTAGTGCTTAAGCTCAGTTCCCCATTTCCCACACTACTACTTAGAGAAGCAGATTCAGTAGACAGAAAAATGCATGAAAGTCCTGCCAGTACCCACAGATTAACTCTTCTGCAATTAAAGAGGTTTATGAGACTGGAGAGAAAACTGGGTCACGCCACCAGGAAACGGTTTCACTAAGTGTCTGCAACAGGGCAAACCGCTGAATCTGAGCAGGAGAACTGAGATGGTACATCCCTGACAGTCAGAAACAGCTGCTGAGCATTCTGACTTCAGAGTAACCCTTGCTGATTAGGATTGCTGAAAGGCTACACACACAGCCCTCACTCAGAAGCACAGCGAAGTCTGTCACAGAGGTGGTTCTCACACATCACGTGCAACTACTTGCCAATGGATGCTAAGGATTCAGAAACTGCTTTGGTGCAAAGACTGGAAACATACATGTAAAGAGATCTACTGAATCAACAGACTGCATTAGACACTGAAAATCCCCCAAAACTGAAAACAGTCAGAAGCTGGGAGAGTACATGGGAAAGTATCACATAGGCTTGCCCCCTTCTCAGTCTTTCCCAGGTGACTGCTCACAGCTGTGGCTGCGAGATCCAGCACTGGGCTAGTGAAAAAGACTACAGGACATGAAGAGATGTTCTGCCATTTAAGACTGGCAATGCAGAATTAAGATCTGATATGGTATGTGCTGTATGGCTGTTACCACACCAATGTCATACAGAGATACTGGCTGAAAGGAAAGTAAGGGAGGCCTCAAGTACTAATGAGACTAAGCCCTCCCACCCAGAAAAATTAGGCAGTCCCATTCCTGGCGTACAAACAGGTAAAGAGGGACACTAGCTAACGAAATAATTTTCCTGTGGATGCTCAGCAAGTCTGTTAAAGATGGCATTAAAACACTTCCACCTGTTCTTCTTTCCAGCATTAAAGATCAATGCTTGAGGTCATCACTGCTTCAAGGTTCAGCAAATACAGTACATGTAGAAGCTGAGCCAGATTTTGGGTCTGCAAAGCCTACAGGGACCTCTCATAGTTGACCTCTCTGCTTTTGTTTCATAAAGCAGGGCCTTCTTTGAACATCCAGAAGCCATAGTTCAAGTGCTGCAGGTTAAATCTTGTTTTATCCCAAGGACCACACATCATTACAAAACCTTACAAAAACTGGGGGGGGGGGGGGGGGGCAGGGATAGAGACAACACAGCCTGCCAGTGCTGGTATGGGAGCTCTTGGGGGGGCTATGCCAGGCTGTCTGAGCAACCAGCTAAGGTTCTGACTGCAAAGAGCAAGATTTGGTGACAGCAGAGACAGCCTCACCATGGACCCAGGCCTCCGTTCAGTCCTCAGCCTACCCTGGTTTCTCTCATCCAATGATGCCCCCACCCCTTCCTCCTGCAAGAGAGAAGATGTGCATCTGCCTTGCAGAAGGCACAGCGGGTCTAAGGAGCTGGGGGTCCCACTCCCACAGCCATTCCTAAAACACACCGACACCCTGGCAGAAGCCCAGCCCTGCCAGGCTCTCCTCCTTCAGGAACAGCCCAGAGGAATGCTCATCCCTTTAGCTACAGCACTTCGCCAGTGTCAACGTAACAGCATCCTTTCACCAAGAGTAAGACTTGGCAACATTAGGGCTATGGAAAAATACCAGTTAATTCTTTAGCAAGATCTGAAAATGGCAGAACAGGATGGGATTAAAAAAAATCCTCAGTACGCTTTATCATAAAGTTAAATTACATGCTCTTTTCCCACTAAAGGATTGGGAGGCACAGACATCCCAGTTCTGGGCATCTGCTTAGTATTAAATAAAACTCCAAACAGGTTAACTTCACGGATGAAACCCCTGCCATCAACAAGTAAGTCTGAATAACTTACATCGTCAAAGTTTAATAAATATTCAACACATATATGCTTTCAAAATTGGTACTTAAGCAAGAACATACAGATCTATATCAGCTTTATTACTTACGCTTGGCATAAACATCTCGACAGGACACTCCTGTGATCTCCAATTTCCGCAGGTTTTCACAGACGCCATATTCTGCAATGACACAGATGATAATGTCAGTCCTGGCACAAAGGTGTTTGCTACCCACGATCTTGATATCGACTGTTGGAGCAAAAATGAGATCTTATTAGGTGCGTTCTTGCAAGCTGCCACATTAGTCCAAGGATCTTATTTCTGCTTCGAAAAGAAAGCTGAAAACTAGATGTAATTTCATCGCAGCTTGGGAATCTAACACATTTTACAAGCAATGCCTGCAACAAACACAGCACAGTTACAGATGCTTACACCCAGGCCAGAAAGAGCGCAAAATCTGGAAGGTGTACTCATTCCAGCTGGGACTGTATGCTCGTTCAGATCAAATCATGATTGTGTGTAGTAATTATCTGCTCCCACTGAGGTATCCAATAGGGAAAACTGCTTATTAGGATCCTAAACAAAAGGTCACAGAGTTTAAAGAGAACGAAATGGAGACATAAAACAGGCATCAGCATGTACAAATATGGTTACACTTGAAAGCTGATCAGATTGAGATGGGTCTGTTGTACACTCAAATGCCTCTGATTGCTTACAGAACACCCTGAAAACAAAGCAGTCCAGAGATCTTCGAGGCAGCTTTGAAGCAGAAAATGAGATTCTCTCCTTTCATTCTCAGGGAGTCAATGCCAAACTTCTAAGAAACTTTAAATAAATAAAAGCAAGCACTAACATCTCAATGCAAGAAATCCTTAGGGGACCAGAGGGAGGAAGTGAGAGGAGGGAGACCCCAAAAAATCATCAGCAACAAAAAACATCCTGCTGCAGTGACCCCAATAGATCTCAGTACGGAGAACTACCCTCCTTGACATCAAAGACATCTATAGCACAGATCAAACACCAGCTTTCCTTAGCAATACCAAACAGCTGCCAGATATTCAACACAAGTCTGTGAAGACCCTCATCAAATCATTAAATATGAAACTTATCTTCAGTCAAACCTCCCTGAATTAATGATTTACCATGGCTGCCAAAGACCTAATGCTAGTAACCTGCTGCAAAGTGAGAATTCATTTTTCATACACGAGAAAAGCCGAAGTTTCCCTGAATGAATTCAGCCTCCTCCTATCTACAAATACACTTGTGGTACACATACACAATGATAAAGCTTACTGTCAGCCCACCTATGAGGAATATACATTCTTCATAACATCACTTCGGGTAAGCGGCAAGTTCAATAAAGGTAAGAGCGGGCAGAAGGCACAAACACGCACACTGCCCTTCACTAAAAGATGCAAAGGTCAGTGGCAAAATTCCTGCTGACTTCTGTAGCAAAAGCCAGAGCCAGAGCAAGCTCTAAGCGTTACCAAACACAAAGTGGGATGAGGAAGCACAATTAGCCAAAGAGCAGACAGGAAAGTACATCCAGCCCAGCACAAGCTATTTAGTGCTGGCTACAGCCAGCTGACCCGACACAGCCATTCTGCAGATCTGTGAAACCAGAGCTCTGCTGGAGGCTAGAAATTCAGACCCTCCCAGCAGATCACGCCATGCCTACCCCTCCTGCCAGAGCTACCGAGGCTTCCAACCACCGGCCTGCATATGTACATAAGTGGGTATGTGTTTGGTAATTACATCAAAGGGATGGAGGGAACAGTATGTTTCCTCAGCTGATCTGAAAGCTAGAGATCTTTGTAAGATGACAGAAACAGTGTGGTCATAGCTACGGTTTAGAAACAGCCAACTCTTTCCATGTAAACAAATACTCACCTGGCCACACAACCAGTAAGATGCACACTTTGCGCAGCAGGCATTGCAGCTAGATTAAATTCAGTGTCACTGAAGATATTTATACTGCATCATAAAGGGAGGAGACATGCAGAGGATCCTGCCCGAATGGCATTTCTCCGGGTTGCTCTCCAACAGCAGTACTAGCACAGTGACATTCTCTCCTCCTGCAGAAGGTGCTAATTTTTCACAAAGTGTTTTCCCTAGCAGATCTGTAAATCCCTCTGAGCGCGGTCTCTGTGCAGTACCACAGTAGATCCACTACCATCAGGTATCTTGAAACAACAGGGGTGAGGTGGAAAGTCATGAAGTGTTACAGCTCTATCCCAATTTCATGCAAGTGCCCTTGATAACCCGCAATGAAATTTTATGAATGCCAAATCACTACTAAAGGTGTACTTCCTAAATGTTATAGGTCAAGTCTTTCCTGGAAAGATTCAAAGTTCTCCCAAGTAATAGCAAGCTCCTTAAAAAAAAAAAAAACAAGCAAAAATTTCAAATTTTGATATTGCTACATGCTATTTAACATTAGACATCCAAGTCTCTTATAAGAAACTATTCTCAAGGAAAAAAAGATCTCATGTTAGTGTGTTTTACCACTCATGTCATTTTATGATAACTAGCCCTTACCCTGTTTTGTTCAGCAAACAACTACAAAGAGTCAGAAGCCCAGTGATGGCTTAGGTCCAGGCAAGTGCATCACTTCAGCTCTTCTGACTCCTGAGCTGTTAACACCACGATGGCCACTTCATGTGGGGGGGGGTGGGGGTGGAAATCAGTCTTTTGGCTCAGTGCCAACAGAAACTCCAAATACTATAAGCAAGAAAGCTGGCCATCTCTTTTTAATCCAGAATACAAGAGGGACAAATTTTAACAGTAAATAGAGCTTCAAGATAAATTACAGAAAAATAAAACCGGTAAGATTTTTCTCTACAGAGAATAGAAAGCCTTTTCCAAGAAAGCTTTGCAGGGCTCAAGCTTCCTGGGAAATTCCACTTCACTGTAATTAAGTCTATTTTAAGGAAACATATCTCAGTGCAACAGCTCACCGAGTAAAGTATTTTAAGGAGTTAATAGTCACAGAAACTCACACACGAAATTTATACCGTTAGAAAATGGCTACTTAATCCTGCTTCAAAAGCAAGGATAGAAATTGGTTTTAAAGGTTTTACTTGACCAGCTGGGAAGCCTGTTTTATTAGGTTTATAAGGAGTGCTTGAAAGCTTTACCAAACACACAGTGACACAGTGCTGTTTCCATGGTCACATGCACTGGAATTTAAACGACTTTGAAAGGCAGTCTCCATTTATTCTGAACTGCGCTAATACTTTTGCAAGTGTAATTTACTCCCTGGCCTGCTCTCACCATATGCTCTTCTAAGCCTCACATTCCTGTCTTTTCTACAAGAAGCCATGTCACATGCCTCCTTCTGTGTGGCCTATGCTGAAGTTTAAAAAACAAACAACAAACAAACGAGGCTCTTCCAACCCATATCAGGAAGAACCCCTGTACTCTCATCAAAGACCAAATAAATGGTTTTTCCTTCTGATTTTCTCAGCATGGCAATGCCAGTAAGCAGCTGCTAGCACTGTATGTGGACACCTGCACCTGAGAGCAAATTAGGATGTCTGGTAGAGCTTGACATCCTTACCTTTGCTAAGCTTCCACTGTGCTTGTGGACATGTAATCATGTCCTCCAATCACTCCTGGATAAATGCATGTTTACAAGGCTGTACACAGAACAGAAAGCACAGAAACCTACTGGGTTAATTCAGAGACCACAAAAATGGAAGATTCTCAGGCTAGCATCTCCGAAATATCAGGTGAACAAGTTTGGAACCAGCTTCTTGTTTCTAAAGGCTGAACTATCGGAATAAAATACATTAAATACTTTCCCAAGTACTTCTCCCAGAGGAAGGCTTGTAGTTACCACTGAGATATTTTGCAGCCACAAGTAAGGAGCTGAGCAAAAGGAGATTTGACCTGCAACAAATGAAAGCCTTTGTGGAAATCCTAAAGCAAAAGATGTGTACCTGCAGATCGACAGCTCCCAAACAGATTTAAGGAAGACTGAAGGATGGCGAGACAGATAGTGAGCACCTGCCATTAGCAGCAAAAGACAGCAAACCATTGCCAAGCTGTAGTTGAAATGCCAAAGAATGCGGTCAGAGTTGAGGAAAAGCCCATCATGGTTCACCAAGAAACACATTATACAATGGCTTAACCTCACATAAAGGGAGATTAAAGCCTTGTGACTTATTAAAACCACCTTCATGTAGCACTGCGCCCTAGTAAACAAGAAATCGCTCCTGTTGTGGGAACAGTTGCACATCAAACCCCTGCATGGATTCTCTGGAGTCTTTTAAGACCTAAACTCCGTGCAACAGTCCCCTCACCGAGTGTATAAACCAGATTTCCCACTCTTCTCCACGGGCACCTCTTTCTATAAAACCTGCTGAACGTTAAAGACGCTAACACCTTGGCTGACAAGTTTCAGCAGCTCCAAAAGCTGCTGGAGATTGTTCTCCCAAACAAAAGCTTTTCCATCCAAGTTCTAGATTTGGTTATTGTGAATTACTGATGTGTTTCCAGGTGTTCTGCTGCACTTGCACTGTTTTATTTTCAGATGAAAGTGGTTACCATTTAGCATGGACTATCAGGTGTTAATCAAGGTAGGTAAGGCCGCCAGCCAGGGTGAAGCGGGCTTTAATTCTGCTCCCACTGCAGAGATCAGCAATCTCCTATTTATAGAAAACACAAAAGCGACTGCAATACTTGTCTTGCCAAAGAAGCAATTCAGAGACATTGTTTACTCCAAACAGTTGCAATGATAAAAGGACAACAGCCCTAACAGCCACACCAGTGTTACAAAACTACTTCTGGTTAATCCCAGCAATTTCCAAGTTCACAATCACCAGCAAAAGCCACTCCATTTTCAGGAAGGCAAGTCCTCTGGATGCTCATACTAATCACAACATGGTCCCAGGACTAATCTACAGCTGAGCCAGCCCACAGCAGTGCAAGAGCAAGGTATCAACGCTCAATGGATTGAGTGCCCCATCTGACCTGGGTGACAGCCAGGCTTTGCCTTACATTCAGCGCTACTCCTGTCCAAGATGAAGATAAAAAAATGGCTGAAACATAGCACTGCAAGAATCAACTTCTCAGAGAAGTGTTCTGGTTAACTTTAGGATCATCTTTGTCTCTTTACTGCTGTGCATTTCTGAGAACACAAATAGTTTTGCATATACGACTGACAAAGTTTACCAGTTACTTCCTCAGAGAGCTCAGCTCTGGAACATATCAGTAGGCTTCAGAGTGAATAAGCCACCAGTATAAGGAGTATGCTAGGAGAGTCACACATGTTCTCGCTCTGTTTCTAGGATGTGCAGCTTCACAAGGCTCAGATACAGGCACACACTTAAGAACTGTCCTCAGTTGGGAAATGGCTTGTTTTCAAAAAAGGTTACACAAAGTAATTAAATTTTATGGTCGACTACCATACAGTCACCAATGTACTGCTATACAGAGATACAGGGCAGGATATTTTAAATTTTGTATGTGTATTTATATACTAATATCCAATGTCCATATACACCCTTAAGTAGATGTACTCATCATGTAGTGGCATGTTCACGTTTGAGCACACTCTACAGCTGAGCATGTGCAACATCTCTGAAATATATGCAGAGAAATTAACCACAAAACAGCTCCATGAAATGATGACCGATTTTATGCTCATACATACAAATACTCAAAGTTACAGTACTACCACAACAGTAACTACTTACACTGCTGTGTAGAGCAACACAAAGCACTATGCAAGAAGTCTAGATCAGGAACCGCTCTGAGAACCGTGGCTGGTTACAAGATGGCACTAACAGATTGGGAGATGTAGTTTTCCAGCCAGGAACCTGACCCTTATCCGTTTGGCACAGACGGCACACCATGCCTTTGGTACAAGATTAATCATACCAGCAGTCCACCAAAGCGCTCTCTGACAGTGGCCAGAACGGATATGCTGGGGACATGTAAGAAACAATGTGCAAAAAGAGCATAAAGATTTATTTTATGCACCTCTCGCCTTGTAGCTACTAAGGGCCTTGGGAACAAAGTGTAGTCTTCATACTTCCCCTTCCTGTCCAGTTTAGTTTTAGCCATACAAAGCCCATTGTTTCTTTAAATTTCAGCTAAGCTTTTGAACACTGCTTTATCTACCAGCAAGAAAATCCAAGGAGTGGTCATTAATTTAATAAATAAATTTCCCCATTAGGCCTAGTTTAGTGGTTCCTTTACAAAACAATCTAGACTACATTTAAAAGTTATATACTTTTCTATATAAAGATTTTGCCAGGATCATAATTATCAAAATAATAATCAGTGACCTTTACAAATTGTTCATGAAATACACAAAGTCCATGAGGATTCTGTGTTAGTATGAACACCATTTTATTAGCCTATCTCCAAAAAACAATGTTAAGTTATTGGGACAATGAGATCACCCCATGCCAAATTAAGAAATGAGAATGCTTTGGTATACTTTTTCTAGGTACAGCCTTTGTACTGTCCAAGGGTTCTGGGATAGTGCTGATAAGGCACGAACTCATTGCTGCAAGGTTTAACACATTTGAACAGATCCCACTGCCCATGGCAGCCAGCCACTCTGACATACCTAAATTCTTCATCCCAATGCCCTCGCTGCTATTAAAAACAGAAAACAAACAACAACAACAAAAAAATACATGACTTCATGTGCTGGCATCAGATGCACCTGGCAGGATCACACTATTTAGAGAGATGATGAGCACAGCAAGACAGCCCTTGGAGAGCGGGAGAGCCGCTGGATTAACAAACATGGGACAGAGCCACACTGATGCAAGGAAAAGGACGATGTGTAAAGAATAAGAATCGCAGCAGGGCCAAGCAGCACAGACCCGAGACACGACTGACAAGCAACACCCCAAGCCTTCGCGCTGATGCGGCACAGCATCCTCACAATACACACTCCCCTGGGAACACAGTGGGAACCCCTCGGAACCTGGCACTGCACCTCCCGAGACAGGATGGGAAGGGATGACCTTAGCCAGGCCTGGCCTCCTCCACCCGCTCGCTAGACCCCAGCGGGCTCCCTGCTCCTGCTCTGCCTGCGGCTCCAGGGCCCCCAGCCCCGCACACCCACCGACTCCTTCCTTCCCCAGCACAGCCCCACGCTGTGGCAGCCCACCATTCCCTACCCTCGCCGCCCGCAGCACCCCATCCGCAGGATTCACCCAAGGACACCCGCATGGAAGCATCACCTGCCAGGGCCTGGGCCTGGTGCCGTCCCCGTGCTCCCCGGGGCAGAAGCCCTGCTTGATGCCCTCTGCCAGAGCCGCTCACATCACGGCTTCTGCAGCAAGTGCACCAGGAAGGGCCCATGCCCCAGAGGCGCCCGGGGCTGCCCTCTTCTCCCTCCTGCACGCACCCCCCCGGCCCCAACACCCGCCCCCCCTCAGGCCCCAGCTCCTCCCGACCCCACACACCATCTCCTTTCTGCACCCCGTTAGGATGCCCCGCTTCGCACCCCGCCACCTCCCCACCCTCCGGGTGCTCCTGCATCCTCCGGGCCCCTCACCTTCCACCCCCGACCCATCCTCCTCCCTGCACCCCGCCGGGGCCAGCCCCTGGGGGCTCCCCCGGCCCCCCACCTCGAGGCAGGCGGTACCTTCGCGGCAGCGCCGCCGCCAGATCGTGTCGGTGCGGAGGATGCGACGGAAGGTGGTGCAGACGCGGGCCAGGCTGGGCAGGTCGGTACCGGGCAGGGAACCGAAGATCTGCACCAGCAGCTCGGGGGGCAGCTCCAGGAGGGACAGCGGCGCCCGCCCGGCCGGGCCGGCCTCAGCGGGGTGCGCCGCGGGCCCCCCGCCCTCAATGCGCTCCGCCGCCTCCTCGTCCTCCGTGGCGCCGCCGCCACCCGCCTCCTCCGGGTCGGTGTCGGTGTCGGGCTCGCTGTCGCCGGCGCCCCCGCGCCGCTGCTCCCGCGCCGCCCCCCGCCGGCGGCACCCGCGGGCCGGGCCCACCCCGCACAGCCGGGCGCACACCGCCATGGCCGCGGTCGCTCTGCCTCACGGGGCCCTGCGCGGCGCCGGCGGCACCGGCGGCCCGCCTCATGCCCGGCGCCACCAATCAGCGCCGCCACCATCGCCTCGCCACGCCTCCCGCTGACCATGGAGCTTGCCCCCCTCCCTCCCCGGCTAGAGCGGTCGGCAGGATCGCCCCCTAGCGCCCGGGAGGACCAAGAGCCTGGCGGGGCGCCGCTGAGTGGTGGCTGTGCCCAGTAACGGCCCGCGCTGCAGCCCGCTGCCAGGCCCGCGGGGCTCGGTCCCGCCGCCTCGGTCGCACCCCCTGCTGCAATTCGATTAAAAAAAAATAAAACTATATTGCTGTCCCTTGGAAAGCTCCACGGGATCAAAAATACGAGGAAACCACAGCTGCCCCGTGTGAGGCTCGAACTCACGACCTTCAGATTATGAGACTGACGCGCTACCTACTGCGCTAACGAGGCTCCTCGAATGCAAACCCCCGCGCGCCCCCCTTCTACCTACCTCTGCGTCCCTGGCCTTCCCCCTGGCGCAGCTGTGCTTTGGGATGCTGCCTGAGAAACCTCGCTGCCTCGCAAATGGCTCCTTTTCTGCAGGAGAGACCTCTTGGCGTTCTCTCTCTCTTCCTCCCCCCCCCCCCCCAAATTCATTCTTTTCCCATGCTTTTCTAGAAGCAAGACAGAACTGACATTTTTTGTAAATGGCTCCACTTTCCCATGTTGTTCCACAGAGAGACCTTGGGGTTTTTTGTTAAGGGCTTCTTTTCCCCATGTTCTGCAAAACAGTTGCCTTCCTGAAAGAGTCCTTCGGGGTTCCTGAACACCCACATCCAGATCCTCTGGCCAGGAACAGGCTGTGAGGACCGCACTGACAACATGCTCGCAAGGAAATCAAGTTGTTTCCACGTAATTACAAAAATCAAAGCCAACCTGGTTTGCGCGCTGTGAAGAGTCGCTGTTCGACTGGGATTTCCGCAGCAAAATGAACTCTGTGCATTCAGTGAAGTGCTCAGCAGAAGAGGGTCCCCTGCGATGCCAGCACAAGTGCTGCCCTGAATCCTAATCGACAGGCTTCACGCTCAGTGAGGGGCTCAAGGCAGCAATCACCATGACAATCAAGCGACAAATACCTAAATTGGAAGAAGGCAGGAAAGCAGACGTTTAATTGATGCAGAAAGTCTCCAAACCTTGCCAGCAAGAATCACTGCAGGGAAGCTTTTTGCCTGCAAAGCGAGCCACTGGCAGAAGATGAAGGAGGAACAACCTTTGGACATCAGTCCCACCAGACAAAAAGAGGTGTTTGGGTCGCCTTGGACAGCCCAAGGATTTTGCCAAGGGTTTAGTGGGCAGCTCTTGTCATCAGGGGGACAATGCCCTGATTCCCGAAGGTCTGGGTGGCTATGTGTATGGGATGGCCAGATGATGAGTCCAGGCTGCAAGGTTTGTGGTAGGAACAAAATTGCTGCAACCACAGGATGAGTAAATGCATGACTTTTTACAGCCTGAACCACTGCATTCCTCCTTCCAACACTACCCACATCCAGAATGAGGATGTCATTTTTAACAATGTGCTAATCCTTTGGGGCTTCAGTGACGGACAAGTTTAGTGCCCACAATTCTGGTTAAATTAAGAAAAGCTGCTCCAAGCATTTAAAACCCTGCACATGGACAAGTCACCTCGACCGAACATCCGACTGTTTGGAAATATGTCTGTAACCATTTTCCACCTGTACTGAATCACATGGTTTTCCCCCCCACGTTACATGATGCTGAGCTGGTCCTCAAGGTTTCTGACACAGCTGTAGAAGGCCCTGTCATATCTGTTTGTTTAGGGACTGATGGATTCATGGAGAAGACAGGAGAAGTACTGATGGCAAGGATTTTCGTGTGAATGAAACAAAAGATGTCCTTGGTGACATTGCCTCGAGCTGAAACTCAGCAGTCTACAGCACACACATGCTTATCTCTCTTTTGCATTTTCTATTTTTATCTGGACTTTCTCCTTTTCCTCTGAATGCTCCTACTGTGCCTAATCACCCTACCACCTTCTCTGCCTTCCCCTCACCCATCTGACCCCTATCACCTTAACCCACAGTCTTGGCTCCACGGATGCTGAGCCACCGCATCCTGCCCCATCCCTCAGTGATCAGACTTTCCCCCTGCCCCGCTGACCCCCTTTCCAATCCAACCCAGCAGAAGGCAGGACAGCCCATCATAAATCCATGCCAGTTCCCACAGTGCTCCATCACCCCATGCCCACGTCTTCCAGATTTAGAAGGGGAAAAGTCTGTCTGGCTGAAAGGTAGTGCCCACCTCCACGATGCACTGATGTCACCCGGCAGAGAGCAAAGCCAGATGCAACGTGACAAGCCCTGTGGGCTCTCAGTGCTCAACGTGACCAATTTCCCCTTCCTGTGGAGCAGAGTGGAGGAATCCCAGCTTTTCATCATATTAGAGAGGAGAAACAATCATTGTCTCCACTCCAAGTTTCAAGGCCCAGGCAGAAAAAGTTTCGAGTGCTGTTCTTGCGGAGCATCACACAATAGTTACAAGCAGAGTCTGGGCACAGCAAAGGTCCTTGGCGCCCAGAAGGCAGAGAGCTGGTGTTGAACAGGGTGCTTGTAACTGAATATAACTTATAACGTCAGTGTTTACCACCCTGTGGCCAGACTATAAAATCAGCACTTTCTCCTCTATGTTGCTGAATCCATTATCTGAATCTACCAGCTTTGTTTGTGACAATAGGCAAGCTGGTAAAAGTGTGTTATCACCATCTCCCATCCTCTCTAGCACTACGAAGAGTCTGAGAACCTTTCTTTGTAAATATTACCAGAGTAATAGTCCAGCACTTTCCAGTCCTGCTGTTTCAGACAGGCAGCTTGCAGCCATTACCACAGGGCTCTTGGAAAAGGATGCACCAAAAGGGGAAATTTTATTGTTTCATTTCCCTTCAGCAATTAAGTAGCTGATGCAGCTCTCGCTATAGTCAATTAGTCTTCCCACTTACTCTAAAGGGCTTTGGACTGGTCCCAAAGTTAGTGTCCTCATTTTCTGTAATCCTGGAAGTGTTTACGCCTTCCCATCCTCTGAGCAGGGATGAGCCAGCTGATGGCATATCCAGCCAACTATAACCTGAACAGCTAGGAGAGAATTATTTATTTTTCATTTGGCAAGAGGGACAGAAAAGTATGGCAAGGCAGGCCAAGACAGATGAACAAACCCTTTTTGCAAGCCCTGTTTGCCACACAAAGTATCTGCAGCACGTTTTTTTGGCATAAGCCTGCAGTGTGATTTCTGCTTTGTAATAAGCATCTTTGGAGGCAGGACACTTGAAGAGAGAATATTTCAATAAAAAGACCAAAGAATTTTGCTTTGGGTTTTGTGATCTCCTATTTTCATCTCAGATACCCTTTCCTTGCTATTCTAAGCTGCGAAAATAGCTCTTCTCATCCTGATTTTAGTATTTTCCACCTTCTTCCTTTCTGTCTGGACACTGATCTCACCAGATTTTGCAGGATAAACTGATCAGAGGACAGACAGGGCTCTTCAGGAAAAATCCAGAACACTGCAGAAAATGTTGCTGATGACTCAGGAAGCATTTTGCATCCTTCTGCTTTAGAGCTGAGCTCGGTGCCCTCCCTTGATGAGAGAGGGTACGGTCTTTCTTCAGCATACTGTCCTTGCAATGAGTTATTAGTTGATCTAATGATCAGCTTAGGGTCACAGAAGGCTTTATAGCACTTCTGCTAGCAGCAGTTGTTGTTCAGCTTTGGCCACGGTCCAGCCTGAAACAATTTCATTGTGCCCAACACCTCTGGCAGCTCTAGTTCACAGAAGCATTATCCTGCCCAGGACAGATCATGGGACAGGCAGTCAGGTGTTTGAGATGCTATTACTGGCTCGGCTGCTGAGCAATGGTTGTGCAATCACAGACACACTGAACCTCCACATGCCTCAGTTTCTCACGATGTAAATAAGGTGGGTGTTTACTGAAGCCACAGGCTACGCAGTACTCGGTTAATAATTGAATATGCGTGCAATTGCTTAAATCCCGGGAGTACTAAAAATCAGCGGAAGACTTTGTTGCATGCTGTATTATTCTCTGTTTTTTCCCTGCTATGCCTCCTGCACTCACACTGTCATTACTGCTTGCCAAGAGGTTATGGAACTTTTTGAGTGAAAGGTAGTACATAAACATAAGTTATTGCTGCTTATACCAACTGATTTACTGTGTCTCCTTGTGAAACCAGTGGTTCCCATTTAAAACCTGATCCTGAAGCCAAGAAATGTTTGCTGGAACAGCAGTAATGGCAGTAACTGATGTCAGGGTTATGGTACACGGCAATGATGTCTTGGGCAATACTTCTTGCACGGGGAGTGCAATGAGGTTTTAGGCAAACATTGTAAGAAAACTATGTTTTTGTGATGGAATTGCATACGTGTCTGTAAGTTTGGATTTGCCATCCAAAAAAACATCTGTCTAATAATCTCAAAAGTGTTATATTCCAAAAGTCTTGTGAAATAGGCGGCCAGAAAGAGGAGAGAGACAGTGCTAGCGTTCCCACTGAGGGACAGGCTCATCTGTTGTTAGACCTCAGAGAAAACCCACACAGGGAAAATGTTCTGAGAGTGGTTTCTTTACTTTCAGTTTTCTCAAATTACACTTTTACATTCCCCACAAACAGAGATATTTTGTCATTCTTGCTAGAGTTCTCCTAACTCAGAACTTCTGCAGAGAAATTTGAAGTTTGGGAATCTGTTCATAGGGTAGTCACCATCTTAAGACAAATTTGATATTAAAACTTCTCAGAAGAGTTATTTTAAGGCATTGCAAACAATTCAGTACAATCTGATCCTGTCTGAAAATCTCCAAGAGTGGCTGGGTAATGGCTGCACACTGCGTTAAAAAAATGAAGGCCCACATTGATCTTTAGCTGAGCTAGATCAATAAGAACAATTCATGAGAAAATAACTGAGGGAAGGTATTTTGATTCAGATTGAAATGCAAGTTACTTTCAGCACAGTGTTTTTCCTTTTCTTTTATGGGGGTTTTCTCTCCATGTTTCTGGCGAATTTAATCCTGCTGACAGCTGCTGAGCTAATAGCCCTAGACACTAAAGTGCTGTCTTCCAGCATGGGTGTAGCACTGCAGAGGAATAGCTTTGTCTGTTCACTGTAAAAAGCCTTTCCAGTACTGTTGTACCAGGGAAATGAGGGGATGGTTTAGAATTCTGATTGTGAGATACACTCACTTTGTTGTGAAGCAGCTCATACAGAAAAAAATAGGAAAAGTGGGAGTTTTTCCCCAGGGAAATGCTGCAAATATCAGCTAGGGTTTGGGGCCGCCATTCATACTGGCTTTTTAACAAAAAAACCCCATGCCACCGAAAACCAACCTTGTGGAAGATACGATGGTTGGGAAAACCTGGCTTTGTTTTCACTTCAGACTTCAGATTTAGTATAGCCAGCTCTGTCGG
Source organism: Falco biarmicus (assembly GCF_023638135.1). NCBI lineage: Eukaryota > Metazoa > Chordata > Aves > Falconiformes > Falconidae > Falco > Falco biarmicus. Next base: position 3,547,118 of record NC_079302.1, on the reverse strand, counting down.
CTGCAGACATGAGGATCTGAGCTGGAATGTGAACCCAGCTTGTGCTCTAACCTGCTTTGTAAGCTTGGGCAAATCACATCTCTCTTGCTTCATGAAAAACTAGGGCTGACAGGTATTGTAAGAGATTATTTACCCCATCCTTCTCCCTGAGATAAGAACAATTCTGCCTAAACTCTTCAGAACAGATTTTTTACTGACTTCTTGTTAAATAAAAATATCCGATGGTGACTATTCCACTGCTTTCCTAGGCAATTCGTTCTGGTGCTCAGCTATTCTTACCCTTAACCCAATGTCTAATTTCTATCGCCTTTTCCAAGATGTAAGCTCATTATTTCTTGTCCTAGACTCACTGCACGCAGACAACTAATACCCTCCTGCTCTGCAGCAACCTTTTGCATATTTGAAGACAATACAATGTCTCCTTTCAGTTAAGTCTTCTCTTCTTCAGACTAAATGCTTTGTAAAGTGTTCCAAGACTAGAATAAAAATGCTCTGCGGGCTAGATTTTTAAAGGGCTCCTTTCCGGCATAGTCACCAAGTTTGAAGGAAAAGCATTTTCAAAAGCAGCATTTTCTCACTAGGGATGGAGAACTGTGCTTAGGCAGAGCTGGTACCAAAGGCTATGTCCATGCTGTCATTCCAACTGCGCCTAACACCTCTCCTAAATCCAGACTCACCAACTGTCTGTGCTGTCGACATGCAGACATAGGCGAAGGATGAGATGAGGAGGGAAAGGTCAAGTGAGTCTTGGTGTGGATCTAAGTTTTCCTTCTCACAGTCTCTGCTGATTATTTATGAGTGGAACATGTGATAGCCCTGCCTGTCAGCAGATACTCTGATTGTGGCTCTTCCTAAGCACCATATGGATGCTTTCAGCCTGAGCTGCAGCCCCGCTAACAGTTGGTAGTGTGGATGAAAACCGCATGACGCGCAGCGCTCGGTATTGTCAGCCCTGCCACCAGGACTCACTGTCCACCCCAAAACCAACACTACCTGGTTCACCGGGGCTTGTCCTGCCCACAGCCACACGGCAGCCCCTCACAGCCAATTCTGAGAGCGTGGCAGAATTTTTTCAGCCCAGAATTTTTTATTTTTTTTTAAAAGACAGTCATTTAAATAAGAAAGAATTCTGTTGGAACAGAAATCTGGGCTTGCTAGTTTAAGTTTCAGGTGTATCAGCCTTCCGATGATCATCCACTATGTCTCACCTGCTGTCCCTGGACAGTGATGTGATGGATAGAGCACTCATAGACCCTAGGGCTGTTTTTCTCTCCTTGGTTAGTCACATCTTTAATGGTGTCACCTTATAATTATACAGCCACCGGAACTGTATGACCCTGAATCACAGAATTAGGCAACGAACCCTCATTCCAGCGTGTGAACACAGCATGGCTCTAACTTCAAATGCATCGTTCCAGGCCAAAAAAATGCAAAAACCCCTGATAAGCTCTAAGCTGGTTAGGAAACGGCCCTTCTCCCTGTACTCCTAAGGACACTGGTGGCTGCAGCTCCCCATCCCTTCAGCCACACAAGTTGGATTGTACAGCGAAATTGTGTAGCCCTATTGCTGCAAAATCATTCTTATATTTCAAAACACGGTGCCGGGAACATATGTGAGAGGAAGAGAAAGGCAGGCAGCTGAAAGTCTACAGCCAACAGCTTGTGTCAGAAAGCTGCTAGGGGAAGAAACAGTTGGGCATTTCCAATTGCGACGCAGTATCTGCAGGGTGAACGCAGGCGAACGTGGCTCGCGGCTGAGATTGCTGGCGATCTCCTCGATTCCTGACAAACCGCACGAGGCCGGGTGGTGGGCTTTGCAGGGAACTGCGACACCCGCTCCGACCACTTTGTTCCCTGAACGCAAACTTTACCACAGCTGCCTCATACTCGTGCCTACGTATGCTGAAGGCAAACTGAAGGCAAATTGCTGAACTTGCACCTCTGCATGGAGGCAAAGTAGCTTAAGAGTACATATTGTTGAGAGAGGACATGGTGGGACACTCCGAGGTGGCCATGGCTGTGTGTCACTGAGAGAGAGGCCTGTCAGGGTGCCCCAAGGTGGCCATGGCTGTGTGTTGCTGAAGTAGAACACGACAGGGCACTCTGAGGCAGCCATAGCTGTGCATTGCTGAGGTGGTACACTGGCAGGGTGCTCTGAGGCGGCCATGGCCGTGTCTGAGGGAGCACACAGCTGAGGTGGCCATGGCCGTGTCTGAGAGAGCACACTGCTGAGGCGGCCATGGCCGTGTCTGAGGGAGCACACTGCTGAGGCGGCCATGGCCGTGTCTGAGGGAGCACACAGCTGAGGTGGCCATGGCCGTGTCTGAGAGAGCACACTGCTGAGGCGGCCATGGCCGTGTCTGAGGGAGCACACAGCTGAGGTGGCCATGGCCGTGTCTGAGAGAGCACACTGCTGAGGTGGCCATGGCCGTGTCTGAGGGAGCACACTGCTGAGGCGGCCATGGCTGTGTCTGAGGGAGCACACAGCTGAGGTGGCCATGGCCGTGTCTCACTGAGGGAGCACACTGCTGAGAAAGCCATGGCTGTGTCTCGCTGAGGGGGCACACTGCTGAGGCGGCCATGGCTGCATGTCACTGAGGGAGCACACAGCTGAGAAAGCCATGGCCGTGTCTTGCTGAGGGGGCACACTGCTGAGAAAGCCATGGCTGTGTCTCGCTGAGGGGGCACACTGCTGAGGCGGCCATGGCCATGTCTTGCTGAGGGAGCACACAGCTGAGGTGGCCATGGCCGTGTCTGAGGGAGCACACAGCTGAGGTGGCCATGGCCGTGGCTCACTGAGGGAGCACACTGCTGAGAAAGCCATGGCTGTGTCTCGCTGAGGGGGCACACTGCTGAGGCGGCCCTGGCTGTGTCTGAGGGAGCACACAGCTGAGAAAGCTATGGCTGTCTTTCGTGGAGAGAGTACACTGTTGAGGCTGTGTGTCGCCAAGGTGGCACATGGCAGGGCACTCTGAGGCAGCCATGGCTATGTGTCGCCGAGAGGGGGGCACCTCAGGGTGCCCCAAGGCGGCCACGGCTGCGTGTCGCTGAGAGGGCACACTGCCACCGCGCTCCCAGGCGGCCAGGGCCGCACGGCGCCGGGGAGGAACGCGGCAGGGCGCGGAGGCAACCGAGGCGCGGCGGGCGGCGGGGGGAGGCGGCGGGGGGAGGCGGCGGGCGGGCGGCCCTCCCCGCCACACTCAACATGTCGGCGCCGGCGCGGCCGTGCCCGCCCCGCCGTGACGCGCGGCGTCAGCTGACGGCGGAGCCGCCGGTGGCGGCGGCGGGGGGCGGGCGCCGGCACTCGGAGTTGTCCGCCGCCGCCGCGCAGAGCAGCCGCTGGGCCTGAGGCCGAGCCGCCGCCGCCATGCCCTCGGAGAAGACCTTCAAGCAGCGCCGCACCTTCGGTGAGCGCCCCGGGAAGGGACGCGGCGGGGCAGGGTCGCTGACAGGGCCCGCCGGCTGCCCCGGCCCCCCTCGGGGCCTCGTCGCTCGGCCGGCGGGCTGCGGGGGCGGCCGGTGGGGCAGGCCGGCGGCGGGGGGGGGCGGCGATGCGGGGAGGGGGCACATCTCGTTAGGCGCCGCCGAGATCCCCGGGCAGCCCAGGCCTGGGCCGGCTCCCGCTGATCGCGGGGCCCGCGGCCGGAGCGGGCCCGGCCGCCCCTGCCCGGTCGGCTGCTGGGGCCGGAGGGGAGCCGCCGCTGCTCGGGGCTGGGCCTGGCACAACCCCGGGCTGGCCGCGCTCCCCTGCGCGGCCGCGGGGCCCGGCCCGGCCCAGTGGGCCAGCTGTCGGCTGTGGGCCGGGCGTTGGGGCCAGCGGTCTTGTTCTGGGCGGGGGGAGCGAGGCGCTGGGGTGGGTGGCAGCGCTGTGCCGGGCGCTGCCTTGGGAGGGGGGCTTGGCGGGGGGAGATCGCCTCTCCGCAGCATCCATTATCGACTGCAAAATTCCCAGGAGCCTGGAAACATCACTGTGTGTTGTGTGCCAGGAGCTGGGCCTCCCTTCCCTCCCGACATACTGCTCTCCCGACGGGAGCGTTAAGCTCCCCTTGCAGCTTGGTGCTTGGCGTGGGCTGGGATGGATGCCTCCCGTCTCCCTTCGGTTGTTGAAAACTAGCAAGGCATCAAAAAGAGCTGTGTAATGATGGCTGGAGAAATGAGATTAGTCTCTTTCTAGAAGGAGCAGCCTTGATAGAGCGGTGCCAGCACTTCTTTCTGTGCTTGGGATGGGACCAGAGCGATCAAAGAGCTCAGTCTCTGTTCATGTGTGTCAGTGAGGTAGGCTGAAACGCTCTGAGGGTAACAAGAACTGGCAGCATAACCTATTTCTGTGTGAACTATAAAATCCCATACATAAAATGGAGTTGGTGGAAGATAGCGATCCAGATTTTCTTTTCCTTCTGCCTTTGGGTTGAAGTCAAGCTTCTTAGAGCTTTCTGGTATGCCCACCCTTGCCTTTGCTGTTCTGTTAAATGTAAGCTGTTCTCCACGTTGAAGCGGAGAGAATTTTGATTTAGCAGAGCCTATATTTAAGCTGCCCCTTTTCTTGGAGTCTTCCAAAACTGTTGTTGACCCCATCGCCTGTCAGCAGCCTCTGTGGCAGGTATTAAGTTCAGCTAGGACGGCAGCCAAGCAGTTGCCACTGCAACTAATGTCGTCAGAGAACAGTGTTTATCTGTGGCTGACAGAAGCCTGATTTTGAACACGCCGTATACAATAATCTCAATGATTTTTCCGGTTTATGTTCCTCCTACTCCAGGGAGTTCTGCTGAATAACGTTGCTGTGAACAAACCTGTTTCAGTTGAAAAGTTAGTCAAATCTGTCTGTGCTTGCTAGGTTGATGGTTGGTCTTATTCACTCCCCCTATCTCCTGTGTTTCTGGTTAATCTTAAAAAGTATTTTAATTGGCTAATAATCTCTGCTCTTGAAGCGTTAATGCTGGTCTGCAAGAGGTGGCTCAGGCTGTGGGACATGAAGCAGGATGGCTTTCAGGTTCTCAGTCTCACAGTCAGGTGAAGGCTTTGCATGCTCCTTGCCTTAGTTCTGCTTGATTCACCTTCAGCTTTAAACTGTGATTCACGTGAGTTGCATTTCCTTACCGGGCTCATAAAAAGGCGCATGGACGTATTTAATGCACAGCCACTTAATATGGACTAATGGAGAGCTGAGTGATGTCATTGCTGAGTGATGGGACAGGTAGTGTGTCCTGTGTGTTAGCATACCAGCAACGAGTTGGTGATGGGTGCTGATGTAAGCTCTTCCTCTCCCATGAGCAGCACTTCTCCCTCGGTAGATGTCTGTTAAAGCTGTGATGCAACACTAAATCTTCTCTCTGAGAGGTGTTTATAAGATGGAAATGGCCTGGAAAGCTCCCGCCCGCTGAAAAGAACTGGAGAGGTTAAAATCCAGCTCACTGAATCTGAAAGCAGGCAGGGTATAAACAGATGCAACTTCCTCTAAAAGCAACAGCGCCTGTTTACTTTGCCATGTACTTTAGCCTGGTTTATAATATCTGTGCTATTAATATTTGTGTCTGAGGAGAGGTGAACTTTATCCTGAAAACTGGCACGGAGAGCGGTGAAATGTCTAGGTACTCAAGAATTTACCGACAGCTTCTGCGACAATGGGTGCGGCATAATCAAAATAGAAAACTGTAATTCAGTAACGCTAGAGCACACGGCGTAAGCTGATGCTGCCAGGCTTTGGCTAGTTCTAGGTCTCAATTGTTGACAATTTCCTCTTCTGGGATCTGGCAAAAATAGTACAGGATATTTAGTCATTAACTTGGGTGGTGTAATTCGATGCCATAAATTTAAGAGGTTAAACGTCTGATTTAGTGGGCAGAAATTGAGGTGTGTGTGGGGAGGAAGCTGTCTCCTTTAACACTTTCTAGGAGTCCGAAGCAGTGTAAGTGCAGTACTTGTCACCTGGGGGGAAAAAGCAAAGTATCAGCTGTCAGAGGAGAGGTTTGGCTTGTGACAGTGCTGTCCCATTCGAAAACTGCTCTGCCTGAATTTGCGGCTTTTATTAACATGCAGTCCCTCTCTTCAGTGGTGAAGAACTGAAGGTAATAACAGCATTAAGTGTGGATGTTTGAACAGACTTTTTTTAATCTCTTGCAGAGCAAAGAGTGGAAGATGTACGACTGATTCGAGATCAGCATCCAACTAAAATACCAGTAAGTCTGATTCTTTTCTTTTTTCACTTTGATTTCCAGTGTCATGTTCTTGTTAGTAGTTAGAAACCTGTAAAAAAGCTGTCCTGGTGAGACCACCAAATGAAAATTTGGCCATTCAGGGTTGTTAAGCCTGGATTTCAGAAACTTTCTCAAACTAGTAACTGGCAGTCAGCATGGTAGAGCAAGGCGCTAGCTGGGGACTGAAGGAAGCAGGGTTTCCTGTGTATTGCAGTTGCTTGTTGTAACATTAAAGAAAACCACACCCTGGATGAACTCTTGAGATTCTCCTGAGTGTTCAGCTCTTTTCTTTTTCTTCAATAAAAGAAGAATCTGCAGAGGCTAACCAAGAAGAATACATGGTAACGTAGAGACAGTTACCGCTTTTGTCACCAATCTGTGCTGAGAAAGACAGCAATGCTTGCCTTCTGGGAGATGGGCATGTGCTTGAGGTCTCCAGAAATGGTGCTTGGCTGTCAAACCCCTCCACCTCACCTCCAAAGAGCAGATCAGCCCTCACCTTATCACTCTTCTTTAGCTGGTCAGCTTCGATTGCTGCCTGAATTTTTATTTTCTTTTCTTTATGGCATCCTCAAGGTTACAAATGCAAAGCAAAGCATCCTAGGAACCAAAGGGCATGGATTGTCTTCTATTGCTGATGAGTTCTTCACAACTGGTGGGCTTTGTGTGACGGCAGTCACTGCAGAAAGCAATAAATGCAACTGTCCTTATGGCCATTTGGTGGAACAGGGAAGACCTTAGGGGATCTTGAGGGGCAGAAGACAGAACTTAATTGGATGCCTCAGCCTTTGGTTCTCAGTGATGAGAGCTGATGATCCTTGTGTGTGGAAATTCTTCTGTAAACAAACTGGTGCAAGTTTGTTCAACAGAAGCAATTGTTGCCTCAGAGTCAAATAGAAACCGAAAGGTTTTCAGCTTTAGCATTTAACTACTTCATCTCGAAGCTTCTGCTGCTGTTTTACTCTGCTGTTGGGCATGGGAACAAGTAATAATTTATAGCAGAGATTTTCTGACTTTCCTGGAATGTGCAGTTTTCCCAAAAGGCTCTTTCCTAACAAACCTGTTTCCTCACAGAAGATTGCTTTTTTACCCACTTTTCACGGATCACTTAGCCATAGTCCCCAAGCTCTTTTGACCACAGATTGAAAGCCATTGATTTATAGCAAAGCTCTCATTTTAAGCCAGCCACAGACATATTGCTAGCAAAAATTCAGAGGTACACAAGCAACTTGCTGAAGATGCAGTGATGCAAACTCCCAACTATGGCAGAGGCCTGCTGGGGTCCCTGGAGGCTTGCTGTAGTTGCGTGTCCATGTCCTAGCTTGAGTCACTGCCTTGTTATCATCATTAGCGGTTCTGGATGAGATAAGATGGCAATGTCATGCTAGATGGTAAATTCCTCCTGTACTGTCGACATCTTTCATTTTGCTGTTGGAAATACTATCTATTGGTTATGGTCTACCTTTTTAAAAATGGTATTGTTTTTTTTCCAGAATGAGCCAGCATTTATTTAAACTGGTGTAAGGAAGTCTTTCTCTGATATAATTAAATTGGCTCAATATCTCTTCACCTGTGCAATTTTGGAATATCAACATAACCAGACCCCGTGAGCATGGAAATGATCCAAGTAAATGGTGTCACGTAGCTACCGTTGATTTAAAAACAACAAAAGCCACATGGCTGTGGAAAGGGAGCGCACGAATTCTGAGATCATTTCTTAAAAGCAGGAACTATATACAGTTGCTGGGCAGGGTGCTACTTAAACTGGCAAATCTGCAATTTCCTTGTGAATTAAGGAACATAACAATCTTGACGGAATTACTGGTTCCTAAGCATGCTGTCTTGAGATTAAGGAGGAGGAAATTCTCTCCTTTGAGGCTTTATACCCCTTCAGAAGTAGCTTTCTCTCATGCGTTAGAGTAGCCATGGAAGGTGAATGGAACAGCATACTAATCTGGAGGTGTAGTTGTTAGAAAGAGATGGCCTGAAACTGGACAAATTCTAGGGAAAACGGCTTGAATTTGCAGATTTCCTTAGCAGCTCAAGCCCCGAGTCAGCCACTGTAATGCGTTAGAGGGAGGTGTGCTTTATCTTTTCTTTGGTTTCCTTGTTGCTGGGTAATTCAGTGCTAGATTAAATGATTCCAGCGAATGAGCTCTTGTAAAATTGCACTGAAGCTGTGGACATGTGCTGTTAAATCCCTGTTTGCTACTTCATGCAGTTACTCTTGCAAACAGAACAAGAGGAGCACGTGAAGGTAATTGCAATTGTTCCTCTTCAGATTTGAGATAACTGCCTTCACAAATGAAGAGAAATGGAGTTTACCGTAAATGCTTGTATTTTGCTGTGTTAAAATTGGAAGGGGGAGATGAGGGCACGGACACCGCTTCTTGCCTTTCACATCTTCTGCTCCTGTCTTTTTGTGTTTCTTCTTAGGTGATCATTGAAAGGTACAAGGGAGAGAAGCAGCTTCCAGTTTTGGATAAGACCAAGTTCCTGGTGCCAGATCACGTGAACATGAGCGAGCTAATCAAAATTATCAGGTAGTACGCTGTGATTTCAGTGATTTTAGGCTGTATCAGCCTAAGACTATGATTCTTGGTTAATTCCCCACCTGGTGTATGTATTTGGGAGCTCTTTAAATGGAAAATTCATCTAACGAGCGCTTGGTCTTATCATAAGACAGCTTCGTGAGATGGTGCTTTTCCTTTGGCTTTGCCCAAAAAACCCTCCAGCCTCTGAAAAGAGCAGAGCTGTTAGTCTGCTTTCAGAAGTAACTGGTTCCCAGAGGTGTAGGAGGAAGTCTGGGGCCGTGAATCCCTGTCTAACATGGGTGCTTCTGGCCCAGGGCTCCAGTGCTTCCCGCATGGCTATTTTAGGGGTTGCCTTCTTGGTGTTCTGCCTGGGAGTCCCTCTCCGGAGTGCCTGCCTCTACCCACCCACTGCAGGGGGAGTTTGGGCTCATAGCCAGAGCTCTGAGCCGTTGCTTAGGGTTGATGTTGGCATCCTTTGATCGTGAAATGAGGTTTCCCTCAATGTTGACGTTGAGGCCTGAAAAAACACACGTTCAGACCGGTGTGTTTTTGTCCCAGCTGTTTGCACAGGCTGTGGCGTGAGCGCTGCTCTGCTCTGGTGCTTGAGCTTTGTTTACAAGGAAAGGCAAAGGGGAAATAGCCACAGAGTGGAAGTTATGTGGTTTAAAACTGTGGTCAGAAATTCTGCTAGAGGTGCATTTCTCCTGGCTTAGAAGGAGTTTTTGATTAGTAAGAGTTCTCAAGCAGTAAACTTGAAAGTTAGCAGCAAACCAGAGTTTGCTTTTGGTTGGTCACGGTGGAGCAGGGAGCTGATTTGTGGAGGCCACAAGCTGTAAAAACTGAGAGTTGTCCAGCATGTCCAAACAATTCCCTGCTTCCAAGGCTTGTACAAAAACTGTCGCAAGCAAATCCCAGCTCTTACATGTGTAAGGAAGTAAGATAGGGTTTTGGAAGCAGGAACCAGATTGTTCAAGTCTTCCAGAATTTCTCATGAACGTTAAAGGCCCTGGGCAAAAAGTTTTAATGGCAAGCTAAAGGATTTTTGCCACATTTTTTCTTTGGCTTTATTGTTAATAGATGACTTGGTACCAGCTGGACTTGGTCCTCAGCCAGTTCCTCTTGTGCATAGCAAAGCCTGTCCTTCCCAGCCCTTGGAGAGCTGCTGCCGTCTCTCAGCCTGCTGTCTCTGGAGTGATTTGAGCTTGGTTTTGGAAGGGTCCCTTTCCAGGCCTTTGCCTGGGAGGCTAAATAAATCCTGGTTTCCAGCTGCTGCTGCCCCTCAGCAGCGAGCGGAAGCGGCGGGAAGCTCTTCTATCTGTTGTTCTTTCCTTCTTTCTTTGGTTGCACCTCAACATATCCGAGCTCCTCTTGCTTGCTTGCTTTATGAAGTAGTAAGAGAGCTCCTGTCTGCAAACCTGCTTTCCAGGGGGCAGTTTAGCAGGAATATCTATTTCCCCCCAACTAAAATGAACGATCCAAGGGGAACGCCAGAGCTGGATGTTTACTGTGCCACGCTGTCTGTAAAGCCTGGCACTCTCTGCCCTTCCCATGATGCTTCTCCCGGGAGGGAGGGGAAGAGGGAGCAAGGTGCTCCAAAGGTTAAACGCAGGCTGTTACAGAGCTGGTGACAAAGTGAGTTTAAAAGGTCCGGGGCCTGCGCATGAAAGCTCAGCCCGTCCTCCCTCCCTGCCTTCACACAGGCTGCTCGAGGTCAGCCGGGGTTTGTATTTCCAGCGAGGTGCTGCGGAGCGAAGGTCCCGCAGGCCTTGGTGTTGGCTGGCTGTACAGGGACCGCCTTGGCAAGGAGTACCGCTTCCGTTTCGTTGCAGTTTAACGCCCTTCTGGAGCGTAGGGAAGTAGGGGCTTCTGTGGGGGGACCTGTCTGGCTGGGCTTAGTAGATGGATTTGGCACGACGTTGAGGTGGGAAGCAAACGCCTTCTGCAGTGGCAGGGCTGCTCTGGGTGGGGACATCTTGCTGCTGTCAGTGGTGGAGGACTTTGTTTTGCCATCTGTCCTAAAGCCTGTGTTAATGTGAGTGGAAATGCATGGTCATCACTGTCAAACTCCTTCCCCTGTCCGCTCCCCCTGCCTCCCCCCAACAGGCGACGCCTGCAGCTGAACTCCAACCAGGCGTTCTTCCTCCTGGTGAACGGACACAGCATGGTGAGCGTCTCCACACCCATATCCGAGGTGTACGAGAGCGAGAAGGACGAGGACGGGTTCCTGTACATGGTGTACGCCTCTCAGGAGACTTTCGGAGTGCAATCTTCTGTCTAAGACACGCAAGCGGCTTCTAGCCTAGGATTTTGGTTTACCCTTGGCCATCACCCCCACTCTTCCCCACACACACCCCAGGGAAAGAAACGGATGTCACCTACGCTCTCAGTACCTTAGCATAGTCTTGCTTTAGCAGGTGTCTCATCTTACCTTGCCTTGTTTGTGACTATTAAACAGTACAGACGAGCACTTCCGGCTTTGAAACCTGCTGTAATATTCCACACAGGCACATTTACATTTCTGGACCTTACGAATGGAACCCAATTGTGCATGTGACAATTGTGAATAAAGGGACACTCGATTGACTTCTAACAAGCAAACAGGCACGAGGGAGGAGCTAAAGTGTTTCCTGTGACAGTTTTCTGGAAAATCTCCCTATGATTCCTTAAAGCTTTTCTTTTTTTTCCCTTTTTTTAAAAATGGGAAGGTCTCTCATGAGAGCAAATGTGTTTTAATGTTCCAAAGCGGAGCTTTGTCTTTTGCAGCTCGATCAGACTCGTGTCAGTGCTGCAGTGAGTTAAGGCAAGTGCTTGGGGTGAGCTGGGGGAGGACAGCTCTTTTTGTCTCTGGTTTTTGTGGCACCGCAAACTTAGGCATGGTGCCGGTTTCTGAAATACTCATACCAAACATCACAGCTTTATTGTAGTTTTAGGACGTGTTTAGTTGTAAAATACACACCTGGACAGGTAACATTGAAATAAAACTCCAGTCTGTTGTGAATTCCCAATCCCTGCGTGTTCAGTGAAACACCGTTGTTCATACGAGCTCGCTTCCGAAAGGTCACCCCCCTCCCTAGCCCGGAGGTTTGGCTGCTCCCCGCCCGGCAGTTTGCTGGGAGAAGGCGGTGGAGGGCCCCGCCGCGGCACAGGGGGCTGGCGGGACGCGTGCTGCCGGCCGCAGAGCGGGCAGAGACACGAGCAGTGCCCACATGGCTCGCGGTCCCCGGAGCGCCGCTCGCCCTCTCCGGCTGCTCGGCAGGGCGGGTGCGTTCGAGCCCTCCGAAGCGAGCGGGGCGAACGGCTTTGTTGTACTCGCCTCCGTGCCGAATGCTGGACTCGGACACGCCACTGGAATTACCAACCCACACTGCCTACCCAGTCTGTCACTCGTTTTGCATGTTACCACCGAGGGGGGGTCAGGGAGAACCGCTCTTAGAAGCATCTCACGCCCAGGAGTTGCTGTCAAGAGTTGACGAACAAATTATTATTTTTTTTTTTTCCATCGCTGAAGTCTCCTGCCACGTGCACGGGGTTTGGAAGATCTTGGTGTTACTTACTACTGTCCTGAGCAGGGAGGCAGCCTGTGCAGAGGAAAGGTATCTCGTAGGACGTGTGTTTTTCCTCTAGAGTCGTTGTCAAGTGAAGCGTAGCAGGATGAGATTACTCTTGTATATTATGTGTCTGTGAACTAACTACATCTGTTACTGGAAGCTAACTTACTATCATGGGGGGAAAAAGAAGCAATACTACTGCATCTTGGCACTCTAGCTCAATAAGGTGTACAATTTGTACCTATTTACACCTCTTTGCATGCATCTCGTTCACAATGCTTACTTCAGATTTTTTATTGTTCTTTGTGTTTTTACTCCAACGTAAACTTTTAAGTGCAGCTTGTTCTATGTTTAGTTTTGTTTGTGTAAGGAATTGTTTAACTCATAATTGACAACCATACTTGTAATTACAACGTGATTGACTGATATTCCTGTACAAATGTTGCTTTTTTAAAATTAATACAGTGCTGGTATGGATGGATTACATCCCAACTTAATTATGGCTTGTGTGGTTATTTCTAGACGGTTTTCTTAAACAGCATCTCTGTAGGGAGAAGCACAGAAGCTCTTCCACCTGCATCAGGTCACACAAGGTGCTGAACTGGGTCCTGCTGACCATGACCAGTCGTGACCAGCACCGAGGGAGCTGCTGCCCTCTGTGAGGAGGAATCTCCCCTGTGATCACCCTGTAGAGCAGTTCTGCTCTGCAGACGGGTACGGATTGGGGCGTGGGTTTCCACGTCCCCCTTGTCTTCCCCCTGCTGCTCGACTCTCTCCCTCACGGCTTCAGAATCCCGATGCTCTCGCGAGCAGGACTCCGCTCGTCCGCAACAACTGGCCGCAGGAGGATGAAGGATGCAGCAGGCTGGTGATGCCCTTTGCTTACCCCAGCCTGCCCTCCCTCTGCAGTACAGCCTGTGCGAGGGGCAGGCTGAGGTGGCAGAGCAGAGCCCAGAGGCTCGGCTGCTGCCTCCCTGCGGAACGGGGCGCAACGCTTCCCTCCTCATCCTCTCCCCACCCCCTCTGCTGTGGGATGGGGTACAGGCTCGGGCAGGCAGCTGGAGTCGGGCCGCGGCCGCCCTTGGGAGCGGAGAGCAAGCGCAAAGCCTTTCAGAGCAGCTCGGCTTCCTCGGCTCAGCCGGGGCCGAGTCAAGGAGAGGAGAGCGATGGCAAGCACGGCAGTAGATCTGGGATTCACCAGCAGATGTCTGTGGGTGGAGAGACAGCAAAAGTAATAAAAGGAATTAAAAGAGGAAAAAAAAAAAAAATCTCTGGTCACTGCCAAGCTGGAGGAGCCCCCACACAGATGAAGCCCCTTTAAATTAAAAAAAATAAAATAAAAAAGGATTCAGTTTTACTCTTTATTTTCCATACATTAAATTTACTCAGATAAAAACATTCTAAAAATGTACAATTTTAACAAAGTATAATAAAACATAAAAATCCCAATACCAGAATACTTGACATTTACAATTCAAAATCAAATTAGCTGAATATTAAATATTTACAAAACTATTTAAAATATTTATAAAGTTACATGCACAATTTGTAATACTAGAATTGACCGAAGTAAAAGAAATGGCTCAAATGGAGCAGGAGTTTCCTTCATTCCTAGTGGAAAGTTATGTCCAAGAGAAGCTGTTAATCTGCACTTGAAAACACACAGGATTTGCTTTCTGCTTCAGTACCAACACGTTTCTTGCTTACGTAAGAAAAATTTTAAGAGAGCAAACGGGTAGTTCCAAGGGTTTATTACAAGAGGTGTCGGTGGGCAGGGGTGGTGGGCAGGGTTACTGGGGCCTCCACCAGCAAAAGTGTTTTCTAGACTCCTGCGAGCGCTCGGTTCCATGGATTTCTGTCCAGGTTTGCCCACACCCATCTCATTTAACAGGCTTTCTAGACTACCCCGAATCCACAGCTCCCGCGTGTCCGTGACCTCCAGTAAACAGACGGCTCACCCCTCTGCGGGGGTTTGGATGATGTCATTTCTATTTTTGGGAAGGAGTGTTGCTCTGCCGAATACCACAGGCTACGTTGAATTTTTGAGTACCTTCACCCTGAAGCTTGCCAGCGAGAAATTGCATGAAACAGAACTGTGGGTAATGGTAAAAGCTCCGGCGTCAGACCGTCGTTTTCGGAAGCCTGGCGCTATATTTGCCAAGGTTTAACGACCGGGGTATGAAAAAGTTTCACAAAAAGTGGAGTGGAGGAGCGTGACATGCCGTTTTAAGGAGAGCTATCACGTAACTCTCCGATCGATGCCTCGCTTGCTAAAAGGAGGCTTCCCTCTTCACTCTCCCGCTGTTTAGTGTCGAGGCTGGCATATTTATTAATGCTTAATTTGCGGGCTGCCAGCGTGAGGAGGAGTTTGCTGGGAATTCCATCCTATTTTGAGTATTTCCATCACCAACACTCCCAAATGGAAAACACTTCTGGAAAAAAGAGAAAACATGTCGCTCACTCCCCCGAGGGAAGACTCATCGCTAACTTCTCCGTGCCCTCTCAGAGAGATGACTTGGGATTCCCTTCTGTCTTACATTTAAAAATCGTTTCTATGCCACAGTGAAATCCATTTTGAGAACTAATTCTTTTTATACTTTTAGGACAAAGATAGGAATAAATAGCATTCTTTGAAATCTCCATCTTTCAATGTATAAAAATAGGTTTTGAGAACTGGTTCTTTCAGCCGGGGAAGCTGGAACTACTATTCTAACACAAGCTGCCTTGCTTTTTGGGGGTAAGAAGATGGATTTGTGCCTTTAAAAAGAGATTGAGGATTGTTTTACAGAACTAAGTGCTCTGTTCGGACTCACCACCTTTGGTTGTTCTGGTACAAAGTGAACAGCATTGGCCAGCAGATCTGAGGCCACAACTTGCCCTGACCTAGGGAAGGGCTCTGCAATTGCTGCTGGCTCATCAAACATTTCTCTATTCCACTCGTGTTGCTTTAAGGATTCTGAATTTGAACTTATTCTAAAACTCAAGACTTCTGAATTTGAACTTATTCTAAAACCAGACTTCACCATTTAAAAACATTACCTAGAAGTACACATAAGCCACTTTAAGAAACATCAGCCTTAACTTTACATAAAGGAAACAATCCCAAAGAAAGCTCTGAAGAAAGGAATGGAACAGTTTGCCAGACAGAAGTTCGGTTTTACAGTCCTTTTGTTACGGTTTCGACTCGGTGATGAGTATTAGACGAGACTGTGTGCCAGCCTTGGGTATTAAAAGAAAATTCAACTAGTACAGATATTATTTTTTTCTGTTGATTTTTGCTATTTTGAGAGGGTTTTTAACACTGTGTTGAAATACAGTTTATTTAAATACAATTCAGTTTTAAAATATCATTTTAAAAAAGTGAAAAAACCCCAACCGTTACGGTTTGGCTTTCAGCACATGTTCCAGGCCACTGGAGAGACCCTCAAAGCTGTAAATAGTAAACATCGTCACCAAAAACTGCGTTTCCTTCACAGTAATACAGCGTGACAGATTGTTCCTACCATTGTCTCAAGCTCATTAAGGCAAAGTAAATTGCATTGTCAGTTTTCATCACTTTAGTGTTGTAGGTTCTGGAGGTTGTTCACTAGAATGCAGGTAACCTCTGCAAGCGCGGGCAGAGCAAACAGAAGCATTTCAACAGCGTGTGCAATGCTGCGGGTAGTGTGAGCTGGGCTCGGAATACACACATCAGGTTTATTTTTTTTTTTTCATTGCATAGGCGTAAAAATTACTTTTTTTTTTTTTTTTTTTTTCTTTTTAGACCAAGCGTTACACAAATTTAGATTTTGGTTTCCACAAAGCCAAATCCGCTCTGAGCTGCAGGATCACTGCCTGGACCGAGTCTGGTTTGTGGCCATCTCACGCTGCCGTGCCTCGCCGGTGATGCTCACTCACCCTGCCTGCCTCCCCGCCGAGGCTGCCGACCCCCCAGCCCCAAAAGCGGGACTGAAGGATGGCCCAGGGGGTTTCTTCCCTGCGAACATGGCCCAGGAAGCTCTCAGCTGTCAAGCTACCGCGTCACCCCCTCACGCTGACGTTTCATGGCTACGGCCTGATCTCCTGGGGGCAGCTCTGCACCACTTCAACAGCCCTTTCGCTTCCAAGCGAAAGTCAGCTGTGCCACTACCAATACTGTGCATCCTGGTGTGGTTTAAATTGGTGTAAGAAATACCTCCAAGTGTAAACAAGGCTTCAGACTTCAAATTACAGTATGCAAATATCTCTATGTCAGACATTTTAAAGAGAAGGCCTCACCCATTTAATGCCATCAAATTCCTCGGGTGAGCCATGAGGATTAGTATCTTCTTTCAACCAGACAGGACCAAACCGTTTCAAATTAGCAGTTCCAGATTCGTTTGGCTCCCTCTCAAGTCCTAATTTAGATTTGTCACCCACAAGTTATGTATGCTAAGTAGTTAACACCAAAGCTAGTCATCTACAATCTATTGCAACGAAGGAGGCTGACAATAAATCCTTCAAAGTCTTGATAATAATGAAGTTTACTACCTTTTACATGTTTTACTTCTACCACTTCTGAATCCTGTAGCAAAAGCCTTGGGGTAGGAGTCAAAGGTTTTTCTTTTCAATATAAAGTAACGCAAAAGCTTACAAACTCTGCTGCCAGAGTTGTTGGGGGTTTTTTAGGATGGTTTAAAATTCATTTACAAAAGCAGAATAATAAGGTTTCTGTGAAAGAGACCTATATACAGTAACAGGACGTAAAGGTTGTTTTGTGTATTACAGGAAAATATCCTTGAAGCCTTTATGACTCTAGAGTCTCTGGGACTTGGACCCTTGGAAACTAAGTTTATTCCACTGCCGGGAACCCAGCACTATCTAGTAATAAGTGAGACAATGAAGCACAAGTTTGTTTCCAGAAGGAACTGAAACTGCCATGTGTGTTCTTTTGGAAGGGAAAGGAGAGACTTACTTAAGATTTTTATTGT
This sequence comes from Falco biarmicus, assembly GCF_023638135.1. Lineage (NCBI taxonomy): Eukaryota > Metazoa > Chordata > Aves > Falconiformes > Falconidae > Falco > Falco biarmicus. The sequence continues at coordinate 3,529,893 of NC_079302.1, read as the reverse complement.
GTAGTTAAGTCACATAGCCTGCTGGTGCCAATTTTTAAAAGTTGGAACTTCTTTGCCTCTTGCACTGGTCTCAGAGTGACACTGTCTGCTAAAAGTGCAGAAAGCTTGAAGAGTTTTACATTCTTCTGTAGTGCAATCCTTAAAAATCCCAGAGATTAGTGCCTGATCACTTTTGAAAAAAAGTAGACATTTTACCTAGCCCAGGGGTGCCAAAGTCCTTCTGGCGAACGGCCACTCCTGCCTTCAGCCTCCAGCTTCCACTTCAGAATGTAGCTGCCCTGGAGTTAGACATTTCCCCTTAGAAAGTCCACATATGGCAACATTCTCCAGTAAAAAATGTACACTGGATATTGTACTTGCAACAGAAAATGCAGCTGGCCAGCTCCACCATCCATCCGGTACGCATCGGTCCTATGACACGTAGTCAGAAGTTTCAACAACAAGATCCAAGCTTGAATTTGGCAATCAAAAATGGGTTTGATGCACCCCTAAGCTAGATTTTCTACCTAGTCTAATAAAGTAAAGCACCTTTGGATTAAAAAATACATTAAGCTTAACAGCAACTGGACGTCTCAGTTTTGTATTTCAATCTCCTTCTGTCTCCATGGCTTACAGTATTTTCTTGCCAGATGATAAAATATCAGTCTGTGGAGTCAAGACTTTCAGAGGGAGGAGCGTATTTCAGCCTAAACGTACCTGGGGGAGAGGAAACAGGAGAGTTAATCTCACACCCGTTACATCTCAGAACCTTCTAAAAGAACCGACTTCTTACTGGCCACGTAGCGCAACGTTACAGCGTAACACCAGCTTGCAGCGCTGCAGTGAAGCTGCAGAGGAGGCCAACAAGCATGTGTCTGCAGCTGGCCGAAACGAAAATCAAAGCATAGTTTTACATCGGAAAAGTCACCGGCTTAGATGTACTTTTAGGGCTGGCAAAAATTTGTTGGGGATCTTTTCAATGGAAATTGCATTAATGAAATGAAGTTCAGCTTCAAAAGACAGCAGATTACATTTCTGAAGTTCTCTGAATTCGTACTGACAAGGAAGTGTCACTTCTTCCCTGCTGGCCACTATCAACCACAGAAACTCCACTAATTATTTACATTTTAGCACTGCTGTAAATTGCTGCCTCAGAACCAGTCACTTGCTAATTCATAGAGCTCAAATACCCGAGACCTCATCTGCACCGTATAAAAATGAACACAGACATACGCTATAGACAAGACACAATGTAAACCAGAACACCTCACTGCTGTCCGCGCCAGTCAAAAGGTTGTATTTAATATTTTAAGCCTACACCACACGCAAATTATCTCAATTATCTCAACACAATATGTTAATCAATCAAAAGAAAAATGGAAATGGGACTAGAAAGTGCTCTCGGTAAAGCAACATTTTTCTCTTAGTTGTTTCCCTCCTGGAATTAAGGATTTCAACTCTCTCCTGGAGCAGCCTGTGCTGCAACTGTGTAAGCAACATGCCCTACAAAATAATTACAGCAGCAAACACGGGACCTTCGAGGGCACGTGAACAGTAATTCTTCGTTTAGGTTCCTATTTTGGGGAAGAAGAGAAAGGGGGAACGGAGATGTTCAGTTTGTAAATGTCCAGGGGAGCTTGCAATTATAACCAAAGACGACCCTGGATGACGGGGGGTATAAGCAGCACCAACAATCCTGCTGCGGTTTGTCCACAGAAGCTCCCCCCCCTCCCCTGAAACCAGCCCCAGCCCCACAGAGCTCCCGGGGCTGACCCAGAGCCCTCCCTGGGCCCTGCCCTCCTGTCGGGTACGCACACAACTTCAGTTTCAACTTTTGCAAACATAGCTCAAACCCACCAGCCTTCACGAATTAGATTTTTTGATGCAAGTCAGCAATTAAAAAGGTACGGCACTGCTGTCACAGAATCATGTAGGTTGGAAGAGACCCTGAAGATCATCGAGTCGAACCCAAACCCAGCACCGCACGCAGCCATTCCCCGCGGGTCAATGCGGTGCCCTGCAAGCCATGTCCTGCCTCAGTCCCCCCCCTGCTTTTACCTTGTCGATTGAAATCCATCGGAGGCTGTTTGCAGTCCTGAGCTCTGTGACCACTGGCCCCGCAGTTGTAACAGGAGAGATTCCCATTTTTTTTGTGACTCGAACCATTGCTGTTTCCCATCATTCCCTGTGCCTGATACACCCCTGCCGTCCCTGCCATAAAGTTCTGCATCGGCGGTACCGCAAACGTCGACTGCCCGGTCATTACGGAGTCCGGTGCTATACCGCTGTTGTAAGCGGTGTGCACCACCGGGAAAGTCGTGCTGCTGTTGTACTGCTGCGTGTTGATGTAGCCATTACTACACAAAGGGTTGAAGGGCAGAAATGGAAAAGTAAACATGGAAGGTCCTGAAAACGGGTGCTGAAAATAGTTAGCGTAGCTGACGGTCATACCACTCGAACCACAGTTCCCGCTACACCCGCAGGAGCTGCACACCATGCAGCCGGGCGGCTGCGGCTGCTGCTGCTGCTGGTGGTGATGGTGGTGATGGTTCTGGTTTGGTACTGGGATGCTCCCTGCGGATCCGCTGCTGCTGCTGCTGCTGCTACTGCTGCTGCTGCTGCTGCTGCTGTAGAAGTTGTTCTCGGCAACAGATGAGAGAGTGGGGCTGGAGCTGGGCGCGGGGCAGCTGGGCAGATTCGCCATGGTTGCAAATGACGTGGAGGGGTGGCTGCTGGAGGAGGCTGCATTACTGTTTGCGCAGAAGCTGCCTTGCATTGGCGCCACTGGCACACTGCTCATTGCAGAAAAGGCAACTTTGGTGTTGGCTGTGTACAGAGCAGTCCGAGGATTTATTATTGCAGGGGACACCGTTATTTGCATATTACTGGAGCAGGAAGTCTGTCCGGCAATGGCAGAATCAGTAGGAAGAGACGAGGACACCAGGAGTTTGATGGGTGGACGAGCCACATGGAAGACTGTGCTGGATGTTACAGTGGCAGCAGTACTTGTTTCTACTATTAATCCTGGCTGCTGAGCTGTTTTTATCACTCTGTCCAGAGTCGAAGCGTGCACGACTTTGGTTCGAGGACCAAAGTTAATAGTAGACGTGGGTGAGCTGTTCTCAGCAGCCCCTGACAGCACTTGCAAGGGCTGGTGGGGAGAAGATGCAGACATCACATCCACCACTGCATTTCCAAAGCTCTTTTCCATTTTTATGCTGCCCCTAGGTCCAGAGGAAACTTTATTTCTTTCTTCTAAAGATAAAAGAGAATGCATAGACGATGAAAGTAGCTTCATGTCTGCATTGCCACGGTCTGATTTATGCACTGAATTTAGCATCCGAATGGGGGTGATATGAGTAGAGGCCGCTGACATCATTTGCATTGGCAGAGCATGGTGGCCGGACGGATTGGAGCCTGCGTCATTTTGCACTGGCAAGACCTGAGCCGTGGGTCTGGCAGAGCTCGAAGTGAAATGATTCAGTAACATCACCGGCTTCTCCTTTTCTGAACCGTCTAAGTGAATCTCCAAACCTAGGGACAGAAACATCTATAAATACAACTGCTTTGCTAGACAAAGCCAGGCAACACAGGCACCCTCTCTGATTGTTTCTGCTTACGTCTCTCGTTCTCCTCGGCGCTGTCCGAGCTCTCTTCCCTTGTCTGGATCCCCATGGGGCTGGAAGAGGAGCTGGAGTACTCGGAAGAACTGCCCTCCCGGGGCAGTGGGTGGGCTGGCTGATCCACATCCACTCGCAGCTCTGCAGATAAAGGGTGTGCAGGCGATCAGGGAACCAAAACAAGACTGGAAACACCTACTTTACAGGACCTAATTACAACTGTTTCATGACACCATCTAATTTACAGCGATGCTCAAGATTTACAGAGATACACATGGGCTAAGAAGCAGGAGCCTGGAGGCGTAACAGTCGCTGGCTGACTAACTAGTACAGCTAGCCATTCCCAGGGAAGCCACGGAGAGGAAACTACTTTTTATTGCATTCCACAGACACAGGAATCTGACTTCTTGATTGCTCCCTATTAAGCCAATGACGTTTTGGAAGATAAAGCTTACGACAGGTTGGTGAAAAAGCAGTATAAGAACGAGGTTGCTCTTGTGCAAGGACACATTCAGCCCTGAGAGCACAGCAGTGTCCTCTGCCCCTCTTTCTTACCTGCAGCATGGTTGCCACGAATACTCTGGATAGGCCCTACATGCGTAGTAGGGGGAACCCTTGCCACACCGCTGCTGGTAACCGAAGAAGGTGTTGTGGGGTTTAGGCATCGCTTCTCCGATTTTTCTCTACAGGGTGATGGAGAAACATATGGAGAAACAGAAACTGGCTAAAGCACAACAGATAAATCAATTTCTGAATGGAACTGAAGCAGACCAAGCCCACTACATAATCCACTAAATGTTATGCTAATTTCAAATGGAAGCATTTGGAAATCACATCGATCTTGACCACAGCTTCTTGCCAGCAGTTACATTTGGACTATTTGCCATCTGATCACAGTACCGATGCTCTTCTTTGTACAAGGTAAAGCATCACCCAATGGTGACTAAAATTCTATCACATATTATGTAAGCACACCCCAAACCTAGCCATGCACACTGAAACCAAAGGGAAGCCAAATGCAGTTCAAAGTTTTCATTTTGCAAACGCAGTCTGGAAAAACTAAGACTAATGAAAAATGCTGTCAAGGCACTTTGATAAATGGGCATGGGTTTGGATTTTTTAATTGCTTTTTAAGTAACTGCAGTAGCTTCAGAATGAACATTTCCCTTGAAGCGGAGATATAAAAAATAGGACAATCTGTTGCCTCAGTTTCCCCAAAGGGCTATTGATACTGCACATAGCACTGGCCCTCTTTATGTCACCGTTGCCACGTAAAGCTGCGATCCTCCCGAGACCTGGGTTACCTGCAACAGCCCTGACTATCAGTGGTTTGTCCCCAGACAAAGTTAGGAGTCCAGATCCTGTATGGGCATCATCTGGCAACCCACATCCCAGCTCCAGCAGTCAGCAGAGGCCTGAGCAGCTGGAGCTGCCATGGCTGGCTTGGGTCACCGTGGGACGCCAAGGAGGCTCTCAGAGTAGCTGTGCTCCATCCGCATTGACTGGAAGCCAAAAAATCGTCAGGTCTTACGAAGAAAAAAGCCCTGCTGGGCATCCTGACCTGCTGTGTGCATCGCCTGAGCTTGCAAACCCTACAGCTCAGTGGCTTGCTAGCCCAATTCCCTCCTACCCCATGCATCTCAGAGGCGGTAAACCCAAATCTAAATGGGCTTTGCATACCTGTTTTACAATACTTATTATACAAGTATTATATGCAAATAATATAACCTAAGCAAAAACATGTCTCTCTTGTAAATTATTTTTAAAATATTCCCCTCCTTAGAAGAGTTGTCAACATGAAAGGTGAAGACAGGCATTCATGTTATGACTGGGTTGCCACATCTTTTTAAAATGGAATTCATAAATTCTTTACATTTAGTTATCCTTACCACAACCCTGAACAGACAACACTAAACCAGCAAGTACTAAATACTTTCTAGTAAGCCCCCATTTCAGGAGCTTTTCAAATTAACTCACACAACCGCAGAGGACGGGAGATAAGCATTATCCATATTTACAGGTGGCAATCCTGGTAGGTTTACAGTCTGGAAAGCAAAGACCATTGTAAAACCTGCATTAAATACCTTATGACCTTAAAGCAATGGTTTCCCCCGAACTTACTTCTCCAACTCCAGCTGGGTCTTGAGCTTCTTCTTTGCGCCCATGGTGAGGGACTCAAACTTATTCAGATCTTCCTCAGTAAGACTCAGAAACTTGTAAAGAAAAACATTCATGCTTAGTTTTACAGCCTGAAATACACTTATTTACATTTTCAGTAAAGATCAATTCTGAAAGGCAACTTTAAAGCCATTTTTAAAACATATATTAATTCAAAGAAACTCTCTACTCCCGTTTTAAACTATAAAATCAGTGTAGAATAAAAGTGTGAAGGACTTTAAGAAAGAACATCTGTAGGTTGAATTTAATTAGGCAAGTGTTTATATGAACTATTCACAACAAAAATGAAGTAATTAATGTATATATTAAAAGAGCTTTGTGCTATAAATGAGTTTAAGATCTGTTTCTCTTAAAAAAAAACTCTAGTTTTCCTAGTTGTGTCATTTAACACAGAAATCAATGTGCACTCACCTCGTCAGTTTAACTGGGAAACATGCTTCAAAATTAAATTTTATAATAAAATATAGACATAGAATATGAAAATAAAATATATACCTGTATAATATAATGTAATGAAAGTTAAAGCCAGCAAAGTATGCCTAATAATGTATGCTTTTTAAAAACACACTAGAGTGTGCACAGTTTTGCTACTTTATTAAAGAAAAAAACCACTATCTATTTTCCCTCACATAATAAAGACAATCAAATCAGAAGACTCTGGTAACAGATTGTAATTAAACACACACAATACACCACGACCAGCACAAAGCCATCCCAATTTAGACTAAATTAGTCCACTGGAGGGCGTTCAAGGCTAAAAAACAGTGAAAGGACATGAATTCTACAGATGGAGCCGAGTAAATGCTGTAGAAGTATTCCAGACAGATAAAATCCAGCACACATAGGTATCATTCGTCACATTTACTATGCATATAGTAATACCTAAACGATTATTTCTGCAGAAAACAAACCCCTCATGTTCACTTGCAGGTACGTGCACATGCTAATGTTCATGTCAGAAGTCTCCGTGTATTTCTTTTTTAAAATATAGAGAACGAGTATTTTGGGAGAAAAATCGATCAAGAAGAAGAAATTAAAAAAAAAAAAAAATCAACAAATTTCAGTTATCTACTGCACATTAAAGGGGTGAACAGGGAGCCAACGCAGAGCTCCTAAGACAGCAGGGAAGCTGGATCTTCAAGCATTCGGTGAAGAATTCTGAAAACAGGCGGCAGCTGTTGAACAGCCCAGGCCTCGGACACAGCACAGATTGAAAATAGAAAGAAGGTTTTCATCCAAATATTATTGCTTCAAGAGAGTGCAGACCTTCACAGCATTTGCCAAGGAGTTCTGCAGTTCTCAATGCAGATGTTTGCAGCCTCTCTCTCGGCGCTAGAGAATATAGGGATGATTTAAAAGCTGGCTCCCTTTGCTTAATCTACTGCCCTACCTTCTCCATCGTGAGCTGTTTGAAGACAGGATAATATTTGTGCAACCGCAGTTTCCTGAGCCAGTCTAAGATCCCATTCTGCTCCTGTGTCTGAGGGGTCTGTGGACTGGAAGACATTAACATGGGTGAAGAAGAGGTGTCCATCTGGGTGCGATAGGCCAGCGATGAGCCAGTACCTCCTGCGTGGGAACAGTGGGGTAGTGCAACAGGAGCAGCAGCCGAGTGCTGAACATGATTCTGAGAAGACTGAATGCCAGCCACTCCACATATAGGTCTGCAAAATAGGAACAGAATTCGACTGAGCACATTGAATCTGTGTCACCCAGAGTTCAGCGGCTACAGCCATACAAATCCACCACTTCCAGCATTTCTGGGAAAACCTGCACTGTTTGATGCAAGTTACAGATTTGTACTTATGCTGTTCAATAGCACGATAAAAAAACGTGCCATTTACGGCAAAGTGTAAGCCCTACCTTCAGCTTAAGCAGAGATTTCCTTCTACAACCACAGATAATATACGTTCTACTACCTCTCTGTGACTTACAAAAGGTTTAGAGAGAATGGCCATGGTTCAGCTCTGCATTATTTAAAAGAAGAAAAGAAGCCCAAATATAACCTCGTGGATGTGGAAGTGGCCAAATAACCCACAATACCGTCTCCTTGGACAGTTCTGGGTTTTGTTGGAGAAAATGAAAATTGCGTCCTAAGAGAATGAGTTCTGAATTTGTTAAATCCTAACACAAGGCAAGAGCATTTCTTTCCTGCTTTTCCTAAGGCTGACTTCTACTTTCCTTGGAAGAGGTTTCCTTCCTCCCTCTGAAAGGCAAACCCCTGCTGTACAAGGAAACATTCAAATATGCTGTAGAGAGAAAAAAACACTTTCAGAGATGCTCTAGTCTCCCTTTGCCCATGAAGACTTATACTAGGGATGCCCAGATCTGTGCCTACAATTCGGATGAACATTATTCCTTTTAAGTATGTGCTTGAGACCATTACGACTTCTGCAGTAAGCAGCAGATCACAAAGCAGTCATCCATCACAACAGCCCAACATTGATGCGCTGATGTCAATTAGTAGCTTTACACATTTTCAGAAATGCTGCTTGGAACTGGTGCTCATGGGTTTTACTGCCAGCAGGAACACTGGCATCATCCCACCTCATCTCCCATATAACGTGGGTCAAAAGGTTGCCCTAAATTCTTCCCTGAACATACACATTTCTTAGAGGACAAGACAGCCACTGCTGATGTCATAACCACCAATGACAAGAGATTCAGTCACTATGCTTAAAAGTTTGGTCCTATGGTAATTACATTTTATATCCTTTATTTCTGAAGCTGAAGTTGAATTCCATCTTCCATTTCCAGTAATTATCTCACATTATATTTTGACTTGCAAACTGTCTGCTACCTAAGTTTCGTTGTCTTTGCAACAGACTCGCTGCAAACCTCTTCTTCAAGCAATTACCTATAGCAAGCTTCTGCAGTTACTATTATAATGTGTTTTCTTAAAGCACGTAAAGAATGAAGAAATGACAACCCTAGTAGTAGTGCCTTACAGCAATATTCTTACCACTTGTCTGTTTTGGGCTGACCGCACACTAAGGCTAGAATTTCTTAAAATCTTCCACAGAGGAATATGAAAGGGTAGACACAAATAAACCCCCAAGGGGAGACACATAATTACATGTGTAATGGGGTTTTACAACTAACCAGAACAAACGTAAATAAAATAAATATTTCACCTTCCAGATGTTCCCAGCGTAGTTCCTACTTTATAAAGGGAGGGGTTGCCAGGATCTAAAAACAGGGAAGAGAAGTTACAAATGCCACCAGTTTATGAAATGTACATCAGTACAAAAAATTAATTTAAAAAATTTATATAAACTTACTTGCACTCTGAAGTTGCTGTGAAGGAGAGGAAGTGCTGAAGAACTTTCTAACGTGGTCGTTTTTCACCACATGGGAAGGTAATGGTGCCAAATACCTGCACGTTCATCAAAAGCAAACAACCCCCCCCCCAATTCCATTACATTTGATTTGCAGCTCGCTCTGCAAGCATGATTGTAGACTGTACATGAAACTTACACACTGAATTCAAAATTTTGAAACTAAAACATAAAAAGCCTTTCAAATTAACAACATCATATAATTCTGAATCAAACTAGACTTGAAATGTGCAGATATTCTTATCCTTAATACTACTTAAACAGGTTACTGTTGTGTTGCTTTCACTCTATTCAGTGTTTCAGTAAAGATGCTTAATTTAGGAGCACTGAGCACTTGTAAGGCAGAAAATATTCAAATATGAACTTGAAAAATTCCTTTCAAATTCACAGACCTGAAGACCATAAAATATAGATGTATCTGCTATTTAATTTTCTCCTCTTTGAGATAAACAGCAGATGCAGAGTCTGGCAGCGTAGGGAAAAGGGCTGTAAAACTTATGTCACATTTTCCTGGGATTGCTGTGCCTCTTTTTTGGGGAGAAAATGGCAATCTCCTAAAACTTTGCAACGTATGAAGTGTGTTCTATCAACATGACTAAACTTTTCGTTGTCATGCAAACTCGACTGCCTTTTGCCAAATCTTCTGTAGAATTGAAAACATACAGAAAGTTGTTTTTAAAAAAAAAAAGCATTTTGACCATAGCTTTGTCATTTTTAAAAAGTCTTTTGAGTAAAAATAATTCAAGTATACACACACACACACAAATGTGCTTTCCACCTTGAAAAATCACAGTTCATTTCTGAATTTTTCAAATACGCAGGACTTAACAGAACAGCTTCTTTCTCTGCTCCAAAGATACAGCCGTTGCTGTGTAAATGCAGATTGCTGCTCTATTAACCTAGATTTGTAGAGACTGTTGCTAGCTAAACAGCAGCCGCAGCAACATGCATTCCCTCGTACCCTCCCTAATTCTCATCAATAGGCTGTGATCCTCAAAGCACAGACGGGACCGTTTGAAATGTTAACGCTGTTTGCCACGAAAAAGAATCTAGGCAGGCACCTGCTGGCTCTGACTGTGGAAAAACAATATCCACCAGGGCTCCGCCAGTGGTCTGTCTTGACTTAGGGAAAATAGGTGCTTAGCTAAAGCTCTAACAAAAGTTAATTAGTATTTTAAAATGTCATTTAATATTTTGCATAGATATAGAGAGCAGCAGCTGAAAATAAAATTTAAATTTTATTTAAATTGAGTAATTTTCCTAGCAGAACTTTCCTAGAAATTTTTCCTCAAATTTTCCTAGCAGAACTATTTCAGTATTTAGAAAGAGAGAACTGGTATGACCTGCCACAGACAACGATTTTTAAAATGGTGTTTTAGATTAGATAATGGCCAGGTGATTTATGATAATGTGAGGAGGTACTACCTAGGGCTTCAAAAATTTCTTGGCTGTTAATAGCTTCCAAAAATGTAATGGCTATAATATATACCTACCTACCTTTTTCAAATTAAAGTAAAATAAACACTACAACACCCTAAAACAACTGAGACAATAAAAAACTCAGTGAAAGGGTAGAGGCGGAAAAAATATCCCCACAACTCATCCCTCAATACAGAAGGATGACAATTCAGGCAACTATTTTTTCCTGAGTTCTGGTGGTTTTTATAAAGCAGTTTTGACTATTTTTTGAGCGCAAAACAAGCTTCTGCAAAGCCAATGATCCTCTATTTGTTTTTAACAAGGAATGAGGAAATGTCGGTTCTCCAGAAAGCTTAATACAGAATATTATTACCATCTGTATTTCTGAAGAAAGAATTCCTGAAAAATTCTTATGCACTGGAATTAGTAGAACATCAAGAAATAATTCTTAGGATCAGGCTCTAATTTCTTGAAAGTAATTTAGAATATGAACATAATATTTCTATGCCCTGTTTTTTTCTTCCACTCGGTGAAAAAAAGCCAAGTGTCGAGATGAAAAAAACCACCACCACCACAAATCCAGCATACCTAAGGTCCGATTCCAGGTCCATGTGGTTCCGTTCTAGGTAAAACGAATCTGGACCAGCTAGGCAAGGAATGAACTTCTCCAAGTTTTCTTCTGGATACAGCTGAGATAGCTAAAGGTAGAGGGTATTGTAAGTAATAAGTGAAAGGAAGGCTTATTATTCTTATGAGACTCAAGGCACAGCAATTTCTAAGTCAGGTATTTCATGAAATTCAATCCAACTGTATTATCTCGGTACCTTTTTTTTTTAATGTCATTGAACAAAATCACACACAGGGACAAAACATGTCTCCGTTTTAAGAATATTTTTCATATCGCCTTTACCTTTGAAATAAATTCAGTCACTTCAGTGGAAGATTTGGTTACCAGCGTTACTGAAGAATCAGACCACAGGACCTTAAGAAGTAAAAAGTATTCCATTTAGTAACTAATAGTTAGGGCCTTCAGTGTGATTCCAAAAGATCAAAACAGGTACCACACGTCCCCCCCAGACTGCAAGGAAGTTTGTAATGGGTGACATCAATAACGAGAAACTTTTTTTGTGCACAAGTAACTATTACTCAGTCCTCCCTCACTGCCTGATTCTCGCTGTTATTATACTTAAGAACTACTCTGAATGCTTAAAAAAGCACTTCATAGTTTACACAGCCATTGCATGCTGCAGACATCCAGTATTAAGCAACAGACTACTAAGTAATGGAAATTTTTTTTCTTATTATTGTTAAAGAAAACAGCTGGTTTGTACAATCTGATGTACAATATGAACAAGTCACCGCAGCACAACAGTGCCTATTTATAATTAATCAACTCCATACGCCATGCAAACTTGAAGATGGCAGCAAATCACCCCACTGCAAAAAAAGAGGCGAAACCTTATAGAAATGAAACCTGCAGTTACTGCTCTAGCTACGTTCTTTAGACACCATCTTGGATATGCCCCAGAAAAAGAAAATAGTTCGCTATCTCTTCCCATACACATTAAGTCATTACATTCTTAAATACAGAGGCATTTATTGCTTGGTAGATGATTAGCTTAACTGAGCCAAAAGTCAGGATTTCTTGGCACGAAGAGTATCAGCCTGAGACTGGCCAACGGTAAGTCCCTTCAGACTTAAGATATCTATTGGAGGCGTTTGGAAGGCATATGGATCTTCAGCAGTTCCATAGGGGAAGAAGCTGGGTCTGCGTGTTTAAGAATCAGGAGACCATCTTCTCACATGACACTAGGTTTCAATGACAACTGAAAACATACACAGTTTTTCCAGCCATCAAAATGCTGCCAAAAAGACTGGTGAGAGGAGAGTATTTCAAAATATATTACATAATGGAGGAATTTCCTCTCTGCAGAGCCGTTACACAAAAAGTAAGGGGAAAAAAAAGAAAAGAAGAAAGAAAACTGGAGCAGTTTCTGCTTTTACAAAGCCTGTGGGGTTTTTGTTTGTGTTTTTTTTTTTTAAAAAAGTTTGTGATAAACGCTTTTTTTAGATTCATGAAAAATTTCAGAAGATAGAGGAGACATTTCTCTTTCTTTCTAGTTTTGTAATAACCCGACATTTGTTACGACTTACGTTTTGTTAACTTGTTGTAATTTTCAATACTTATAAAACAATACCGTGAACCATAAATGCAGGGAACAATAGCATTGCAAAGCAATGCTGTAAAACACTAAACTGCTCTATCTATTGACTTTCTATTCCCAAGCTACTAAACAAAACATTTAATAGTTGGGTTTCTAACCCAGCAAACAGCAATTTATTAGTTCAGCTAAACTATGGACTGTTCTTTCAGTTACAAGCTGTCAAGTGGAATACTGGTAAAAGTAATTTCTGGTATTTATAGAAAAAATTTGTAATAGGAAAAGATGTTTCACAAGCCATTAATATGTAACTGGAGTCCAGACAACTGCATACTTCATAAAGATTTTTAAAACCCCTTGAAAAAATCCTTTCTAATATTGATGACATTTGGAATAATCATGGGATTCAGAAAATTCAGAACATTATCCATGAATCAAGTCACTCAGAGGTTAACGTTATCAACATCGCAAGAAGATGCTGAACTGATGCTCTATCTTCAGCGGCAGTTTTAAGGAGTAACTTTTTCTTTTTGGTAAAAGTTGTAGATAATTGTAATTCTACTGTCCATTTTCTTTCAGGTTCTCCTTTTCTCACCAACTGTTTGGCTCCGCTGCCTCATTAAGCAAACCAAAGACATTTTCTGGGCTTTGCATTCTAAATTTTGGAATATGTCGTTCCAACTAGATGGGAAAAAAGCAGTTTGTCATTCTTTCTCGCCAGCACCCAGAATCCAGTCTCCGCTATTAACACAAGGTTTCACAGAATGAAGTCATTCCTCCACAGAACTTCTGAGACAAATCTGAACCTCCAAAAGTTGCATAAAAACGGGGGGGAAGCCACTTCTCCTAGCAGCTTGTGGTTAACCACTCTCATTCCAAAGAAACTATTCTCACTTCCAGTTTGAATTAGTCCGGCTTCAATTTTCAGACGACGGTTCCTGTTATGTTATGCCTTTTTCTGCTACATTAATGCCCCCTTCACCATAAAATATTTTCTTCCCTTTGAAGGCACGGTCAGATGATACTGAAAACTATCTTTCCGTCAAGTTCTTTAAGACTTTCACTACCTGGCATTTTCCTCAAGCCTTGAATAATTTCCATTGCTATTTTCTGTACTCTTCAATACCCCTTTTACAACCAGTAATGCCTGAACCACGTGCCACAGCCTCACACTCCCCTCAATGCGGACTGCAAAGATGAATGACCATCCTACCTCTTTGTCCATGCGTGCAGCAGCGCCCTAAGAGTCTAAATTCTCATTTGTCCAGATTAAGATTTAAATTCTTTCTAGCTTCTGCATTCCAGCACTTAGATAACCATTCTGTAAGCGTGGCATGATATTTTCCCCTGAATACATACTTTGCCACAACCTGCTGCATTAGAGTGACTATTTTTTTTCCTGTGTCCTACTTACCACACAGTCTCTGCATCACCCGCAAATATTCATCAACAGCCATTTATGACTACTTCCAAATAACTGATTAAAAAACATGACTACCATTATCCCAAAGAAGCTCCACTAAATCTGTTTCTGGGATCTAACAACGAAGTTTGAGAATTTAACTCCTCCTGAAGTATTATCCTCCTTTTTTTTCCCAGTAAAAAAACCCAACACAATCGCCAAAACTTACCTCAAAGGAATATTCAACATTTCTTTCATTCTTCTTGTGTGCCAGTCCCTTTAATTCCACTTTTTCAACACTCACTATGAAAAAGCAAAGAGATTAGATGAATGAGGGGGATATTCTTAAATGCATGCAAAAGCAACGACTCTGGTAGTGCCGGCACTTGCTTTGAGGACATCCGACAACTTGCAGCGATGCTTCAGGTGCACAGCTCGGGCTCGCCTCACTCAGCAGACAGGAAGGTTGACACCACCGCTCTGTGAGGCTTTCAGTTCTAGCCTTAGCAAGGCTTTGTTTCAACCAGTACTCATGCAACACGCTAAGTGCAAAGCTCTTTATTTCCTCACAGCCTTATCATACCACTCATTGGTGTAATAACAGAATGCTACACAAACATGTACAGATTTATCTTAATAACATCAAGTAGCGAATACCATCCCTCCGAGGGAAAACTGATGCATAGAGAAACGAAGACAGGCAAAAGTCTCCATGTTTTCAGGGGCTGATTTTGCAAGGAGTTTAGTGTGTTTTTATTACTGTGTTGACATCACGACTCCTCCTTGACTGCAGTTTCCTGGAAAATGTCAGCCTCAATTACTGCAATTGGAATAAGTTCTAAGTAAAAACAGGATCTTACTGTGGAAAGGGTTGAGTAACGGTACAGGTCACTGCTTCCATCTCTACATACGATATGCAGC
This sequence comes from Falco biarmicus, assembly GCF_023638135.1. Lineage (NCBI taxonomy): Eukaryota > Metazoa > Chordata > Aves > Falconiformes > Falconidae > Falco > Falco biarmicus. Next base: position 3,514,874 of record NC_079302.1, on the reverse strand, counting down.
CTTTGAAGACACGACCTCACACATCAGATATTTGATATGCTCAATTCTTGGAGACTCTCATTTCCCAATACACACAGATCAGAAATTCCATCATGCTAAACTTTATTAAGATCACTGATTTTCTATTTCTCTTGCAAATTTCTCCTACCTCCTACTGCATGCGTGGAGGAACACAGACAGATTTTTTTCTTATAAAGAGCCAGTTTACACTGGCTTAAAAATTCCAAAGCAATTATACTAAGCCAAAGTCACTAGAATTTTACCTCCAAGCAATGGGTGCTTGTAGGGACGAATGCTGTGTATGTTGTGGTTTCACCTTGCAGTTGCAAGAAGCCAAACCCAAAGCCCTACCATTCCATTTCTGGGGAACCTCCATTTCCAAGCTGTTTACCTGCTTTCAAGACTGAACACAGTACTACATGTAGGACTCAAACCTATGTTTATCACATACAACTTCCTCATAACGTAACTGCATGACAGAACAGTTGCAGTGCAAAAGTCACAGCAACAACATTACTAAAGGCAACCTGTTTCATCAGCCTCTCACCTCCCTGCTCCCCACAGCCAGACTTCAGCCAAAGCCACCCTATCGCCTGCCTGGAGCTTGATCTTCCTCTAGCTTAAACAATCATAACCTACAGTCTTTATCATGACCATGTAAAAATTTTTGTTGTGTCCTGTTCGTTTAAAAATGTTACAGTTTGGGTCTTGGCTGTTTAAGGACCTCCTCTTTGAGTCTTACTTCCCTGCAGTCAAAATTTTTAAAACAGGCATGTTTTAAATAGATCTACAGATGTTCATGCCTGTCTTTAAAATACAGAACTAACGTTCCTTTTATGATCATCTCAACCGTTCCTTCTCCATGTAATTCCCAATTACAATAACATAAATCCCTGAGCTTATGAATAATGTCAATTTGTTATTCACTACTTTCTCCTGCGTATTCTGATTTTGTAGAGACTTGCTCCTCTTAACATTTTTCAGTGGATTCCTCTCACGCTCCTAAAGTGATTTTACAGTACTACCACACTGTTACACCGCATGCTGAGCGCCACAGGAATGAATCTCCTGCACGCCAGATAGTGATGAGCTATCTAGACAGTATGTAGTGGCATGAAGATTTAAACATACACATAGTTCAGAGGTTTTCTTGCCATTTTAAGAAAAATCTACCTCAGTACACTTACTTTAGAGAATTCAGGGCACCCTTAATTGTGATCACAGTTCAGATTTACTGAATATTGATTGGAATTACATGTATTTCAGAATTAGAAAGAACTTGTAAAGCGGATACTGAGAGGGGGTATCACCATACTGTTGGTGAAACAGCTGAAGGATGAGCAAATAGCTTGTAGAAAGCCTAGCGTCAACTGCTGCAACATCTGTTTTGGGAGTAGGACAAAGCAAGCCAGAAAGACGTAGCAAGTGTTACTTAACATTTGTCATTTGCAACAAATCCAGCATCACTTTACCACAACTGTTCTTATCTTGGCATTTCTACCATCTTGTCTATCAATTCTTTATTCCTCTAAGTAATCCAAGCAAAATAGTATTACCTTTCCACATAAAATAAAGCTATTTCTGTTCTACTATGTGGGTTAATAATAAACTTTAAATCACCTTGTGGATTTTGTTGTGCTGACAGCTACATGACCTTTTCGTGCTAAAGTTCTGGTCTGAATTTATCCAGTTAATATAATCTGCTGCAGTGGATTTATCCTCTGGAAAATGATTGCAATTAGCAAAGTGAACCATTAGGTAGATATTTCCGCACTGACTGCAAAGATCCTAAACTGAATCTTGTAAGATTAGGTGTGTTCCAGAGCATGAAATACAGTTCATCATGCAGCAGCAATATGCTTCTAGGGACAATCGACTCAGTAATTTCTAATGTTATACAAAGTACTCCACTAATTTTCTCCCAACTAGGTAACACTGTAAAAAATATCATCCGTCTAAAATAAATTAAAATTCTTGTTTAATTTGTTGAGTTCTGTGCTTTTGTTATGTGACCTCTCACATACTCTTCATATTATTTAGCTTGTGGTTGGTTTTATTAAAATAGCCTTCCTAAACCTACCATGAAAGCTTAACTTTATTCAGAGCAATCGTCACACAAAACTCAGGAAGACTAAGGTGCCATCTGCCAAGCAGAAGTGAGTGGATACTAAATTAGCTGTCTAACAAATTATTAAAAAAATTAAAAAATTAATTTCTACTGTATTTACTCTGAAAGCATGGGAAATTGCTCACAGCTGACTCTACCCAGTATCACTATAAATGATTCCATGACCAGAAAAACCTTTGTACCGAGTTAAGGACACATGATACTGTTGTCTTTTCAGGATGCTGAATTCAGCAGAACTCAAGCTTCCCAACCCAGGGGATAAAAAAAAAATAAAAATAAAAAAAATTTTAATGTTTCCAATTCGGGAGATAGCCAGAGCAAGTAAATTTGCACTACTTTAAATCTGAGCTTTAGGTCTGGAACTAATCAATGGGAACTCATCCACAAGTGGTCCAGCTATGCTCTCCACGTTAGGCTCTGTCGCTGTGCACGGGGCAGGAACCCACCAGGGCAGCTTGGCAGGGCATCGGGCATGGTACCAGATCTCAGAGACATACCTTTCGGTCTGCTCCTCTCTCCCAGCGCTTCCCTGTAAATGATCCAAGGAAAGTGCTTCTGTGTGCATGCATACATGCCTCCCTCGCTGCTGGGCTTTCTAAGCTGCATTGGCATTGGGGCACAGAAGGCTTTTAGTCATGGAGATCTATCCAGAATTATCTGGGAAGTTAAGGCAGGCAAGTGAAACAGTTGGATGAGATCACAAGTGACATACAAGAGGGGCAGAGAAATACAAAGGAGGTTTGTAGAACTTCAGTGCTGTAGGAGAGACCCCCATCGAGGCTGTGGCACCCTCTCTGTTACAAGTGTCTTGTGGCATTGTTCAGAAAAGGCCAGAGTACAGGGCTGGATCCACACCACCCCAAGCATGCATTCACAGGTCCCAGGAATCAGTTTTTTCAATAGCTGAACCTTTGCCTTTTGCCAAACTCCACTTTGAAAGGGCAGCAGACTAGAAAAACATCTTCATTCACTCACAGAGATTTTCTGTAATCAAATTTCCTAAGTTGTAGGGCTTTTTTATTACTTTATTTGCTGCTTTCTGTTAAAGACAAAAGAAAAGCATTCTTCGTGTAGTTTTCAATTGTACATAGAATTGTACCAGCTATGGAAGCTTGCCTTTGAAATGCTACAGCACAGAGGCAGTCAGAAATCACACCATTAGAGGAACTAGAGTCATCTTTTCTCCTTTTCACATAATGCTTCCTCCACAGGTAAACAGGTATCCAGGTAAAACAGATCCAGTAAGCCTGAAGACATTTTATTCTGTTTTCCTATTTTAGCCTGGGGTTTCTATCCATTTGGCTGATATTAGTGCATTTGTTATCTGACCAGCTGAGTGTTTCTGTGAAGGCACAGACAATTCCTTCCCTCTCCTCGCAACCAGGTATTAAACCGTCTGGCTTTCTTGATGCCAGCCACTGACCAGCCTCTCCCTCTGAAAAAGCAGGATCTTGGATGCCCTCCTCCTCCCAGAAATGGCAGCAGCTAACGTGAAAGACCAATTCAAATGATTTAGAATGAGCCACTCCTGACAGATCAAGGTCAGGACAAAACATGCAGTGGATGTGGGCAAGAGCTGAAAATACATCATTTTTGGAAACCACCTTAATATCCCATTGTAGGTTGTGGTTCTTGTAACTCCCCTTTTTCAACTTCTGGATCCAGCCACTGTTAACCAGTAAAAGGACTAGATAGATCAATGTTTCAAGTCCACACAGACTTTTTGTGTTCCTCCTGAAAAAGTAAAAAAAAAATCAAGATAATCACAAGTGTTGATTGAAGGCTGGCCCTTTTTCAAACTATCCAGTATTTCAGCACTAACACCAGCGCTCTACCATTTAATAAAATACCTAGTCCATCCTTCACCAGTTTTACTGTGCATATCAGTATATTTATCAGTATGCTTTCCCTTTGATTTCATGAATATCTTTATACAGTGTATTTTTTTTAGCAGCTTTCTATACCAAAAGAAAACATACATGACAGTCTAGAGCTTTTTTTTTTTTTCTACACTAGATAAAAACTACAGATAAGACTGCAAGCTAGGAGCACATCACTAGAGCTGAGCAATTGGGTTAAAGTGAATGACATTGAAACTACCAGGAAGAATTTACCACACAGCCTGAAAGAGTAATTTCTACTCCATACCTAGCTAGTAATTTTCCTTTTTTATTAAATTGCTGCACGTAGGTTCAGCTTATGTGGCCTGTAGCACAGAAATACTAGTCTCCAGCATTCAGGTGGTAAAATTTGAGTGTCGTGAAACTGGGCTGAACCTGTGCAGCTCTTGAGACACAGTATTTGACAACAAAGCAGAAATGCTACGATTTCTTTTTAAGCAGGAAAAAAAATACTATGTAAAATCCTATTTAGTTTGTAAATATCCTATGTAGTTTGTGCTATACAGGAGGCCATTGCTCTTCTGTATAGCTCTTTTTGATGCTTCTGGATTTACAGATTTATTAATTTTAATTCAAAGTTGTGCCTTCATGGAAGCAAGCATTCAAACACAAACACAGCATTTGAATTTTTGCTGAAAAGGTCTACCTCACAAAAAGGGAACTAATAAAATACTTTCCACATCCTTGTTTACACAGAAGTGGTAACCAAAAATGCAACACCAAGACTTTCACATGCCACCTCCTCCTGCTTTTCTAGAAGAAATACTTCAAAAGCAGCATTACTCAATTACTGTCGTCCATTAGACATTGGAAGGTAATCCCAAGTGACCGCACTGAAACTGGAAACAAAAACCCACAAAGTCTCCCCCTTCAACCCTCAAACCCACCATTATTTATATTCCCATACATACAGGCAAGAGAGGGAAACCAGAAGAAATAGTTTATTTGCTAGTTTCAAAGCACATTCATGGCAATGCAGCACATGAAATTAAAGGGGTTGTTTTGTTGGTTTTTCTGTTTATTATTTTTTTTTTAAACAAAAAGATCAACTGATCAATTGAATTGGAGCTGAGAAACTGCTTACAAGTATCATCAGCTTAAGAGGGTTTTTTGCCTGTTTTTCAGACAGCTTCCTACTTTCACATTCCTGATGTTTTTAAAAGCTTTTTTTCCCTAGCCTATGATGGAGAATGAAAAAAATCCCCAACCCTGAGATACACTCTTCTCAGCAGCAAATACATAACTTCTGCCACAAACATGCAAAACTAAGTTTTCTCATCAACTAAATTCATTTTCTTTCCATAGCCTCCTACTTCTCAAAACTTCAGCTGGAATACTGGAGGCCTGAATAAAACTTGCAGAATCAAATATTAGCTTTTCAAAGCACATACAGAAACGGTTGGCCAGAGTCTGCAAGAGGAGCAGATTAGTGAGAACTGAGATCTAAATAACTCTGATATTGATCAGCATCTTCCAGGCTGCTGAGAACCTGGGTGTTAATGCTGTGTCCCAAGACCTAAAAATCAGGTCAGTCTCACATTTGTTTACTAAAACTCTTTTCAACAAATCAGCAAATGACGATATTAGCTTGTAATAGTTTTGTCATTAAAGCCAAGAAAGAGCTGGCACTGTCAATCTGTCCCCCGAGACTTCTTCAGAGGACGATTTCACTAGAGGAGTATCCCTGACACCTCACTCTGAGCTTTCAAACTTGGACCCAGCAGGTTCTGAACCACTAAATAATAAGAGGATGACACTGAAACCCCTGAACTTGAACTCTGCCCTATTCAACAGCTAGCAAAAGCACATCTTTGATTGTTTCATGACATGTTAACTCACACAAACTATTCCTTTTAAGAGATACCCAATCTGCATTCAAAGTATTGATGGGCCACAGTCCAAATAATGGAGTAACAGGAGAATGGGAGATGCCCCTCTGGTATGTAACGTTCACTCTTACAGAAACTGTGCTTCTGGGGAAGGGAAATAACGTGAAAAGGCAGGATATACAATATATTCTTAAAATGTGACTGTGTCAAATGAAAGAGTATCAGGTAAATTTAACTTAAGTGCTAAGTGTGTATCAGCTGTGAGCTTATCTATAGCTGTTCGGGGGGGGGGTGGGAAATGCTTCTGCTCAAGAGCATCGAGAATTGCGTTGGAATATCTCCTTAAAAGTGAGGGAAAACAGGTAAGGAAGCAAGTGTTTCTTTTTGAAATTGATCTTATTTTACTACTTCTAAAAAAGTCAAATATAGGAAAGAATGCCGCAATTCTCTCTACAGTTCACTACACTGAGTTGTCATCTAACAATGACCTTCCATTATTGTAATAGTAGTGAAGAGAAATGACATCTCATTCTCAGAGCTCTCCAGACACAGCAGGGTAATTTATTAAGATATTAACCTGCTTCCACATAATACAGTGGTTATGGATTGAGAAAACATCGTGCGAAGAGGTGTAACTGGGACAGTTAAGTGATCCAAAACCCTCTGTGCAAATATAAAGCTGCTGCCTGCTAAGAAATATTGAAGTTGTACCATAAGTTACACACATTTACCTCCCCCTCCCAAAAGAGGGCAGAAAAGTTGCGGTTGATATGAAAGCACAGCAGAATCTTTGCTTATCTACATACCGGGTACCTTCAAAATACCCCGTGAAGCCTGAGCCATCCAGGAAACCAAAGGCTGTGTTCCCAGGAGAAGACTACTACATCTACCGTATCTCTGAAACTTAGCAATGACCACAGCAATACAAAAATCATTGAAATACTCTTGAAAAGAAGCCACACTCACTTGAGATTCCAAATGGAGCAGTCATTTTCTGATTACCAAATTATTTAAACCAAGTATCCCGCAGGAACTAATTCTGCCTGGCTAACACTAATTCAGGCGACAGAACTAATTACCGTCACATCCTTCATTTAGAAAAACAAAGTAGGGAAAATTTAGCAGAGGACAAAAAGAGGCCCCTACTTCTCGCCCATCCCTGTGACTGAAGCTGATGAAGCAGCGCCTGTCATAGCACATGACCCAAGGACTACCGGTTAGCAGATATTGAGCACGTCGTATCACTTGCTGCTCACTGCATTTCCACTTTTTGGCCTTTACTTCTCTTAAGGTTAAGAGTTTGTGGTTCCTTAAAAGTCAATGTGAAGCTCATCTTCTCTTCGTAAGACAGATGGTTTTGCGGAGAAAAAGGGAGAAACAAACATCGAATTTAAGGTATGTTGGACTTGTTAGGACCCAGTTCAGCCTCGCAACAGGGTCGACCGTCCAGTTTTTTGCTGATATCTCTTCAGATTGGAAGTAGAAGAGCAGACAGCAGCTTTTCCATGGTGTCTGCTTAAAAGGAAGGTACAGCTAGGGAAAAACTCGTCACCAAGCAGAATAGTTTTAGCAAGAAGTCTTCTGGCTGGCTGTTGCCTCTACAAAAAACACACAGGAAGATGCTCGAAATCAAAGCTTCATAGACATAGCGAAAAAACTCCGTTAACAGCAACATTAACAGAAGAAACTCTTATAGCTGTCATTTTTCTTTGTAAGGAATAAGGGTTCTTCCAGTTTAGAGAATATTTAAGGTCAAAACCAACACATACTTACAACATGAATTTAAGTTACAAGTTAATCCTACTTTTATTTTTTAAAAAGGCTGAGGACTACAAACTGCAATATTCCACAGGAAGTAATTACACAGTTTTTTTAAAAAAGCAAGGACATGAGCTTACTTTTGGCACGATATAGGAAGCAATAACATGCTGGGATTGTATCACTCGCCCCCAATCAAACCAGTAGTTTTCATGTTCCTGCTACTTCCTCAGTTTGGCTTATTTAACTTGCCAACTAAGTGACCTTCTTCTGTTTCTCCAAAAAAAGGCAGATACTAAAAAAACATCTGTGTATCTTAGCTTTTAAGATTTTTAATTGAATTCATACATTGTTTTGAGTAACGCTGAATGATACTGTCAGCACTTTAGCCAACCATAAAAGCCAATCAACCTAAAGAAAGGTTTTGCAACTTCATTGAATTCAAAAGCTTAAATAAAAACAAAACGCTGTCTGCACTAAAGGCTGGAGAAGACTCCCATCTGGACAGGAAAATCTAAACCCCAGAAGAATCAGTCAGCTGCTTTAAAAATCAAGACACAGCTTCAAACGCTAATTTGAAGGTTTTTCTTACCAAATACTTCAGGCCAAGAGTACCAACTTTTTTGCAGTACTACTGCTGAACTGCCTGCCGTTGCCACTGAATAGACAACTGCCTTACAAGTTGCCTTTTTTCTTTTCCGATGCCAGAAAAAGCTTATACAGAATAAATTATCCAGAAAAGCCTGCTGTATTGGACATATTTGTGTAACAGCTCCAGTGCCTTACTAAATCTGAGCACCAACACATGTCACTAAACAGGTGCTGTGCCTTGAAACATATACTTACCAGGATATGCTGTTGAAATATATATAATAATGCTCTGGGCAGAAAGAGAGCCATGATACAGAGCCAAAAAGGCTGCGTGAGTTTGACATTAGGTAGGGACAACTGAGCAACAGGTAAAACATTCCTTAATTCAAGTTGCTCTAATCAAGTGAAGAGGTCTCTCTCAGCATCAGGCAGAACACATCCAAAAAGGAATCCTCAACTATGCTTTTAATACCACGGAAACACTTGGACATTTTCAAGCACAATTTTAGGTAAACACATGCAACGCTGAAGGCTTAAAAGTATCCTACAATAAATTCAGAGACTAGTCAGAGTGGGTAAGATCCAAGCACGTGCTCGCATTTTGCTGCTTGGGGCTGTGGGACTGATGTGTTTTTAAATGGCTTCAGTTTTTAATCTGTAAAATATATTTACTGCCTAATTCCCCAGGCTGGCTAGTTCTACATGTCACTGCAGCTAATTAACTATTTTCATACAACTGAGAAAAGCATGTGTAAGTTATGAAGGCAGCTGTGTACTCAATTTGCTTAGAGATTCAGCCCAATGACTCATCTTCCTTCTCCGATGTAAGTAGAGTAGACTTCTCAGGGGAACGGGCAGCTCATTTTGAGAAGTACTCCTGCAAAAGTGACCATAAGCCCAAATACTCAGTTTGAAGGCAGCTTCAGTAACCACTAACATACACTCTTGTTTAGGCAATTAAAATAAGCAGGCTACCCATATCTTATTACACAGCTCATGCTAGTAAAAATATCTCCGCAATCAGGAGACATGTTCAACTTCGTATATAAATACTTACTGGGTAAGTAACATGCAGTTGTATATTTAGTCTAGTTCTATCTGATGAAGTGATTATTTTATTTACTGTTCTTAGATCACTTTTCAACAAAACATTGGCTTTGTTTCTTATTTTTAAGAAAAGGTCAGCTCATCCTAGAGAGGTCTTATGCTTCCCTAGAAAGGATTTTCTCTGGCACATAATTCACCGAACCCCTGCAAACCCAAGGCGAGCCAGATTATTAGTTCTAATCCGAACGCTATATTCGCCCACAAAACTAAAAATGCAAAGTCAGTTTGCCACAAAAAACACTCTTGGCAGTGTAGGCCCTCTCCCTATCACAGTTTTTGTGCTCCAGTGTATCAAACCCCAGAAAACCCAGGCTTCGCTACATCCCAAACATCACCAGAGGAAACAAACCCAATTCTACTGAAGCCTTTGAAGTTTGTACGTCTGCATGGAACACTTACCCTGAGCTTAGAATACAAACCTTGCCAATGCATCCTGAAAGGAAACTAGAGCAGGGAAGTGTGACACATTCAGGTAGTCACCACAGCTGGGAATCTGAGCTGGCATCTGCTTAGAAGTTTTAAGCAATGTCCTAAATACAGATGGACAAATCCAGCCTCACACCAACACACCAGACCCACCACTGAAATAATGCAACATGCCACCTTTGAGCACAGTTTGAACAATGAGCCACCTCTTTTGGAGGGATGAGGAAAATGAGAACTGAGTTAAGGTTGCCTACTACCCATTAGTTCTTTGTTACGTAAGATTTTATTCATTTAAGTCTTCTAGATGCCACTTATATAGTAAGAGCCAGTCCCCACTTCATAAAAACAATTACACTTGTAATTAAACACAATTGCATCCAGTGAGGATTTGCCCAGCAACACTTTAAGCTTAAAAGTCACCTTGTTAGGACCTGACCACTACATGTACATCTGTATTAATTATGCATATTATACAAACATGTTGATGTAATTTTTTTTCTACAGCACAGTCAAATACAGATTGTGGGCTGCAGCATGTAACCATATATCGGCATGGATGGACCCGTGTCAGTGAGATGATAACACAGCAGCTGCTCAGCCAGCATGCCCTGGCTTGAAGGGCAATCTGGCGATAAAACACCAGAGTGCTGGGATCAGATGGCCGGCTGCTCCAACCTTGGCCGAAGGATTTCTTCACCTACCTACAGGAGTTAAAAGAGTTTCCAACTCCAAAGCAAAAATACAGTGGAAACACACATTGCACACTCAAAGGCACATGAACACACACAGCCAGATGTATTTGAAAGACAGCTACTCCAGACCAGCATAGTTTAATGCTCAAGTAAGTATGCACGTGCTGTTTTCTGCATTTTTGAGAACAGTATCAGCATCTTGAAACTCATGACTCAGGCTGCCACAACAAGCAAGCATGAGCAGCAAGTCATTTCGTACCAGCTTCAATTTTTTTCCCCCTAAAGGATTATAGCATGAAAACCTTGTTAACAATGAAAAAATATTCTGTTAACATACTACATAAAAACACCAGAATAAGGGACTAATCTAGAATAGGCAAAACCTTGAGTACATACAGTCTTGCCAAGAGCCACAAATGCATTCAAGTGCTCAGTTCAGTGAGAAACAAATATCCTTCTGCATAACCACTTCGGTGAGGTTCTCCTTTTGTTGGAAGTTATGTCCTTGTACATTTTCAGGTCGCTGGTCTCAGGCTTTAATATTCTTGCTCCCTTTTATACTTTTGTATAAATCACAGCTCCTTCATTCTGGATCCCAGACAAGATCTGACCAGTAATTCAAAGAGGCAGAATAAAGTTCTAGTTCAGCATTTAAGCTTATTTTGAGATACTACAGAACTATTAGACAACTGTTTCTGTAACACATCTATGAAGCAAATACAAGAGGGAAGAGAGGACGAAAGTAGATTTTTAGTATTTGCCAAGGCAGTTAGAATGCCCAGGAACTGAAGTAAAAAGAACAGAAAACAAAACAAAACCCCATCCACTAAAACCCTCAAAATCTTTGAGGCTTTGAATCTCCACACTCGCCACCACATTCTTCAGCATGTAGTACAGAATGAAACAAAACACACTTCTAGCAAAACTAAAGTTCAAAGCTCTAGCTCCCCACCATCTTTTTCAATAGTAGGGTATCTAGCAAATCCCTGAACTATTTAACAGGGACAGGAAGGAGCACAAACATTGAGCTTCCCAAGCCACTAATATCCATTTCATACATACTGTTTTTGCAAAGTTCACTTGCTACACTCTTCCACAGGACTGTTTCCAAGAAAACAGTCTGAATCCTTTGCGAATGTGGTGGTCCAACTGTATGTCTGCTTGATTGATACACATTGAATAATTCATCCACAGAAGTGGAAAACACAATAGAGATAATCTTCTAAGGCACTGTTGTGTTTTATGCCATTTCCTTTCAGCTGTGTATATTAATGATGTAATTTTAGCAGGGCTACCCCTTTGAGTTACTGTTAAAAATAGCATCTGCACCATACACTGATGAAATGCATCCACTCCAGGCAATGAAGTAATGCAGCACAGCAAGTGCACTGCTTTTTCTTCCAGTGAGATAAAAGAACAACTGAGAAAGAGCAAATGAAACGTTAACTTTTTAGCTTAGCACTTCCGTGCACCTGAAAAACAAAATTTACTTTAATCAAAACCATTGTTTTGCATAATTACAGCCTATGACTTTCCAGCATAAAAGAGCAAGAGAAAATGCCACTAGAAATGAAATCTGACAAAGCACCTTAACAATGCCAAAGCTGACTATTTGTGTCCTACTCTGCCTCCGTGGCGCACAGTAACAGATATACCGTACGGATCAGGGCCACCAGCATCAAATGCTGAAGGAAAGTACAAGATACCCTGCTATATGCAGGTTTGGGGTAGTGCAACCCCCTAAACTCCTCCCAGTTTCCACTATCTGCAATCCCCAAATGAGATTTTATTCTCAATTTCCTTCTTAGCATCAACGCACAAACAACTGTAGATGCTTTCATTACCCATACAGCTGTCAAATCTCTTAATCCAGGTCTCAGTATCTGGCTCTGCTCTGGCATTTTTCAGCCGATGCAGTTGATGAAAACTACTTTAAACCCGCATTAAACAGAAGAATCCAACTTTCTTTAACCAACCCCAAATAAAATGTAATTAATACACAGAATTTCATTGCTTTGACTGTTGTCAGCTTCAGTTTTTCTTCATTCTGATTCTCTTCATAATAACCCCAAATATTAATAGCACCATTTTCTTGTTTGGTTATTAGCAAAAGGAGATCTAAAACAGTGAAGGCACGTAGAATTTAAGAAATAATATCTAACTATTCAAGCAAAACAAAGGGTAGGAACTTGCTTCTGTCTACAGAGTGTTCTGAAGAACATTTGTGACCACCAATTAGAAAAGTCCCAAACATTTTGATATAAACCTGAGGTTTTCTCCTCAGACAGCTCTACAAACATTAAGCCAGCCCTGATGTGAAGCAAGAACTACCCTAGCTGGACGGATATATAAACAAGACTACAGTAAATCACAAGTTGCCATATCTAGAACACAAGAATCGGTAGCTCTTGCACAGTGATCCTCAAAGGACACTAGGCACTAACTCCTTCTGAGTTTGAATGTGCAGTCAAAAAAAATATTAAAAAAAAGAATCACTGTCTTCTGACCTGTGAATCAAGGCTGGCATCAGCTAGCAGTCAAAGTGCAGGAGAATGCCGTTTAAAAAAACATGACCAGTTTCCTCCCCTCTCACTGCACACGTCCTGCAGTTAAGACTCATGAGTTACCATTTCCATTTGCAAAAGGTCTCTTCAACTAGCTATGTATTATTACATTCGTTTTCTTCTTTGCAGTCCATCTGTTCCCTTGTGCCAGATACCAAATGTGAGAAATCATGATCACTTCCATGGAAATAAAGTGTTGTCATTTACTAAATAAGGTCACTTCCAGATTAGAAAGAAGGGAAGCAGAGTAGAGAAGCGTTTGCTGTAGTAGCAGGGGAAGCAAAGAAAATTGCTGGCAAAGTAAACAACTTTTTTTCTGTGACATGTTCTCATCCTTCCTCTCCACCCACCTCCTCATTTTCAAACCAGACCAATATGTCATGTCAGTGATCAGTACTAACAATAACGCATCTCCTCCTGTGACTTACTGCCCTGCTTGAAACCAGAATTTATTGTTTCCAATTGCCAAGAGCACCAATTCCTCTCATGCTATCTCAAGTCCTACAATGACTATATAATCACTATAGTCGGATACTTTCCAAAATTGCCAGCCTCCCATGTTTGCAGAGAAAAAGCCTCAGTGTAAGAATCCTAATGCTGACATCAAAAAAAATCAGGCAAGAAACCTAAGATTTACTTCAAGTTCTCATTAATTTTCAGATCTGGACCTAAAAAATCTGGGAGGGATGACAACATTTCTGACTTGTATATGCAGCTACCTGTAAAAACTCCAGCTACCTATCAATAAAATTATTGTTCTTTAAGCCTATTACCCTCAGGAAGCCACCTTTTGGAGAAAAGGACTAATCTAAATGTAAAGGTATATGAAAATGAAAAACACGCTTTGGAAAATGGGAGATTTAACAATAAACTGACAAGGGAAGGGAAAGAACATCTACCAGCTAACAACTAACCAGCTATGAAAGCTTCTTAAGTATGCCATACATATGAAAATTACCATTTAGTCAGTAGTACACTTGTGACAGTATGTAAAAAAAAAAAAAAAAAAAAGACTGCAAGGACATTATGGCATTTGAGGAACACATGTGAATCACTCCCATTTTCTTCTTTAAAGCGATTTTTCTTTGTCCAGTTTAGTTTAGGGGAAACATAAGCCTAGATAGGGTAAGCAAGCCATTTATTCTAAACTCTTGTATACCTCTGTTTAACATGGCAATGAAATGGGTTATTTCAAAACAGACATTTCCAGATGTTAAAGGGTGTTAAGTTCTAAAGAGATGCAATGAACAGCTGAACATTTCTGAACATTTCACACATCCCTCGCTCAATCTTCAAGCAGCAGACAAAGAAATGTCCAGTCCCAGTGAGCTATTTGCCATCAGGCTGCAGCAGGAATTGCCAGGAGACAAGATTCAGCAGTTAATGTTCACCCTTGTTTTTTCTTGAAAGTTTCTTCAAGTTTTCTCTTAAGTCCTGCATGACATGTTTTCTATCCTTCAATAAGTGTTGACATTTCAAATTTCCTCTCCCCCCACCCTCGCCTTATAAAGGCTTTTCTGTATAAATGCAGGTTTAAGCATTAGTTCCACCAAGATGTGCATCAGGCAAAGTTTTCACAACTCATTTTATTCTGACTCTGCGACATTTTTTCAGAAGATGTACTGCATTAAGCCATTACCTACAGATTTGAGGAAAAACTGGTTTTGCAGTTTTAATGCAATTTTAATTAAAAAGCTCAAGTTGCTTATGTTGTTTCCATTACTGGCAGAAGGTCATGCTATTGCTTCCATAGCTGTTGAGGTAATGGCTATTAAATTCATCTGCATTAACAACTAATGTGCCATAGCATGCGTTTCCAGCACTTCACAGACATGAAGTAGCAATACAAGAGTTCTCCTGGGAATATACATGCCTAAGTGTTGCCTCCTGTGCTTCAGGAGAGCCATGGAAAAAGGCAAATAGTATTAAATACGAGTTTATCATCCCATGTTAAGACACTGACAACTACACTGTCATTATCCAAGATCCCTGGAAGTGTCCAAGGCCAGGCTGGACTGGGCTTGGAGCAACCTGGGCTAGTGGAAGGTGTCCCTGCCCATGGCAGGGGCTGTGGAACTCGATGGTCTTTAAGGTCCCTTCCAACCCAAACCATCCTATTATATGATTCAGTGATCAGGAATCTGCCTGAGGAATGCATTACAGTGAGATAAACTCCTTGGCATGGCTGAATCTACCAGCACGCTATTCTTAGCATTTTTATTTTTCAGAGTAGCTTGATTCTAATTCATTATAAACGGAACTATCATCCAACTCCCACTAAAGCCAAATTGAACAGGTTTCAGAGTACTCCAGAATCAAGTGCTTCATTGTCAAACCTTACTTCAGCAGAAAGCTGGTCATTTTCTAATGCTTAATAAGAAAATTATATTGCCCGGTACACAAATTCAGAACAAGTCTTTGTAATAATAAATAAAAGCAAGATGAATTAGTAATTAGCAAAATAAAGCCTTATTTCCCATGGACCTATGCTGTATGTCTTTTCTGCAGACTCCAGCCTCATATCCCCTACAACAGACCTATGACAATACTAGTTTCCTTATCTACCACATCTACCTTGAATTTTCTCAACCTTCCCACATATTCCCTAAACATGCACACATAACCAGCTACCTCCCTTCCTTAGGCACAAGTACCACAGCAAGACACCTGCCTCTTGCACACCCATTTACTTCTGCAGAACGCCAGTTCAGTCTTGCATCCCTACAGTGACATGCACAGGACTGTCCTGATCTGGGCAACAATCAGCACGTGTTGCCTCTGGTCCACAAAAAGCTACCACCGTGAGGGGCTGGGCAAACAAAACGGGATAAAGGCCTGAACTGTTCTTACCGCTCCTCTTGATGCAAGCATGAATGAGTCTCTTCTATCCAGACACTACTGTAAATGAAAAACTCCCAAATACCTCTTGCCAAATTCACGTGAATTTCATCAACAGGCTCAAGGTTTAATAAGGTACAGCATGACAGAGCTACCCAAACACAGAGATTCCATCACCTTTATGGAGGGAAGCCAAGGAAGAAGTCCAAACAAGACTCAAGAGAATGGGCCACTCAGCAGCTTCAACAAAATGCCCTTGGGTACATACTTGATATAAACATTATTTTAGGTGAATACATGACAAGGAGGCGCCTGGTATATACACAATTAAAACTGCTTATAGGAAATGCCCGAGTTCATATGACAGTCTCTAATACACAAGAGTCGCTGGTAAACATATACAGCATGACTTTCCACTGAAGCCAGCTCCCTGCAGCTCTTGGCCAAGGGGTAGTAGACCTTTTAGTCTTCATGCAAAGTGCCTGTGAACCACAAAGGGCTGCCCTTGGGAAGGAGTCTAGGCCATGAATTACAAATTCAGTAAGGAGCACCTCTAAATACTTGCACAAAAATGTTATGACAATTATTGCATGAGTAGGCAGATCAGAAGTCTACTTTTCATTCAGTCAGACGAATCCTCATGCTGGCTCTCCCCTCCTCTCCCTTTGCATCTTGTCACAGCAATCCCAGATCACTCCTGACAAGTCTTGTTATGTGGAAAGGGAGGTAACGAGGACACCAGAGAAATACAGACTCCAACCTCTAGAGAGTATAAAAGTTAACTTATTAACAGTTAACAACATAAATTTGCCAGAGTCCAGGTGCAGCCTCAGGAGCGTGGAACTCTACTGCCAGCTCTGACACAGCCGAAGGGTGAGCTCTTTAACTTGGCCTCTGGCTTTGGGGACATAAAATGGGCATCTATGCCTGTCTATATAAGGACAATCAGTAAAACTTGTTAGGAAATGCAGTGGGTTTTATTTTATTTTAAAAACTAAAGACTCATGAGTATTGTCTCCATTGCAAAATTAAACCTCCAGCCTTAACTGCACTCCAACTACGTAAGACAAGCTGCTGCATGATTTATGCAACATACAGGCTTCAAGAAATTTCTTAATATACAATAATCTTCTAGCACAGGGGAAAATATGCAACATCAAAACATTATTATTTTTTTTAAGTACACTAATCCTTGGATTTGGTTTCTAGAATTAACTCTAAATACCTGATACTCATAAACCCACTAGTATATTAGAGACAGTAAGCCAGGAATGCAATGCCTTGTGTCTGATCTAGCAATCTCCATTGCTGAAGTTGAGAAGCAGAGTTCTACTTCAGAGATAAAATGGACAAAGACATATACAAACAGCTGAAATATTATATACAGTTGGTAGAGGAAGATTTTTCCTGAAGGTTTATCATAGCCTAAATACTTCTTTAAGCCCTACCCTAACAGTAGTTGACCCAATATTGTTGGAGATGATGTATTTACTTAAAAATAGAATAATCCAGCTACACAACTAATGCAGAACAAGGCACTAAAGTCTGGACTCTTAGCCAACAGGATTTCAGAGCTATTCTCCCTCTCTGTTTTCTCCTTGCCTTCAACAGACTGAACAACTGGTGTCAAACATTTCAGGATGAAAAGACTGTTGATTGCCACTAACTAAGAGAGCTCCTGCAGTCTAGTTTCTTGGGGAAAAGGATGCGTCAAAGTGGGAGACAAAAAAGGTGCAAGACCATACAAATACATTTTGCCAAGAAAAATAAATTGGGTAGCAAAAATAGTGGTTAGAAGTTCTGGATAGCTTATACCACACATTTCTGCTGCCTACTGTAATGAAATAATTTAGATACCAAAGCTTGCTGCACATTAACAATCAGCTTAACCTACCTGAGGTCAACAGGATTACTGCAGACAAGGATGTATTTTACATCTTAATATTAATCCAAAATTAAATCAATATATTACCAGGATGAGTTTTCTCTGCAGTTTGTTTTTCCTCACATCCACAGACTGCGGCTCCTTTTCTCCACTAAGTCATGTGCTATTCTAGCCTGGGACACTGTCGAGGCTTTGCAGGACCCTGTATGTGGACTAGCAGCATACCTTCAATTAAGCAAGAAGCTTTACTGTGCTCAGCAGGAGTACTAAATGGAGTACATATTGTGGAGTAAAGCCTACTGCACCCATTTTACTTCAAAAAGCTTTACTCCTCTCTGTCCACAGAAAGCAGTTTGTGCCTATCATTAGATGCATGTGTTGCAAGAATTGTGATTCAGCTTCACTATATAAGGATCATATTTCAACAGTTGCTTCATTTGAAATCAGACTGGCTTGGAAACAATTTTGAGGTTTTGTGTGGCAACAGCGGAAAGGCAAGATAAATATACAGGAAACACAAAAACAGGGGGATTTTTGTCACTTCGCAGAAAATTAGACTTGCTCAGTCGAGGAAACCATCTTCCAGACTGCTTTATGAAGGAAAACAGTGGTAAGTGCCACCTGCAAAGCCTCACAGCAGTAATAAGCATCTTATAAATACCAACACAGAACTTCCACTGCAGAAAATTTAAAACAGAGGCTGTGACAAATCAAAATTTTACTCAGTATTATGAGAAATTATGGTATGAAGACGCAGTCTTCATACTGTAATGTTTTGCAACTTGCACTGCCTTTATTATAAAGATTCTTTTGTTCTGTACTTCAACATCTGGTCTAATGTACTTTATTCCACTGTGCTTTTGGAAAATATGCTGTGGTCACTGACCATGTTTAATACATTGCTAAAATATGTCACACGCACAAAGTAGTACTTGCCTACAGTGCTATCCCCCTTAACGGCCAAATCATTCTGCTTGGAACTTTACAGGAAGAGTAACGAGTAACATCCCTGGTGTACGGGAAATTCCTATTGCTTTTTTAGAAAAATACAAAATAAGCTGAATTTTTCATTCAGCATTGACAGCCGTAACTACCGCCCTTTGGGAATTGCCACACAAGGTCAGAACAACTCCACATCCATAGGCTTGTTAGAAATCAGCTCTGTGAATGGGACTTCCCATAGCTCAGATCGCTCCTTCTGGACTTTGGCATAACAACAGAATTTCTCTTAGCCACCTGCACAGGACTACCTACAAAACAAAGGCTGCTAGTGAATATACTACTTTTAACCAGTGACCTTTAACCACCTGGGTGACTTGCTGCTGGGAAAACGTTCTGAAGGTAACTCCCCCAAAAATGTAGGGTAAAATCCTAAATTTGAAACAATCAACATCAGTGCCTTTAACAGAATCCCTCCAAGTAAGTTTGTGGACTTTGTTGGTGTTGTGCTGGGAAACACAACCTGCCTAGAGAAGGGACCACCACTACACTGTTGCTAAAGTAGGTACCTATCAGGCAAGCATGAAATCTCATCAAAACTAGAATCAACATTTCTGACACCTTCTGCAGCTATAGTTGCACTGGTTCAATTCTTGTAGCATTGCAGAAAAAAAAGCTTAGAGCAACAACCAGGAAGACAGTGTGGCACTAAACCCACACACAGTACGCAAAAAGTGCCCAACCTTCATTTGAATTTGGTAGTTTTGTTCCGATCAGCATTAAAACCATAGTTAAAACCTGACTGCGTTCTACAAACAGTGGAAAAGAGATCTAGCAACAGATTTCTCTCGGAATCTCAGTGACATGTAACACAAGAATCCATCTGTGTTTACCTCTCTTCTCCTTGACCAGCGAGATCTGTCAATACCTTAAAAATCTGTAAATAAGCCTGTCTGCAGCTTATAAGCACAACAGACAGTCCCTGAAAACAGGGAAAGTCTCCACTTCCTAAAGTCACCTCCAGTTAAAACAACTTCCAAACTTGTTTTCACAGATGTGAACGATCCTAAACCACTAATCAAAAAATATGATTGAAAACCACAATTTATAGTGCATGTTACAGCTATTAGACTTCAAAAGAGGTCCACATCCTTCTAGGTCAATACTCATTCTGTGTTTTTTTCTAAGCTTTGCACAAGGCAACTATTTTACAACAGAAGAGTCCAGATAAAGCACAGATACCTGAAATGCTTATGTCAACAGGTACAGGATCTTCCTAGTGTCACAACTTTTACTCTGCAGAAATGTCCTTCTTAGTCTACCCTGCTTTAAGCACTGATACATGCAGAAGGGAGAAGGGGCTTTAGCTGAGACTGAAGAACAAGCATAGGAAAACGAGTTGAATTTTGCTAAATAACCATGATTGCCCCTGCTGGTCACCACTCCAACTTGGGCATTACAGCATGAATGCAGAGTCCCAGTGCCTGATGACATTCTCATGGTTAGCTGGGCCTCTGAGATCAAAGGAAAGGTTTATGGACTTCTCACAGTGACACATGATATATAAATTCATTTCCCAAGGCAGCAATATTCTGTGAGGACGGGGTGGTGAAATTATTCAGAGGTTATGTATTTGACAAGTCTCTACATGAAGCATGTATGAATGTTTCCAGCTAACCACTTAATGCAAACACAAGTGCATACAGACGTTCACCATAGTTTAAAAGCATTGAGCAATATAGTCCACTCTTCTCGTGTCTCTCCCATGTAGAAACTTGAAATAGTTTACGCTAAAGGCTAGTTTCAAAACATGGATTAGGGAAAATACAGCCACTGATAGCTTTCAGGTCCAAGCCTACTACAAACCCATTCACTGTTCAACCATATACAGAGTACGTTACATTACTGACATTTCTACAAATCAGGATTAAAACCATTCACTGAATTAATACAAACTGTCTCTAATCCAACTAAGCACCATGGATACTGCACCTTTCATGAGCTTTTGCATTTTTCTCCTGTTTCAGCTACAGCCTTTTTAACTGAGACACTTCCAGCTCCAGTACTTTGCCAAGAGAGGAATGATGAACTTAGGCAGCTCACTATTTCTGACCACAAGTGAGAAGAAATCCTGTCCTCTCAAGCTGTCTGGAACAAGACTCACTAGAAAGTATCAACACAAGAATTACACAACTGGCCAAGCAACCTGTCTGTTCCATACACTCATGACTGAATTTCACATGCTCTAGTTTAAAAAGTTAGCTGGTCCTGCTAAATTAGCACTTGTTTGTTTGCCACAAGAATCAGAAATCTCTAAGCGAGCAATGGTTGCTCTGGGCTGGCAAATCATCTTCAGTTGTGCTCCAATCTTAAGAGACAGAACTCCCTACCAGACAGATCATCATGTATCAAGGAAAGCTCAACACAATCTTTGCTGCTGGTGAACCAGAAAGCAGAGTATCAGTTCCTAAGAAAACTGTATTTGTTCCACAAACTCCTTTTACCAACCACCACTAAGGGAATCTATAAATTAAAAAGCTACATTCCCTGAAAACTAAGCAGGTATTCTATAAGAGAAAACCAGATGAGAGGAAAACCTAATTAATTTTCACCGTGTACCATGACTAATCTTGGCATATATGGTACTGGAATAGCAATCACAGAGTACAAATGAAAATAGTGTTGAACCCTGTCCTATTTTTAATCAGATGAAAGCCACAAACTTAGCCATGCTTCTGCTTAGTACTGCATTTTCTTCTACCCTGATAGTTTTTACAGCTGGAGAAATAGCTACTTACAGCACTATTCCACTGTAAAAAATTATTGTTACTTACAGCTACTAGGATTATAGTTGAGGATGTCAAAGAAAAGGATGTCTGGTGGAGGCAAGCTAAGAACATTTCCTTGGGACATTTAACCCTTTGCAACCTGTATCAGTTCCACCGAGCAAAGACGTATTTTTAAATTCTTTATCACCATTTACATGGTGCTAAACTTTACTTGCAACGTTATACAGCAAGCCAGTGGCAGAAAAGGAAACAGAACTCCGAAGACCTATTCCAAATTAAAAAAAAAAAATTGATATGGTCCATGACAATATTTGTAATGATGTTTGAAGGCAATATACTAATGCTGCTAATGTGATGGTATATTTTCCCTGCATTTGTTCTGCCATAGAGCTGTTTTTCTAAATACCACAAAGAGTTCACAAAAGCCATTCTACACAAATAGCAGCTTACAGTTCAAAGACTTCCCCCACCTAACAGTACTTTTTGTATGCATTAAACAAAAATACTGTTAGTCAGATTTTAACCTAGGCATTTTAATATTTGTAATCATAGCCTGGAGTGTGGAAATGGAATGCGTACTTATCAACTCAAATTTGCTAAACCCAGTTTTTGACCAGGTCAGCATGTGATATAGCATTACAAAAATAAAACTAATTTTTTAACCACATTCAGAGTGCATACGTGCTGAGAAAGGTGCAAGGTCTTTCCGGTCTTCCCCTCCTCTTCCCTCAGCATCTCACTTAAGCTTCCAATTCCACGTTTCTCTTGTTTCCCAAGAACATAAGTGTAACTGCTGTTTTAAATGGCTTCTCTTCTCCCCAGTAAAGCACTACTCATTACCATATGGTTCATCCAAGAAGTAACCTGCTACTATGAGGACGGAAGGTAGAGAGTCAGATGTATTAACAACTCTGAGAATATAGTACTTCATGAGAGCTAAGGTGGTATTTCGACTCATAAGGGACTGTCTTGCTTATTTTCCCAAGAGAAGAATATGCATACTTGTCTGCTGCTGACCATTTTTCACTGATACATTAACATTTACACAAAAACCTTTCTATGATTTCCTTTGCTCAACCCAACCCAGAAGTAAAGCAAAATCCCAGTCTCCAATCACAATTAAAATAACACTAATCACCATCAAGAGATATGAGTTTGTTCCCCCATTAGAAGTACGCATGCGGAAAAGGACACACCTTTGGAGTGTTTCCCCGAAGGCCTCTTGGGTAACGACTCCTCAATGGAATGTGTTGATGTATGTAGTACATTTTCCAAACTGTTACTGACGCTGCTGATGGGGGTTTCGGACCTTGGAGTGACCTGAAAAGAAAAAAAACCACCACAAAAATCCAATAAAATACACTGAGGGAATGCACAAACATCACACCTTCTTCCAGAGTGAGCAGAACCACTTTGAAGGCAGTTAGGAGAAGTTTGCTTCTTTAGAAACCAAAGGGTGTTATTACTGATTTTCCACAAGTAACAGTTCAGGGAAGTTGTTTTAGTCAGCAGCTATTCACAAATCTAGATTATCTTGGCTAATCTAAAAAGCTACTTAAGGTATAATTCTTTTTTAAACAATAGTCACACAGCAGTCAATTGTGGAGATATTGCAAGACCCTTAACCTCTCCACAGTGCAGTTCTTAACTTTTCAACAAGAAGACTAGGGGAAAAGGGATCTTGGAAAATATCCTTTTTATGTTATGTCACCGTGCTGGTTTTTGGCTGGGACCGAGTTAATTTTCTTCATAGTAGCTGGTATGGGGATACATTTTGGATTTGTGCTGGAAACAGCATTGGTAATTCAGGGATGTGTTAGTTACTGCTGAGCAGCCCTTACACAGAGCCAAGGGCTTTTCTGTCTCTCACACCATCCAACCAGTGAGTAGGTGGGACTCGGGGGGGGGGGGGGGGGGGGGCACAAGGAGCTGGGAGGGGACACAGCCAGGACAGCTGACCCCAACTGACCAAAGGGATATTCCATAGCATACGATGTCATGCTCAGCATATACAGCTGGGTAAGAAGGATGGGGGAATGTTCAGAGCAATGGTGTTTGTCTTCCCAAGTTACCATTACACACGATGGAGCCCTGCTGTCCTGGCGATGGCTGAGCACCTGCCTGCCAATGGGAAGTGGTAATGAATTCCTTGTTTGGCTTTGCTTGCATGCATGGCTTTTGCTTTACCTATTAAACTGTCTTTATCTCAACCCACGAGTTTTCTCACTTTTACTCTTCCGATTCTCTCCCCCATCCCGATGCAGGGGCAGCGAGCAAGCAGCTGTATGGGGCTAGGTGGCCAGCTGGGGTTAAACCGTGACAGTCACCTATCTACACAGATGGAGACTCAAGGCGTTTCAAAGTATTTCCACACAGATTACAATAAATTCATTCCAATTTATCAAAAAACTCAATTTCTTGTCTTTGCCATTTAAAAGCCTGCTATCATGATCATATTTCAATGAAAAGCTGTACACTAAAAATGCCCAAGCAGAAGGCTGCATCATCTGAATGGACTTCATTACCCAATACATACCTTCTAAACTGCATTTAGCATAAGAAAACATTTTCACCATTACTTGAAACTACAGAAACAAACATAAGTCAATAGAAAGAGAGGAACTGAACACTGCCCACTTCAGCTGCTGTCCACAAAGGCATTCACAATTATGTAGCAACACAAAACCACCCTACTTGTAACATTCAAGCCTACCTCATAACAAGGCAATTACTCTCTTGTTTTCTAGGTAATGAGAAGCAGAAGTAGATGAACGGTTACATTAGCAGTCTTGAACACAAGGGTTTAAGTATCTTAAGAGGAAAGTGTGCTTTAAAGAGGTAGTTAAGACTAACAAAAGCACTCCTACTAACTTACTTGAATTTCAATTGCCACATTTTGAATCGACCTGAAATCCTGGTATGGAGAGCTGTAATTAGAATTTAACATGGATTTTAGCCTTTTACAAATCACAGGAGAAAATGTGCATCTTTACATAACCAAAGAAACTATTCTTGATTCACAGCAACCAATACCAGCAACTACAGGTCCCTGTAAGGAAAAAGTCTCACTCAGACACTGTTTACTCGACACAGCGCCATGAGTTAGAATCATTTATGCTTGAAACAATACTTTGTTCACCCTATCATTAGCCTTACATATTGACATCAATCAGAATACACAATGCAAGCCAAAAATAGCACATCCCTACTCTATACAATTACCTATTGTAAGCTCCATTTTAAGACCAATGTTTACGGATTTATATGCAGTTTAAGCCAGCAGCACAAGTGAAAGACTTTGTCTACTTCACATCCATAAAAAAAAAGCTTGTATGTGCAAAGAAGTCAATCCAGAAAGGCAGAGTGTTGGGAGGAAGCAGGATTACAACTACCTGCTTTCCTTTTCAGTACTGTTAGTCTGCTTTTCAATGAAAAAATATTTACTCGTATGCTTCTCCAGCACAGCTTTCCACCAATAAAAAAAACCTCCGTTATTAGGGTTTCCTATTAGAAAGACTAGCCATTAAGCTCTAAGCCTGGGGAGAGGTGGGGAATAGTTTAAGTCTCCTTGCCAATGTCAGTCTTTACCAAAGCTTATCTCACACCGCCTCTCTCCTGGAGCTCATTAAACTCTCACTCCAGTGGATTGCTGCTGGGAGGAAGTTCCAGTGGACTGAGCAATGACACCACCATCCTCCTGGCGATGGGAGATTTCAGAAGAGCAACTGAGTCACAGAGCAAGCTAGAAAATTATGTTCAGGCAATACAATGTTATCCTAAACAACGAGGTTCCAAATATTCAAGGACTATCAGCAAATATAAACACTTACAGTACTTGAAAGAGTAAGAACATCACCACGTGGTCTCGGAAAAAAATCTCTAAACAAGCAGTTTGTTACAATATATTGCCTCCTATCTTGTATTCCCTTCTTGCCACTATCCTCAAAATAAACATCGCGTGCAGTTTAAAATTTGTATTTTGTTTATACATAACCTCCAATTCTTTCCATAAAGATTTAATTTTTTTATACTTGGTGAAGATTAATTTAGCCCATATGTCTTGACTGACTGAGCTCATATACTATCTGATTCAGTTGCACATCAAAGCAAAGCAGTTTCAAATTGGCCTAGAAAAATCACAAAGCTCTGATTAGTTCCAAATGGAGCACTTTGTTAGTGAGCTGAATGGTGCTATAACCAGTAAATCTGACTGCTTAAAGCTCTCATTCCAAATTTTAAATAATTTTTTCCACTGACTTAAACATAGCAATACTGCAAACGTTTGGATTTTTTTAGGGAAAGTAAAATAACAAAAAATGTTTTGCAAATCAAAGTTTTATTTCCAAAATAGTAACGGGGCATGTGAGCGTGTGTTTGGGTTTTTTCGGTTGGGTTTTTTTAATTTATTTTTTTAATTTGAGGCCAAGGAAAACAGAACAGAACCTGTCAGCTATGAACTGGAGAAGATACTGTCCTGAGACGGTTGAGAAAAACAGTGGCAAAAGCTTAACAGTAGATGTCCAGGGAGATCTTGTCCAAATTCAACTGTACAAGGTAAATTCTGGGAGGAATGTTCACCATATCTGAACACTACTGTAATCCCTAGTTTGGAGTCAACAGAAGCAACTATTAATAAGTACTCACTGGATTCTCAATAAAGAACACAGCATTCCAGTGAGATGAAGATTCTGAAAAGTGGTTAGCAAATTGCTTTGGATCTTTTAGGATCTTTAACATCTCTGAAGAAAGCCAAGATGCCATTAAAGAATAAGCATCTGCTGCTCAAGAGCTGCTAAAGGTTTGTTTTCTAAAGCTGTAACAGTCCACAGCAAAGGTGGATAAGCTGGCATCACAGAAACCAGAAATGTTCAGGCTATGTATAATAACAAACCACAGGGGTGACATTTTATAAATGCGGAAAAATTCATGATTCATTCAAGGTCTAAGAAGGTACAGTATCAGACATCTGAACAAGAGATTTTGGATTTTTCCACTGAAATTTGAGAATATTAGCAGAAACAGTTCACAAAGCCTACTCAAATACAACAGCAACCCCAGAGAGCTAAAGCAATAGAAATTTTCTTCACTATGCCTAACCTGACTCTTAGCACAGCATTTTGCAGAGGGTCAGGGAGAAGGAAAACCCTCTGTTCACCTATCCATAGTTTCATTAGGTTACTCATAAGTTGTATTAACATCAGAGTGGCCTGTAGGCTTATTAATGACTCTAGAAGATGCAGGATTCAAATGGCTGCAGAAGAGATTCCTAAACTATTTTTACTCATCTCTGATGTTGCATCTACTCCCTCCATAGCAAAGCATCTGGCTCACAGATGGAATTCTGATTTTCCAGATTAGAACATAGCTTGTCTCCTGAATTTCAAGTTAAAGTAGTAGCCATAACTAAAAATAACAACAAAAATTCATCACTACCTAATGACTAACTGAGGCTCAGACTGAATTCTTCTGTGCCTCATTCTCCATATTAGTAAAGACAGCAGCAAAACTGGTATTAGTTACCAAAATATGTCCTCCCAAGCAAGGGCTAGAGGAGAAGGATCACAGAATGCCACCCTGAAGGCCTCCACCTCCAGGAGTTAACCAGGAAGAGCAAAAATTGCTTTGATTCAGGGGTCAAGGACAATCATGCCAAGGTATCAGATGTGATTGCGAGAATTTTAGCTGTTATCACATTTTTTTCCCCTTTTCACCTGCAAGCAAACAGCAGCATTTTTTTCAGCAGAGTGATCTTCTTTTTGGCAAGAGATGTACTAACAGGCAGAGATTTTCTTCGGACAGGAAAAAAAAAGTTCTACACTACAAAGCTCTCCAAAACACTTGACCCATCATAAAACATGCAGAAAAATTAATAAATAAAACCACACAACAAAACCAGGAGCAGTTAGTTCCACAGGTGGTGATTCTCTTTCAGCCACTCTTACCTGAAGTGGCTCTGCCACGATCCAAGACAGTGGAAATCAGTATGGAAAATATGGTAAATCTGTAAAGCCAGCTTCAGTAACTGGTAGATTTGCTTCCCCAGGGATAATGCCTAACATTTAATATAGCAAAGTCTTTCATAAAAATAACAGGACTGAGAGAAATCAACTTAATGTGGCAAGAATTTTACCAAAACAGCAATATGTTCCTTTTAAAAATAACTTAAGCAGAAGACAGAATACATGGCATAATAGCAAAGTATTTGCTGACTTAGTTTGAAGTGGAGCCAATACTAAAAGTTAACATAGCTTACTACCTAAAGTAACATGTATACATGTAACAATATAGGATCTGATGGAATAAAATACAGATTTCTATACCTAGGTCGGTATGAAGTTTAGGTCATGCATTACACAGGAAAAGTGAACAAAATATAAAAGCAAAGAGTCAGTTACGTGAGATACTAGGGCTGCAGCTAAAAGCTACACAAACATTCTCCCATTGATCACGCAGGAAAAAACTTTTTCACATGATACTGTTTTCGAAAGTGGCCAATGATACACTGGGGAAGCCCCACAGATAAATGCTTCTGCCAATACTTGCTTTGGAAGTCTCAATTAAAAAAGGTTTTTCATAATCACAAACTGACCTCCATGCTTGAGGCTGATGCAGGTAACGTATAAGAGTGCACTCAGGAATTGGAGCACTGAAGTCTGGGGGGAAAAAGAACAGTCAACTCCATTCACTCCTGCCAGTTTCATATTAGTGAGTATTAACAGCAGCTTATTTTGAGGTTAACACCAAGGTCTTTAACACAGTGCAATGCTGTTTGCAAAAATGCTCCGGCAGAAGCTTGATGGCAAGGATACAGCCCTTGCATGCTTAGGCAGATAAGCTGCTATTTCCCAATGCAGGAACATAACTCAGGTTCCCAAATTACTTGGGGGGGGAAAAAAAAAATTTTAGAAATGCACTGCTGACACTCAGATGTCAGCCTACTGATGTATGAGATTGTTCAGTAGGCTAAATCTGAGCCAGAAGCAAGAGCAACCAATGCAACGAGCTGAAACTCAAAATCTACTGAGACTACAAAACCAGGAGGAGCAAGACTGAGCAAACATCCTCCTCTAAGTAGCAACAAGCCATTAGTCTGCCCAGCTGCTTGTGAAACCATAGCCTCAGGCACCCGTTCTGCATTTACTTATATATGCAAATACCCAACTGTTCTCCTAGTAGAAGAACAACATTAAAAACTACTCCTTTTGAAGATTCGGGCTCTTCCACAAGGATGTTTAAGTAACTCAAACACACCCAACCTTTCATGTACCTTTTAAAGTCCTCAACACTGCTCAACATTTAAATTCATGTGTTCAGTTGCTCTGTTGGACTGGGACAGGAATGCAACTGAAAGTGTTTGTGCTAGAAATTCATGCAGTATGTATAGCCAGGGTCTACAAAAAAAAAAGATTTAAGCACCAGGTGCAATCAAGTCATGTGTGTCCATGTTTCTCCACAACTACAAAACGTCCCACACCTATTCTCATAGGAGGCCGGTAAAAACATATCCATCTTTGAACACAAAGGGTGAAGAGGCAATTCACAGTGAAATAGGATAATAGATTTTGTCCTGTGAGGCTATTACTGGAATGAAATGAGGCATGCAGTACTAAAATGCTACAGGACAATCACACACCTGCTACAAGGCTCCATTATACATTCAGCAGAGCAGATGGACCAGAGAAGTCTGGGCTAGATTCTATTGACTAAGTAATTTCTACTAAAAATCCACTGCTTAAAGAATTGTGAATACTTTGTTAACACCAGGAACATAAATCTACTACAGAGTAACTGGACTTTAACTACCTTGCACTGGTGTTTGCCCTTCAAGGCAGACAGTCAAAAGAAGCATTTGAAAACACCTGGCAACTGTAGTTTGTGCAAAGATGTGCGCTCACCCCTTAAGCCAAACAGGCGAAGCCACGCTCTGCAAAGAAGTTTCAGAATTCTTTAACATTAGCTAATGCAATGCTTGCTGCCACCACTACAGTCTCCAACAGTTAACCACATGAGCTTGCCAAACAGGCAAAAAACATGGGATTTCCCGCTGAAAAGATACACCGAGTTAAAGATTGAACTCTAAAGGGAAAACTAAAGGGAAGACCTCTCTGTAACAGGCAACATGAAAAACACAAGTATTAATACAAATAAGCTATAAACCAACAACCTGTTTAAGCTACCTGATCTTCCATGGTTTACTATAGCTTACTGGACAAGCTGCAAGTGCAACCAGTTCACTCACATTGTGCTAGTTCAACGCACTTTCATTCTAGACTTCTGGTACATCAGAATCATACTTCCAAAAGAGACAGATGACAAGAATATTTTATTCCTTTTTCCTTCAAAAACAGAAAGAGAAATAAAATCTGAATTTTACAAACCAATCATTAAAAACACCTCAAAGTCAAAACAGAGAACTGCTTCTAACCAGACCTTGGAAGAGATACTACTGCTCTGTATCCCAAAACTGATGGGCAAGTATGTCCCAGTTTGTCCACTTGAATGCTACCAAAAGCTAGAAGCATAGCATCAAAACAGGAAAATTACCTTATACTTCCCAAGAGAATTCAAAATGTAGCTATGTCCTAACTGCTATGCAAGCCTTTAGCCCTTAATGACATCTGCCTTTAAAACATTATCATGTTGACTTTCAAGCTACCATACTTACGTTGCCAGCATATGGGTGGGAAATTGCCCCCACAGGGCCAGCATATACATTTGGGAGGTAAACAGAGTCAAGCAGTTCCAAAATCCACTGAAGTAAAATCCAAGCAATGATACCATAAGCCTTTCCCTGGTAGAATGGTTCATTGCCACTCCAGTCTCTTCTGTAACAATTCACAAATTAACAAGATTGGCAAAAGTTATCTGACAAGTCACAAATTCACTGAATTGTACTTCTCCCTCCTTCCCCTCCTCTATCCATTTAAGTAATTGCTTGGGTGTAATAAAGCTACTTATGGTGAAAAAAAGGTGACACTGGAAAAGTATTCATAATACGCATGAAAAATATTCACTTTCACTATTTATCATTGTGACTTGGCAGGTCTTTAATTAAAATTAAGATCTTGCTCTTAAGTAATTGATCTTCTTATTTCTGGATCACTTCAGCTATTTACCAAAACCCTGACACCCTGCATCAGCCAGAACACCTGTTAAAAAGTTTATCTCTTCAAATGGATATTATTGGATAATCATACAAATGGGACCAAAGGAAAAATTCAATTTTAACATGAGGCAAAGGCAAGGAATTCAGATGTTTGCTCATTACAAAACCCATGCCAAGAAATATATCTCTTTGCCAGATTTAGTACCATTTCAAATTTAAATAAGGAATAACTTCAATTCAACTTGTTCCAATTCTTTTGCCAAAGAGTAAAGTCAAATTCTAGTTTAAGTGTGACAATGCTTCTCATTTCGACAGACAAATTACATCTAGTATTTCTATACTAAGATTCTGCAGATTCACAGAAACTCTTATCTATATTCTTTAGATTCTTGGGAACAACATTCCTTTTGTTGGCTTTTTTTTTTTGGGGGGGGTGGTGGTGTAGAAAAAGCACTCAAGATCAAGTAGTAAAATGGACACTGCTGTATCTGAATACAGAAGATGACTATACACATCCCTTTACCAGAGCACACTTAAAAGTATCACAGGTACTGCAGCACTGAGAAGTCCATAGAAGAATCAGAGCTCTATCCTGCTAGAAAGAGGCAGTGCTGTATCTAATATCCAGCTAAAAGATGACAGGATCTCCGTTTCAGCAATTCAGACGTTTAAGAAAAAGCACTAGACCAAATGGTTAAATACTTTCACACAAGGATGCTGTTCAGTACCTTTGAAGTTAGACACTGGAATGCTTGTTAGGTGTGGTTAACTACTACTGGCTCTGCTCTTCCAAGCAGGATCTGCATACAGCTTGTACACAGATTCAATTAAAACAGTTTCAAGTCTGGCCCAGTTCAAAACGTCCAACACCTTACAATAGGCATTTTTATTCCAGAAGAGATGAGGCCTACTTCAATATTACCTTGTATACTGTTAGTTGTCAGTTAAGCAATTAGTAGAAAAGAGTAAATAGAAAAAAAAAGTGAAGTGGAACTCACTCTTAAAACAAAAACTTCATTCAGCCTGCACAAAAAAATGGGAAAGCAGTTCACGGAAAAAGCAACATTATTAGCTCAACACAAAGTTTTTGGCTGCTCTGTCCCTGATGTTTGGATGTACAGTGCACTTCCCAAGCAAACTCATTTAGGTTCTTAAACTCAAGCTCATCATGTAACATAGGATAAGGCAAAGTGAATTTGGGGGCAATTAATACTTTTACTACAGGAGACCTTTATCTTCCAAGGATTCCTTTATACGTTAAGCTCATTTCTGAAAATATTACAGGTTTGAGTATGAACCATTTTATCAGAGTCACACAACTTTCAAACAAGAATATCAGTAAAAAATGAGCCAGCACTGGAAGCCTCACATTTCTTGACTGGAACATCAAGAGGCAAGTGTAATCCGTGTAGCCTCAAGTATCCAGAATACTGAAAGGACGGGCAAAGATTGGCATGTGTCACCAAATGGAAGCTGCAAAACCTGCCCCTACAGCTCCCAAGGTTAGTCGCACGTGTTTTTGAAAATTAGATCATTCCTGGGACAGCAACTACTGATATCAGTGAGTAAACACCTCTAATCCTAGCTAGCAACTGCTATTAACACGGTAATCTACTAAAGCTATGAAATATCCTCAGTGGGTTAGGAGGCTAAAATTGGGTTTTTCGTGATTCACTCTATCCCTACAAAGCTAGCATAAAGGCCATAAAGGCAACTGATCTAGATCACTTAATAGCTAGATTGCTTACTCCATGAGGACTTAAGGACTCAGTTTCAACCCAACAAGTAATAGGGTTTTTTTCCAACTCATCATTCCACAGATGAAAAAAAATCTGAATATTTCTGGAGTATGTAACTTCAATCACCTATAGCACAGAGTGCAGACAGGTGAAGGTATTTGAAACAGCCCCCTCAGAACATCAGCTCTACACACTCCCAATACACACTCTTTACTTCCAAGTTTTAGATGAGCCTATGGAATTAGAACAGGTGAAAAATAGCATCTTATGCTATAAACTTGAAATAGCCATTGATGCAGTATTTGGAAGCTGACTAGGCAGGAGCCTT